>NC_054753.1:17709561-18057061 GCF_018143015.1 Lytechinus variegatus
GCACAAAATTTTTTAATCCAGGGGTAATTGTCAGGAGTCCATTAAAGACCCATTGCGGCACTCGAGCCATAATCAAGCCGAAATGGGGGTTTTATGCCATTTCAAAGTGCCCCAATAAGTTCAGTCACCTTTAAAGAGACTCAAACTCCAGGAATACCAAGTTCTACTAAATCCAAAGCGATACAGGTGGCACAAAAATTTTTATTCAAGGGTTAATTGTCAGGCGTCCATTAAAGACCCATGTTAATTGCGGCACTCGAGCCATAATCTGGCCGAAATGGGGTTTTTATGCCATTTCAAAGTGCCACCAATAAGTTCAGTCACTTTAAAGAGACTCAAACTCAGGAATACCAAGTTCTACTAAATCCAAAGCGATACAGGTGGCACAAAAATTTTTAATCCAGGGGTTAATTGTCAGGCGTCCATTAAAGACCCATTGCGGCACTCGAGCCATAATCAGCCGAAATGGGGGTTTTATGCCATTTTCAAAGTGCCCCCAATAAGTTCAGTCACCTTTAAAGAGACTCAAACTCCAGGATACCGAGTTAACTAAATCCAAAGCGATACAGGTGGCACAAATATTTTTAATCCAGGGTTAATTGTCAGGCGTCCATTAAAGACCCATTGCGGCACTCGAGCCATAATCAAGCCGAAATGGGGGTTTTATGCCATTTTCAAAGTGCCCCCAATAAGTTCAGTCACCTTAAAGAGACTCAAACTCCAGGAATACAAGTTCTACTAAATCCAAAGCGATACAGGTGGCACAAAATTTTTAATCCAGGGGTTAATTGTCAGGCGTCCATTTAAAGACCCATTGCGGCACTCGAGCCATAATCAAGCCGAAATGGGGGTTTTATGCCATTTTCAAAGTGCCCCCAATAAGTTCAGTCACCTTTAAAGAGACTCAAACTCCAGGAATACAAGTTCTACTAAATCCAAAGCGATACAGGTGGCACAAAAATTTTTAATCCAGGGGTTAATTGTCGGCGTCCATTAAAAGACCCATTGCGGCACTCGAGCCATAATCAAGCCGAAATGGGGGTTTTATGCCATTTTCAAAGTGCCCCCAATAAGTTCAGTCACCTTTAAAGAGACTCAAACTCCAGGAATACCAAGTTCTACTAAATCCAAAGCGATACAGGTGGCACAAAAATTTTAATCCAGGGGTTAATTGTCAGGCGTCCATTAAAGACCCATTGCGGCACATCGAGCCATAATCAAGCCGAAATGGGGGTTTTATGCCATTTTCAAAGTGCCCCAATAAGTTCAGTCACCTTTAAAGAGACTCAAACTCCAGGAATACCAAGTTCTACTAAATCCAAGCGATACAGGTGGCACAAAAATTTTAATCCAGGGGTTAATTGTCAGGCGTCCATTAAAGACCCATGTAATTGCGGCACTCGAGCCATAATCAAGCCGAAATGGGGGTTTTATGCCATTTTCAAAGTGCCCCCAATAAGTTCAGTCACCTTTAAAGAGACTCAAACTCCAGGAATACCAAGTTCTATAAATCCAAAGCGATACAGGTGGCACAAAAATTTTTAATCCAGGGGTTAATTGTCAGGCGTCCATTAAAGACCCATGTTAATTGCTGCACTCGAGCCATAATCAAGCCGAAATGTGGGTTTTATGCCATTTTCAAAGTGCCCCCAATAAGTTCAGTCACCTTTAAAGAGACTCAAAACTCCAGGAATACCGAGTTCTACTAAATCCAAAGCGATACAGGTGGCACAAAAATTTTTAATCCAGGGGTTAATTGTCAGGCGTCCATTAAAGACCCTGTTAATTGCGGCACTCGAGCCATAATCAAGCCGAAATGGGGGTTTATGCCATTTTCAAAGTGCCCCCAATAAGTTCAGTCACCTTTAAAGAGACTCAAACTCCAGGAATACCAAGTTCTACTAAATCCAAAGCGATACAGGTGGCACAAAAATTTTTAATCCAGGGGTTAATTGTCAGGCGTCCATTAAAGACCCATGTTAATTGCGGCACTCGAGCCATAATCAAGCCGAAATGGGGGTTTTATGCCATTTTCAAAGTGCCCCCAATAAGTTCAGTCACCTTTAAAGAGACTCAAACTCCAGGAATACCAAGTTCTACTAAATCCAAAGCGATACAGGTGGCACAAAAATTTTTAATCCAGGGGTTAATTGTCAGGCGTCCATTAAAGACCCATGTTAATTGCGGCACTCGAGCCATAATCAAGCCGAAATGGGGGTTTTATGCCATTTTCAAAGTGCCCCCAATAAGTTCAGTCACCTTTAAAGAGACTCAAACTCCAGGAATACCAAGTTCTACTAAATCCAAAGCGATACAGGTGGCACAAAAATTTTTAATCCAGGGGTTAATTGTCAGGCGTCCATTAAAGACCCATGTTAATTGCGGCACTCGAGCCATAATCAAGCCGAAATGTGGGTTTTATGCCATTTTCAAAGTGCCCCCAATAAGTTCAGTCACCTTTAAAGAGACTCAAACTCCAGGAATACCAAGTTCTACTAAATCCAAAGCGATACAGGTGGCACAAAAATTTTTAATCCAGGGGTTAATTGTCAGGCGTCCATTAAAGACCCATGTTAATTGCGGCACTCGAGCCATAATCTGGCCGAAATGGGGGTTTTATGCCATTTTCAAAGTGCCCCCAATAAGTTCAGTCACCTTTAAAGAGACTCAAACTCCAGGAATACCAAGTTCTACTAAATCCAAAGCGATACAGGTGGCACAAAATTTTTAATCCAGGGGTTAATTGTCAGGCGTCCATTAAAGACCCATTGCGGCACTCGAGCCATAATCAAGCCGAAATGGGGGTTTTATGCCATTTTCAAAGTGCCCCCAATAAGTTCAGTCACCTTTAAAGAGACTCAAACTCCAGGAATACCGAGTTCTACTAAATCCAAAGCGATACAGGTGGCACAAAAATTTTTAATCCAGGGGTTAATTGTCAGGCGTCCATTAAAGACCATTGCGGCACTCGAGCCATAATCAAGCCGAATTGGGGGTTTTATGCCATTTTCAAAGTGCCCCCAAAGTTCTAAGTGTCAGTCACCTTTAAAGAGACTCAAACTCCAGGAATACCAAGTTCTACTAAATCCAAAGCGATACAGGTGGCACAAAAATTTTTAATCCAGGGGTTAATTGTCAGGCGTCCATTAAAGACCCATAATTGCGGCACTCGAGCCATAATCAAGCCGAAATGGGGGTTTTATGCCATTTTCAAAGTGCCCCCAATAAGTTCAGTCACCTTTAAAGAGACTCAAACTCCAGGAATACCAAGTTCTACTAAATCCAAAGCGATACAGGTGGCACAAAAATTTTTAATCCAGGGGTTAATTGTCAGGCGTCCATTAAAGACCCATTGCGGCACTCGAGCCATAATCAAGCCGAAATGGGGGTTTTATGCCATTTTCAAAGTGCCCCCAATAAGTTCAGTCACCTTTAAAGAGACTCAAACTCCAGGAATACCAAGTTCTACTAAATCCAAAGCGATACAGGTGGCACAAAAATTTTTAATCCAGGGGTTAATTGTCAGGCGTCCATTAAAGACCCATTGCGGCACTCGAGCCATAATCAAGCCGAAATGGGGGTTTTATGCCATTTTCAAAGTGCCCCCAATAAGTTCAGTCACCTTTAAAGAGACTCAAACTCCAGGAATACCAAGTTCTACTAAATCCAAAGCGATACAGGTGGCACAAAAATTTTTAATCCAGGGGTTAATTGTCAGGCGTCCATTAAAGACCCATTGCGGCACTCGAGCCATAATCAAGCCGAAATGGGGGTTTTATGCCATTTTCAAAGTGCCCCCAATAAGTTCAGTCACCTTTAAAGAGACTCAAACTCCAGGAATACCAAGTTCTACTAAATCCAAAGCGATACAGGTGGCACAAAAATTTTTAATCCAGGGGTTAATTGTCAGGCGTCCATTAAAGACCCATTGCGGCACTCGAGCCATAATCAAGCCGAAATGGGGGTTTTATGCCATTTTCAAAGTGCCCCCAATAAGTTCAGTCACCTTTAAAGAGACTCAAACTCCAGGAATACAAGTTCTACTAAATCCAAAGCGATACAGGTGGCACAAAAATTTTTAATCCAGGGGTTAATTGTCAGGCGTCCATTAAAGACCCATTGCGGCACTCGAGCCATAATCAAGCCGAAATGGGGGTTTTATGCCATTTTCAAAGTGCCCCCAATAAGTTCAGTCACCTTTAAAGAGACTCAAACTCCAGGAATACCAAGTTCTACTAAATCCAAAGCGATACAGGTGGCACAAAATTTTTAATCCAGGGGTTAATTGTCAGGCGTCCATTAAAGACCCATTGCGGCACTCGAGCCATAATCAAGCCGAAATGGGGTTTTATGCCATTTTCAAAGTGCCCCCAATAAGTTCAGTCACCTTTAAAGAGACTCAAACTCCAGGAATACCAAGTTCTACTAAATCCAAAGCGATACAGGTGGCACAAAAATTTTTAATCCAGGGGTTAATTGTCAGGCGTCCATTAAAGACCCATTGCGGCACTCGAGCCATAATCAAGCCGAAATGGGGGTTTTATGCCATTTTCAAAGTGCCCCCAATAAGTTCAGTCACCTTTAAAGAGACTCAAACTCCAGGAATACCAAGTTCTACTAAATCCAAAGCGATACAGGTGGCACAAAAATTTTTAATCCAGGGGTTAATTGTCAGGCGTCCATTAAAGACCCATTGCGGCACTCGAGCCATAATCAAGCCGAAATGGGGGTTTTATGCCATTTTCAAAGTGCCCCCAATAAGTTCAGTCACCTTTAAAGAGACTCAAACTCCAGGAATACCAAGTTCTACTAAATCCAAAGCGATACAGGTGGCACAAAAATTTTTAATCCAGGGGTTAATTGTCAGGCGTCCATTAAAGACCCATTGCGGCACTCGAGCCATAATCAAGCCGAAATGGGGGTTTTATGCCATTTTCAAAGTGCCCCCAATAAGTTCAGTCACCTTTAAAGAGACTCAAACTCCAGGAATACCAAGTTCTACTAAATCCAAAGCGATACAGGTGGCACAAAAATTTTTAATCCAGGGGTTAATTGTCAGGCGTCCATTAAAGACCCATTGCGGCACTCGAGCCATAATCAAGCCGAAATGGGGGTTTTATGCCATTTTCAAAGTGCCCCCAATAAGTTCAGTCACCTTTAAAGAGACTCAAACTCCAGGAATACCAAGTTCTACTAAATCCAAAGCGATACAGGTGGCACAAAAATTTTTAATCCAGGGGTTAATTGTCAGGCGTCCATTAAAGACCCAATTGCGGCACTCGAGCCATAATCAAGCCGAAATGGGGGTTTTATGCCATTTTCAAAGTGCCCCCAATAAGTTCAGTCACCTTTAAAGAGACTCAAACTCCAGGAATACCAAGTTCTACTAAATCCAAAGCGATACAGGTGGCACAAAAATTTTTTATCCAGGGGTTAATTGTCAGGCGTCCATTAAAGACCCATTGCGGCACTCGAGCCATAATCAAGCCGAAATGTGGGTTTTATGCCATTTTCAAAGTGCCCCCAATAAGTTCAGTCACCTTTAAAGAGACTCAAACTCCAGGAATACCAAGTTCTACTAAATCCAAAGCGATACAGGTGGCACAAAAATTTTTAATCCAGGGGTTAATTGTCAGGCGTCCATTAAAGACCCATTGCGGCACTCGAGCCATAATCAAGCCGAAATGTGGGTTTTATGCCATTTTCAAAGTGCCCCCAATAAGTTCAGTCACCTTTAAAGAGACTCAAACTCCAGGAATACCAAGTTCTACTAAATCCAAAGCGATACAGGTGGCACAAAAATTTTTAATCCAGGGGTTAATTGTCAGGCGTCCATTAAAGACCCATTGCGGCACTCGAGCCATAATCAAGCCGAAATGGGGGTTTTATGCCATTTTCAAAGTGCCCCCAATAAGTTCAGTCACCTTTAAAGAGACTCAAACTCCAGGAATACCAAGTTCTACTAAATCCAAAGCGATACAGGTGGCACAAAAATTTTTAATCCAGGGGTTAATTGTCAGGCGTCCATTAAAGACCCATTGCGGCACTCGAGCCATAATCAAGCCGAAATGGGGGTTTTATGCCATTTTCAAAGTGCCCCCAATAAGTTCAGTCACCTTTAAAGAGACTCAAACTCCAGGAATACCAAGTTCTACTAAATCCAAAGCGATACAGGTGGCACAAAAATTTTTAATCCAGGGGTTAATTGTCAGGCGTCCATTAAAGACCCATTGCGGCACTCGAGCCATAATCAAGCCGAAATGGGGGTTTTATGCCATTTTCAAAGTGCCCCCAATAAGTTCAGTCACCTTTAAAGAGACTCAAACTCCAGGAATACCAAGTTCTACTAAATCCAAAGCGATACAGGTGGCACAAAAATTTTTAATCCAGGGGTTAATTGTCAGGCGTCCATTAAAGACCCATTGCGGCACTCGAGCCATAATCAAGCCGAAATGGGGGTTTTATGCCATTTTCAAAGTGCCCCCAATAAGTTCAGTCACCTTTAAAGAGACTCAAACTCCAGGAATACCAAGTTCTACTAAATCCAAAGCGATACAGGTGGCACAAAAATTTTTAATCCAGGGGTTAATTGTCAGGCGTCCATTAAAGACCCATTGCGGCACTCGAGCCATAATCAAGCCGAAATGGGGGTTTTATGCCATTTTCAAAGTGCCCCCAATAAGTTCAGTCACCTTTAAAGAGACTCAAACTCCAGGAATACCAAGTTCTACTAAATCCAAAGCGATACAGGTGGCACAAAAATTTTTAATCCAGGGGTTAATTGTCAGGCGTCCATTAAAGACCCATTGCGGCACTCGAGCCATAATCAAGCCGAAATGGGGGTTTTATGCCATTTTCAAAGTGCCCCCAATAAGTTCAGTCACCTTTAAAGAGACTCAAACTCCAGGAATACCAAGTTCTACTAAATCCAAAGCGATACAGGTGGCACAAAAATTTTTAATCCAGGGGTTAATTGTCAGGCGTCCATTAAAGACCCATTGCGGCACTCGAGCCATAATCAAGCCGAAATGGGGGTTTTATGCCATTTTCAAAGTGCCCCCAATAAGTTCAGTCACCTTTAAAGAGACTCAAACTCCAGGAATACCAAGTTCTACTAAATCCAAAGCGATACAGGTGGCACAAAAATTTTTAATCCAGGGGTTAATTGTCAGGCGTCCATTAAAGACCCATTGCGGCACTCGAGCCATAATCAAGCCGAAATGGGGGTTTTATGCCATTTTCAAAGTGCCCCCAATAAGTTCAGTCACCTTTAAAGAGACTCAAACTCCAGGAATACCAAGTTCTACTAAATCCAAAGCGATACAGGTGGCACAAAAATTTTTAATCCAGGGGTTAATTGTCAGGCGTCCATTAAAGACCCATGTTAATTGCGGCACTCGAGCCATAATCAAGCCGAAATGGGGGTTTTATGCCATTTTCAAAGTGCCCCCAATAAGTTCAGTCACCTTTAAAGAGACTCAAACTCCAGGAATACCAAGTTCTACTAAATCCAAAGCGATACAGGTGGCACAAAAATTTTTAATCCAGGGGTTAATTGTCAGGCGTCCATTAAAGACCCATGTTAATTGCGGCACTCGAGCCATAATCAAGCCGAAATGGGGGTTTTATGCCATTTTCAAAGTGCCCCCAATAAGTTCAGTCACCTTTAAAGAGACTCAAACTCCAGGAATACCAAGTTCTACTAAATCCAAAGCGATACAGGTGGCACAAAAATTTTTAATCCAGGGGTTAATTGTCAGGCGTCCATTAAAGACCCATTGCGGCACTCGAGCCATAATCAAGCCGAAATGGGGGTTTTATGCCATTTTCAAAGTGCCCCCAATAAGTTCAGTCACCTTTAAAGAGACTCAAACTCCAGGAATACCAAGTTCTACTAAATCCAAAGCGATACAGGTGGCACAAAAATTTTTAATCCAGGGGTTAATTGTCAGGCGTCCATTAAAGACCCATTGCGGCACTCGAGCCATAATCAAGCCGAAATGGGGGTTTTATGCCATTTTCAAAGTGCCCCCAATAAGTTCAGTCACCTTTAAAGAGACTCAAACTCCAGGAATACCAAGTTCTACTAAATCCAAAGCGATACAGGTGGCACAAAAATTTTTAATCCAGGGGTTAATTGTCAGGCGTCCATTAAAGACCCATTGCGGCACTCGAGCCATAATCAAGCCGAAATGGGGGTTTTATGCCATTTTCAAAGTGCCCCCAATAAGTTCAGTCACCTTTAAAGAGACTCAAACTCCAGGAATACCAAGTTCTACTAAATCCAAAGCGATACAGGTGGCACAAAAATTTTTAATCCAGGGGTTAATTGTCAGGCGTCCATTAAAGACCCATTGCGGCACTCGAGCCATAATCAAGCCGAAATGGGGGTTTTATGCCATTTTCAAAGTGCCCCCAATAAGTTCAGTCACCTTTAAAGAGACTCAAACTCCAGGAATACCAAGTTCTACTAAATCCAAAGCGATACAGGTGGCACAAAAATTTTTAATCCAGGGGTTAATTGTCAGGCGTCCATTAAAGACCCATTGCGGCACTCGAGCCATAATCAAGCCGAAATGGGGGTTTTATGCCATTTTCAAAGTGCCCCCAATAAGTTCAGTCACCTTTAAAGAGACTCAAACTCCAGGAATACCAAGTTCTACTAAATCCAAAGCGATACAGGTGGCACAAAAATTTTTAATCCAGGGGTTAATTGTCAGGCGTCCATTAAAGACCCATTGCGGCACTCGAGCCATAATCAAGCCGAAATGGGGGTTTTATGCCATTTTCAAAGTGCCCCAATAAGTTCAGTCACCTTTAAAGAGACTCAAACTCCAGGAATACCAAGTTCTACTAAATCCAAAGCGATACAGGTGGCACAAAAATTTTTAATCCAGGGGTTAATTGTCAGGCGTCCATTAAAGACCCATTGCGGCACTCGAGCCATAATCAAGCCGAAATGGGGGTTTTATGCCATTTTCAAAGTGCCCCCAATAAGTTCAGTCACCTTTAAAGAGACTCAAACTCCAGGAATACCAAGTTCTACTAAATCCAAAGCGATACAGGTGGCACAAAAATTTTTAATCCAGGGGTTAATTGTCAGGCGTCCATTAAAGACCCATTGCGGCACTCGAGCCATAATCAAGCCGAAATGGGGGTTTTATGCCATTTTCAAAGTGCCCCCAATAAGTTCAGTCACCTTTAAAGAGACTCAAACTCCAGGAATACCAAGTTCTACTAAATCCAAAGCGATACAGGTGGCACAAAAATTTTTAATCCAGGGGTTAATTGTCAGGCGTCCATTAAAGACCCATTGCGGCACTCGAGCCATAATCAAGCCGAAATGGGGGTTTTATGCCATTTTCAAAGTGCCCCCAATAAGTTCAGTCACCTTTAAAGAGACTCAAACTCCAGGAATACCAAGTTCTACTAAATCCAAAGCGATACAGGTGGCACAAAAATTTTTAATCCAGGGGTTAATTGTCAGGCGTCCATTAAAGACCCATTGCGGCACTCGAGCCATAATCAAGCCGAAATGGGGGTTTTATGCCATTTTCAAAGTGCCCCCAATAAGTTCAGTCACCTTTAAAGAGACTCAAACTCCAGGAATACCAAGTTCTACTAAATCCAAAGCGATACAGGTGGCACAAAAATTTTTAATCCAGGGGTTAATTGTCAGGCGTCCATTAAAGACCCATTGCGGCACTCGAGCCATAATCAAGCCGAAATGGGGGTTTTATGCCATTTTCAAAGTGCCCCCAATAAGTTCAGTCACCTTTAAAGAGACTCAAACTCCAGGAATACCAAGTTCTACTAAATCCAAAGCGATACAGGTGGCACAAAAATTTTTAATCCAGGGGTTAATTGTCAGGCGTCCATTAAAGACCCATTGCGGCACTCGAGCCATAATCAAGCCGAAATGGGGGTTTTATGCCATTTTCAAAGTGCCCCCAATAAGTTCAGTCACCTTTAAAGAGACTCAAACTCCAGGAATACCAAGTTCTACTAAATCCAAAGCGATACAGGTGGCACAAAAATTTTTAATCCAGGGGTTAATTGTCAGGCGTCCATTAAAGACCCATTGCGGCACTCGAGCCATAATCAAGCCGAAATGTGGGTTTTATGCCATTTTCAAAGTGCCCCCAATAAGTTCAGTCACCTTTAAAGAGACTCAAACTCCAGGAATACCAAGTTCTACTAAATCCAAAGCGATACAGGTGGCACAAAAATTTTTAATCCAGGGGTTAATTGTCAGGCGTCCATTAAAGACCCATTGCGGCACTCGAGCCATAATCAAGCCGAAATGGGGGTTTTATGCCATTTTCAAAGTGCCCCCAATAAGTTCAGTCACCTTTAAAGAGACTCAAACTCCAGGAATACCAAGTTCTACTAAATCCAAAGCGATACAGGTGGCACAAAAATTTTTAATCCAGGGGTTAATTGTCAGGCGTCCATTAAAGACCCATTGCGGCACTCGAGCCATAATCAAGCCGAAATGGGGGTTTTATGCCATTTTCAAAGTGCCCCCAATAAGTTCAGTCACCTTTAAAGAGACTCAAACTCCAGGAATACCAAGTTCTACTAAATCCAAAGCGATACAGGTGGCACAAAAATTTTTAATCCAGGGGTTAATTGTCAGGCGTCCATTAAAGACCCATTGCGGCACTCGAGCCATAATCAAGCCGAAATGGGGGTTTTATGCCATTTTCAAAGTGCCCCCAATAAGTTCAGTCACCTTTAAAGAGACTCAAACTCCAGGAATACCAAGTTCTACTAAATCCAAAGCGATACAGGTGGCACAAAAATTTTTAATCCAGGGGTTAATTGTCAGGCGTCCATTAAAGACCCATTGCGGCACTCGAGCCATAATCAAGCCGAAATGGGGGTTTTATGCCATTTTCAAAGTGCCCCCAATAAGTTCAGTCACCTTTAAAGAGACTCAAACTCCAGGAATACCAAGTTCTACTAAATCCAAAGCGATACAGGTGGCACAAAAATTTTTAATCCAGGGGTTAATTGTCAGGCGTCCATTAAAGACCCATTGCGGCACTCGAGCCATAATCAAGCCGAAATGGGGGTTTTATGCCATTTTCAAAGTGCCCCCAATAAGTTCAGTCACCTTTAAAGAGACTCAAACTCCAGGAATACCAAGTTCTACTAAATCCAAAGCGATACAGGTGGCACAAAAATTTTTAATCCAGGGGTTAATTGTCAGGCGTCCATTAAAGACCCATTGCGGCACTCGAGCCATAATCAAGCCGAAATGGGGGTTTTATGCCATTTTCAAAGTGCCCCCAATAAGTTCAGTCACCTTTAAAGAGACTCAAACTCCAGGAATACCAAGTTCTACTAAATCCAAAGCGATACAGGTGGCACAAAAATTTTTAATCCAGGGGTTAATTGTCAGGCGTCCATTAAAGACCCATTGCGGCACTCGAGCCATAATCAAGCCGAAATGGGGGTTCTATGCCATTTTCAAAGTGCCCCCAATAAGTTCAGTCACCTTTAAAGAGACTCAAACTCCAGGAATACCAAGTTCTACTAAATCCAAAGCGATACAGGTGGCACAAAAATTTTTAATCCAGGGGTTAATTGTCAGGCGTCCATTAAAGACCCATTGCGGCACTCGAGCCATAATCAAGCCGAAATGGGGGTTTTATGCCATTTTCAAAGTGCCCCCAATAAGTTCAGTCACCTTTAAAGAGACTCAAACTCCAGGAATACCAAGTTCTACTAAATCCAAAGCGATACAGGTGGCACAAAAATTTTTAATCCAGGGGTTAATTGTCAGGCGTCCATTAAAGACCCATTGCGGCACTCGAGCCATAATCAAGCCGAAATGGGGGTTTTATGCCATTTTCAAAGTGCCCCCAATAAGTTCAGTCACCTTTAAAGAGACTCAAACTCCAGGAATACCAAGTTCTACTAAATCCAAAGCGATACAGGTGGCACAAAAATTTTTAATCCAGGGGTTAATTGTCAGGCGTCCATTAAAGACCCATTGCGGCACTCGAGCCATAATCAAGCCGAAATGGGGGTTTTATGCCATTTTCAAAGTGCCCCCAATAAGTTCAGTCACCTTTAAAGAGACTCAAACTCCAGGAATACCAAGTTCTACTAAATCCAAAGCGATACAGGTGGCACAAAAATTTTTAATCCAGGGGTTAATTGTCAGGCGTCCATTAAAGACCCATTGCGGCACTCGAGCCATAATCAAGCCGAAATGGGGGTTTTATGCCATTTTCAAAGTGCCCCCAATAAGTTCAGTCACCTTTAAAGAGACTCAAACTCCAGGAATACCAAGTTCTACTAAATCCAAAGCGATACAGGTGGCACAAAAATTTTTAATCCAGGGGTTAATTGTCAGGCGTCCATTAAAGACCCATTGCGGCACTCGAGCCATAATCAAGCCGAAATGGGGGTTTTATGCCATTTTCAAAGTGCCCCCAATAAGTTCAGTCACCTTTAAAGAGACTCAAACTCCAGGAATACCAAGTTCTACTAAATCCAAAGCGATACAGGTGGCACAAAAATTTTTAATCCAGGGGTTAATTGTCAGGCGTCCATTAAAGACCCATTGCGGCACTCGAGCCATAATCAAGCCGAAATGGGGGTTTTATGCCATTTTCAAAGTGCCCCCAATAAGTTCAGTCACCTTTAAAGAGACTCAAACTCCAGGAATACCAAGTTCTACTAAATCCAAAGCGATACAGGTGGCACAAAAATTTTTAATCCAGGGGTTAATTGTCAGGCGTCCATTAAAGACCCATTGCGGCACTCGAGCCATAATCAAGCCGAAATGGGGGTTTTATGCCATTTTCAAAGTGCCCCCAATAAGTTCAGTCACCTTTAAAGAGACTCAAACTCCAGGAATACCAAGTTCTACTAAATCCAAAGCGATACAGGTGGCACAAAAATTTTTAATCCAGGGGTTAATTGTCAGGCGTCCATTAAAGACCCATTGCGGCACTCGAGCCATAATCAAGCCGAAATGGGGGTTTTATGCCATTTTCAAAGTGCCCCCAATAAGTTCAGTCACCTTTAAAGAGACTCAAACTCCAGGAATACCAAGTTCTACTAAATCCAAAGCGATACAGGTGGCACAAAAATTTTTAATCCAGGGGTTAATTGTCAGGCGTCCATTAAAGACCCATTGCGGCACTCGAGCCATAATCAAGCCGAAATGGGGGTTTTATGCCATTTTCAAAGTGCCCCCAATAAGTTCAGTCACCTTTAAAGAGACTCAAACTCCAGGAATACCAAGTTCTACTAAATCCAAAGCGATACAGGTGGCACAAAAATTTTTAATCCAGGGGTTAATTGTCAGGCGTCCATTAAAGACCCATTGCGGCACTCGAGCCATAATCAAGCCGAAATGGGGGTTTTATGCCATTTTCAAAGTGCCCCCAATAAGTTCAGTCACCTTTAAAGAGACTCAAACTCCAGGAATACCAAGTTCTACTAAATCCAAAGCGATACAGGTGGCACAAAAATTTTTAATCCAGGGGTTAATTGTCAGGCGTCCATTAAAGACCCATTGCGGCACTCGAGCCATAATCAAGCCGAAATGGGGGTTTTATGCCATTTTCAAAGTGCCCCCAATAAGTTCAGTCACCTTTAAAGAGACTCAAACTCCAGGAATACCAAGTTCTACTAAATCCAAAGCGATACAGGTGGCACAAAAATTTTTAATCCAGGGGTTAATTGTCAGGCGTCCATTAAAGACCCATTGCGGCACTCGAGCCATAATCAAGCCGAAATGTGGGTTCTATGCCATTTTCAAAGTGCCCCCAATAAGTTCAGTCACCTTTAAAGAGACTCAAACTCCAGGAATACCAAGTTCTACTAAATCCAAAGCGATACAGGTGGCACAAAAATTTTTAATCCAGGGGTTAATTGTCAGGCGTCCATTAAAGACCCATTGCGGCACTCGAGCCATAATCAAGCCGAAATGGGGGTTTTATGCCATTTTCAAAGTGCCCCCAATAAGTTCAGTCACCTTTAAAGAGACTCAAACTCCAGGAATACCAAGTTCTACTAAATCCAAAGCGATACAGGTGGCACAAAAATTTTTAATCCAGGGGTTAATTGTCAGGCGTCCATTAAAGACCCATTGCGGCACTCGAGCCATAATCAAGCCGAAATGGGGGTTTTATGCCATTTTCAAAGTGCCCCCAATAAGTTCAGTCACCTTTAAAGAGACTCAAACTCCAGGAATACCAAGTTCTACTAAATCCAAAGCGATACAGGTGGCACAAAAATTTTTAATCCAGGGGTTAATTGTCAGGCGTCCATTAAAGACCCATTGCGGCACTCGAGCCATAATCAAGCCGAAATGGGGGTTTTATGCCATTTTCAAAGTGCCCCCAATAAGTTCAGTCACCTTTAAAGAGACTCAAACTCCAGGAATACCAAGTTCTACTAAATCCAAAGCGATACAGGTGGCACAAAAATTTTTAATCCAGGGGTTAATTGTCAGGCGTCCATTAAAGACCCATTGCGGCACTCGAGCCATAATCAAGCCGAAATGGGGGTTTTATGCCATTTTCAAAGTGCCCCCAATAAGTTCAGTCACCTTTAAAGAGACTCAAACTCCAGGAATACCAAGTTCTACTAAATCCAAAGCGATACAGGTGGCACAAAAATTTTTAATCCAGGGGTTAATTGTCAGGCGTCCATTAAAGACCCATTGCGGCACTCGAGCCATAATCAAGCCGAAATGGGGGTTTTATGCCATTTTCAAAGTGCCCCCAATAAGTTCAGTCACCTTTAAAGAGACTCAAACTCCAGGAATACCAAGTTCTACTAAATCCAAAGCGATACAGGTGGCACAAAAATTTTTAATCCAGGGGTTAATTGTCAGGCGTCCATTAAAGACCCATTGCGGCACTCGAGCCATAATCAAGCCGAAATGGGGGTTTTATGCCATTTTCAAAGTGCCCCCAATAAGTTCAGTCACCTTTAAAGAGACTCAAACTCCAGGAATACCAAGTTCTACTAAATCCAAAGCGATACAGGTGGCACAAAAATTTTTAATCCAGGGGTTAATTGTCAGGCGTCCATTAAAGACCCATTGCGGCACTCGAGCCATAATCAAGCCGAAATGGGGGTTTTATGCCATTTTCAAAGTGCCCCCAATAAGTTCAGTCACCTTTAAAGAGACTCAAACTCCAGGAATACCAAGTTCTACTAAATCCAAAGCGATACAGGTGGCACAAAAATTTTTAATCCAGGGGTTAATTGTCAGGCGTCCATTAAAGACCCATTGCGGCACTCGAGCCATAATCAAGCCGAAATGGGGGTTTTATGCCATTTTCAAAGTGCCCCCAATAAGTTCAGTCACCTTTAAAGAGACTCAAACTCCAGGAATACCAAGTTCTACTAAATCCAAAGCGATACAGGTGGCACAAAAATTTTTAATCCAGGGGTTAATTGTCAGGCGTCCATTAAAGACCCATTGCGGCACTCGAGCCATAATCAAGCCGAAATGGGGGTTTTATGCCATTTTCAAAGTGCCCCCAATAAGTTCAGTCACCTTTAAAGAGACTCAAACTCCAGGAATACCAAGTTCTACTAAATCCAAAGCGATACAGGTGGCACAAAAATTTTTAATCCAGGGGTTAATTGTCAGGCGTCCATTAAAGACCCATGTTAATTGCGGCACTCGAGCCATAATCAAGCCGAAATGGGGTTTTATGCCATTTTCAAAGTGCCCCCAATAAGTTCAGTCACCTTTAAAGAGACTCAAACTCCAGGAATACCAAGTTCTACTAAATCCAAAGCGATACAGGTGGCACAAAAATTTTTAATCCAGGGGTTAATTGTCAGGCGTCCATTAAAGACCCATTGCGGCACTCGAGCCATAATCAAGCCGAAATGGGGGTTTTATGCCATTTTCAAAGTGCCCCCAATAAGTTCAGTCACCTTTAAAGAGACTCAAACTCCAGGAATACCAAGTTCTACTAAATCCAAAGCGATACAGGTGGCACAAAAATTTTTAATCCAGGGGTTAATTGTCAGGCGTCCATTAAAGACCCATGTTAATTGCGGCACTCGAGCCATAATCAAGCCGAAATGGGGGTTTTATGCCATTTTCAAAGTGCCCCCAATAAGTTCAGTCACCTTTAAAGAGACTCAAACTCCAGGAATACCAAGTTCTACTAAATCCAAAGCGATACAGGTGGCACAAAAATTTTTAATCCAGGGGTTAATTGTCAGGCGTCCATTAAAGACCCATTGCGGCACTCGAGCCATAATCAAGCCGAAATGGGGGTTTTATGCCATTTTCAAAGTGCCCCCAATAAGTTCAGTCACCTTTAAAGAGACTCAAACTCCAGGAATACCAAGTTCTACTAAATCCAAAGCGATACAGGTGGCACAAAAATTTTTAATCCAGGGGTTAATTGTCAGGCGTCCATTAAAGACCCATGTTAATTGCGGCACTCGAGCCATAATCAAGCCGAAATGGGGGTTTTATGCCATTTTCAAAGTGCCCCCAATAAGTTCAGTCACCTTTAAAGAGACTCAAACTCCAGGAATACCAAGTTCTACTAAATCCAAAGCGATACAGGTGGCACAAAAATTTTTAATCCAGGGGTTAATTGTCAGGCGTCCATTAAAGACCCATTGCGGCACTCGAGCCATAATCAAGCCGAAATGGGGGTTTTATGCCATTTTCAAAGTGCCCCCAATAAGTTCAGTCACCTTTAAAGAGACTCAAACTCCAGGAATACCAAGTTCTACTAAATCCAAAGCGATACAGGTGGCACAAAAATTTTTAATCCAGGGGTTAATTGTCAGGCGTCCATTAAAGACCCATTGCGGCACTCGAGCCATAATCAAGCCGAAATGGGGGTTTTATGCCATTTTCAAAGTGCCCCCAATAAGTTCAGTCACCTTTAAAGAGACTCAAACTCCAGGAATACCAAGTTCTACTAAATCCAAAGCGATACAGGTGGCACAAAAATTTTTAATCCAGGGGTTAATTGTCAGGCGTCCATTAAAGACCCATTGCGGCACTCGAGCCATAATCAAGCCGAAATGGGGGTTTTATGCCATTTTCAAAGTGCCCCCAATAAGTTCAGTCACCTTTAAAGAGACTCAAACTCCAGGAATACCAAGTTCTACTAAATCCAAAGCGATACAGGTGGCACAAAAATTTTTAATCCAGGGGTTAATTGTCAGGCGTCCATTAAAGACCCATTGCGGCACTCGAGCCATAATCAAGCCGAAATGGGGGTTTTATGCCATTTTCAAAGTGCCCCCAATAAGTTCAGTCACCTTTAAAGAGACTCAAACTCCAGGAATACCAAGTTCTACTAAATCCAAAGCGATACAGGTGGCACAAAAATTTTTAATCCAGGGGTTAATTGTCAGGCGTCCATTAAAGACCCATTGCGGCACTCGAGCCATAATCAAGCCGAAATGGGGGTTTTATGCCATTTTCAAAGTGCCCCCAATAAGTTCAGTCACCTTTAAAGAGACTCAAACTCCAGGAATACCAAGTTCTACTAAATCCAAAGCGATACAGGTGGCACAAAAATTTTTAATCCAGGGGTTAATTGTCAGGCGTCCATTAAAGACCCATTGCGGCACTCGAGCCATAATCAAGCCGAAATGGGGGTTTTATGCCATTTTCAAAGTGCCCCCAATAAGTTCAGTCACCTTTAAAGAGACTCAAACTCCAGGAATACCAAGTTCTACTAAATCCAAAGCGATACAGGTGGCACAAAAATTTTTAATCCAGGGGTTAATTGTCAGGCGTCCATTAAAGACCCATTGCGGCACTCGAGCCATAATCAAGCCGAAATGGGGGTTTTATGCCATTTTCAAAGTGCCCCCAATAAGTTCAGTCACCTTTAAAGAGACTCAAACTCCAGGAATACCAAGTTCTACTAAATCCAAAGCGATACAGGTGGCACAAAAATTTTTAATCCAGGGGTTAATTGTCAGGCGTCCATTAAAGACCCATTGCGGCACTCGAGCCATAATCAAGCCGAAATGGGGGTTTTATGCCATTTTCAAAGTGCCCCCAATAAGTTCAGTCACCTTTAAAGAGACTCAAACTCCAGGAATACCAAGTTCTACTAAATCCAAAGCGATACAGGTGGCACAAAAATTTTTAATCCAGGGGTTAATTGTCAGGCGTCCATTAAAGACCCATTGCGGCACTCGAGCCATAATCAAGCCGAAATGGGGGTTTTATGCCATTTTCAAAGTGCCCCCAATAAGTTCAGTCACCTTTAAAGAGACTCAAACTCCAGGAATACCAAGTTCTACTAAATCCAAAGCGATACAGGTGGCACAAAAATTTTTAATCCAGGGGTTAATTGTCAGGCGTCCATTAAAGACCCATTGCGGCACTCGAGCCATAATCAAGCCGAAATGGGGGTTTTATGCCATTTTCAAAGTGCCCCCAATAAGTTCAGTCACCTTTAAAGAGACTCAAACTCCAGGAATACCAAGTTCTACTAAATCCAAAGCGATACAGGTGGCACAAAAATTTTTAATCCAGGGGTTAATTGTCAGGCGTCCATTAAAGACCCATTGCGGCACTCGAGCCATAATCAAGCCGAAATGGGGGTTTTATGCCATTTTCAAAGTGCCCCCAATAAGTTCAGTCACCTTTAAAGAGACTCAAACTCCAGGAATACCAAGTTCTACTAAATCCAAAGCGATACAGGTGGCACAAAAATTTTTAATCCAGGGGTTAATTGTCAGGCGTCCATTAAAGACCCATTGCGGCACTCGAGCCATAATCAAGCCGAAATGGGGGTTTTATGCCATTTTCAAAGTGCCCCCAATAAGTTCAGTCACCTTTAAAGAGACTCAAACTCCAGGAATACCAAGTTCTACTAAATCCAAAGCGATACAGGTGGCACAAAAATTTTTAATCCAGGGGTTAATTGTCAGGCGTCCATTAAAGACCCATTGCGGCACTCGAGCCATAATCAAGCCGAAATGGGGGTTTTATGCCATTTTCAAAGTGCCCCCAATAAGTTCAGTCACCTTTAAAGAGACTCAAACTCCAGGAATACCAAGTTCTACTAAATCCAAAGCGATACAGGTGGCACAAAAATTTTTAATCCAGGGGTTAATTGTCAGGCGTCCATTAAAGACCCATTGCGGCACTCGAGCCATAATCAAGCCGAAATGGGGGTTTTATGCCATTTTCAAAGTGCCCCCAATAAGTTCAGTCACCTTTAAAGAGACTCAAACTCCAGGAATACCAAGTTCTACTAAATCCAAAGCGATACAGGTGGCACAAAAATTTTTAATCCAGGGGTTAATTGTCAGGCGTCCATTAAAGACCCATTGCGGCACTCGAGCCATAATCAAGCCGAAATGGGGGTTTTATGCCATTTTCAAAGTGCCCCCAATAAGTTCAGTCACCTTTAAAGAGACTCAAACTCCAGGAATACCAAGTTCTACTAAATCCAAAGCGATACAGGTGGCACAAAAATTTTTAATCCAGGGGTTAATTGTCAGGCGTCCATTAAAGACCCATTGCGGCACTCGAGCCATAATCAAGCCGAAATGGGGGTTTTATGCCATTTTCAAAGTGCCCCCAATAAGTTCAGTCACCTTTAAAGAGACTCAAACTCCAGGAATACCAAGTTCTACTAAATCCAAAGCGATACAGGTGGCACAAAAATTTTTAATCCAGGGGTTAATTGTCAGGCGTCCATTAAAGACCCATTGCGGCACTCGAGCCATAATCAAGCCGAAATGGGGGTTTTATGCCATTTTCAAAGTGCCCCCAATAAGTTCAGTCACCTTTAAAGAGACTCAAACTCCAGGAATACCAAGTTCTACTAAATCCAAAGCGATACAGGTGGCACAAAAATTTTTAATCCAGGGGTTAATTGTCAGGCGTCCATTAAAGACCCATTGCGGCACTCGAGCCATAATCAAGCCGAAATGGGGGTTTTATGCCATTTTCAAAGTGCCCCCAATAAGTTCAGTCACCTTTAAAGAGACTCAAACTCCAGGAATACCAAGTTCTACTAAATCCAAAGCGATACAGGTGGCACAAAAATTTTTAATCCAGGGGTTAATTGTCAGGCGTCCATTAAAGACCCATTGCGGCACTCGAGCCATAATCAAGCCGAAATGGGGGTTTTATGCCATTTTCAAAGTGCCCCCAATAAGTTCAGTCACCTTTAAAGAGACTCAAACTCCAGGAATACCAAGTTCTACTAAATCCAAAGCGATACAGGTGGCACAAAAATTTTTAATCCAGGGGTTAATTGTCAGGCGTCCATTAAAGACCCATTGCGGCACTCGAGCCATAATCAAGCCGAAATGGGGGTTTTATGCCATTTTCAAAGTGCCCCCAATAAGTTCAGTCACCTTTAAAGAGACTCAAACTCCAGGAATACCAAGTTCTACTAAATCCAAAGCGATACAGGTGGCACAAAAATTTTTAATCCAGGGGTTAATTGTCAGGCGTCCATTAAAGACCCATTGCGGCACTCGAGCCATAATCAAGCCGAAATGGGGGTTTTATGCCATTTTCAAAGTGCCCCCAATAAGTTCAGTCACCTTTAAAGAGACTCAAACTCCAGGAATACCAAGTTCTACTAAATCCAAAGCGATACAGGTGGCACAAAAATTTTTAATCCAGGGGTTAATTGTCAGGCGTCCATTAAAGACCCATTGCGGCACTCGAGCCATAATCAAGCCGAAATGGGGGTTTTATGCCATTTTCAAAGTGCCCCCAATAAGTTCAGTCACCTTTAAAGAGACTCAAACTCCAGGAATACCAAGTTCTACTAAATCCAAAGCGATACAGGTGGCACAAAAATTTTTAATCCAGGGGTTAATTGTCAGGCGTCCATTAAAGACCCATTGCGGCACTCGAGCCATAATCAAGCCGAAATGGGGGTTTTATGCCATTTTCAAAGTGCCCCCAATAAGTTCAGTCACCTTTAAAGAGACTCAAACTCCAGGAATACCAAGTTCTACTAAATCCAAAGCGATACAGGTGGCACAAAAATTTTTAATCCAGGGGTTAATTGTCAGGCGTCCATTAAAGACCCATTGCGGCACTCGAGCCATAATCAAGCCGAAATGGGGGTTTTATGCCATTTTCAAAGTGCCCCCAATAAGTTCAGTCACCTTTAAAGAGACTCAAACTCCAGGAATACCAAGTTCTACTAAATCCAAAGCGATACAGGTGGCACAAAAATTTTTAATCCAGGGGTTAATTGTCAGGCGTCCATTAAAGACCCATTGCGGCACTCGAGCCATAATCAAGCCGAAATGGGGGTTTTATGCCATTTTCAAAGTGCCCCCAATAAGTTCAGTCACCTTTAAAGAGACTCAAACTCCAGGAATACCAAGTTCTACTAAATCCAAAGCGATACAGGTGGCACAAAAATTTTTAATCCAGGGGTTAATTGTCAGGCGTCCATTAAAGACCCATTGCGGCACTCGAGCCATAATCAAGCCGAAATGGGGGTTTTATGCCATTTTCAAAGTGCCCCCAATAAGTTCAGTCACCTTTAAAGAGACTCAAACTCCAGGAATACCAAGTTCTACTAAATCCAAAGCGATACAGGTGGCACAAAAATTTTTAATCCAGGGGTTAATTGTCAGGCGTCCATTAAAGACCCATTGCGGCACTCGAGCCATAATCAAGCCGAAATGGGGGTTTTATGCCATTTTCAAAGTGCCCCAATAAGTTCAGTCACCTTTAAAGAGACTCAAACTCCAGGAATACCAAGTTCTACTAAATCCAAAGCGATACAGGTGGCACAAAAATTTTTAATCCAGGGGTTAATTGTCAGGCGTCCATTAAAGACCCATTGCGGCACTCGAGCCATAATCAAGCCGAAATGGGGGTTTTATGCCATTTTCAAAGTGCCCCCAATAAGTTCAGTCACCTTTAAAGAGACTCAAACTCCAGGAATACCAAGTTCTACTAAATCCAAAGCGATACAGGTGGCACAAAAATTTTTAATCCAGGGGTTAATTGTCAGGCGTCCATTAAAGACCCATTGCGGCACTCGAGCCATAATCAAGCCGAAATGGGGGTTTTATGCCATTTTCAAAGTGCCCCCAATAAGTTCAGTCACCTTTAAAGAGACTCAAACTCCAGGAATACCAAGTTCTACTAAATCCAAAGCGATACAGGTGGCACAAAAATTTTTAATCCAGGGGTTAATTGTCAGGCGTCCATTAAAGACCCATTGCGGCACTCGAGCCATAATCAAGCCGAAATGGGGGTTTTATGCCATTTTCAAAGTGCCCCCAATAAGTTCAGTCACCTTTAAAGAGACTCAAACTCCAGGAATACCAAGTTCTACTAAATCCAAAGCGATACAGGTGGCACAAAAATTTTTAATCCAGGGGTTAATTGTCAGGCGTCCATTAAAGACCCATTGCGGCACTCGAGCCATAATCAAGCCGAAATGGGGGTTTTATGCCATTTTCAAAGTGCCCCCAATAAGTTCAGTCACCTTTAAAGAGACTCAAACTCCAGGAATACCAAGTTCTACTAAATCCAAAGCGATACAGGTGGCACAAAAATTTTTAATCCAGGGGTTAATTGTCAGGCGTCCATTAAAGACCCATTGCGGCACTCGAGCCATAATCAAGCCGAAATGGGGGTTTTATGCCATTTTCAAAGTGCCCCCAATAAGTTCAGTCACCTTTAAAGAGACTCAAACTCCAGGAATACCAAGTTCTACTAAATCCAAAGCGATACAGGTGGCACAAAAATTTTTAATCCAGGGGTTAATTGTCAGGCGTCCATTAAAGACCCATTGCGGCACTCGAGCCATAATCAAGCCGAAATGGGGGTTTTATGCCATTTTCAAAGTGCCCCCAATAAGTTCAGTCACCTTTAAAGAGACTCAAACTCCAGGAATACCAAGTTCTACTAAATCCAAAGCGATACAGGTGGCACAAAAATTTTTAATCCAGGGGTTAATTGTCAGGCGTCCATTAAAGACCCATTGCGGCACTCGAGCCATAATCAAGCCGAAATGGGGGTTTTATGCCATTTTCAAAGTGCCCCCAATAAGTTCAGTCACCTTTAAAGAGACTCAAACTCCAGGAATACCAAGTTCTACTAAATCCAAAG
The DNA here is from genome assembly GCF_018143015.1 of Lytechinus variegatus. Taxonomy (NCBI): domain Eukaryota; kingdom Metazoa; phylum Echinodermata; class Echinoidea; order Temnopleuroida; family Toxopneustidae; genus Lytechinus; species Lytechinus variegatus. The sequence continues at coordinate 17,732,651 of NC_054753.1, forward strand.
CGATACAGGTGGCACAAAAATTTTTAATCCAGGGGTTAATTGTCAGGCGTCCATTAAAGACCCATTGCGGCACTCGAGCCATAATCAAGCCGAAATGGGGGTTTTATGCCATTTTCAAAGTGCCCCCAATAAGTTCAGTCACCTTTAAAGAGACTCAAACTCCAGGAATACCAAGTTCTACTAAATCCAAAGCGATACAGGTGGCACAAAAATTTTTAATCCAGGGGTTAATTGTCAGGCGTCCATTAAAGACCCATTGCGGCACTCGAGCCATAATCAAGCCGAAATGGGGGTTTTATGCCATTTTCAAAGTGCCCCCAATAAGTTCAGTCACCTTTAAAGAGACTCAAACTCCAGGAATACCAAGTTCTACTAAATCCAAAGCGATACAGGTGGCACAAAAATTTTTAATCCAGGGGTTAATTGTCAGGCGTCCATTAAAGACCCATTGCGGCACTCGAGCCATAATCAAGCCGAAATGGGGGTTTTATGCCATTTTCAAAGTGCCCCCAATAAGTTCAGTCACCTTTAAAGAGACTCAAACTCCAGGAATACCAAGTTCTACTAAATCCAAAGCGATACAGGTGGCACAAAAATTTTTAATCCAGGGGTTAATTGTCAGGCGTCCATTAAAGACCCATTGCGGCACTCGAGCCATAATCAAGCCGAAATGGGGGTTTTATGCCATTTTCAAAGTGCCCCCAATAAGTTCAGTCACCTTTAAAGAGACTCAAACTCCAGGAATACCAAGTTCTACTAAATCCAAAGCGATACAGGTGGCACAAAAATTTTTAATCCAGGGGTTAATTGTCAGGCGTCCATTAAAGACCCATTGCGGCACTCGAGCCATAATCAAGCCGAAATGGGGGTTTTATGCCATTTTCAAAGTGCCCCCAATAAGTTCAGTCACCTTTAAAGAGACTCAAACTCCAGGAATACCAAGTTCTACTAAATCCAAAGCGATACAGGTGGCACAAAAATTTTTAATCCAGGGGTTAATTGTCAGGCGTCCATTAAAGACCCATTGCGGCACTCGAGCCATAATCAAGCCGAAATGGGGGTTTTATGCCATTTTCAAAGTGCCCCCAATAAGTTCAGTCACCTTTAAAGAGACTCAAACTCCAGGAATACCAAGTTCTACTAAATCCAAAGCGATACAGGTGGCACAAAAATTTTTAATCCAGGGGTTAATTGTCAGGCGTCCATTAAAGACCCATTGCGGCACTCGAGCCATAATCAAGCCGAAATGGGGGTTTTATGCCATTTTCAAAGTGCCCCCAATAAGTTCAGTCACCTTTAAAGAGACTCAAACTCCAGGAATACCAAGTTCTACTAAATCCAAAGCGATACAGGTGGCACAAAAATTTTTAATCCAGGGGTTAATTGTCAGGCGTCCATTAAAGACCCATTGCGGCACTCGAGCCATAATCAAGCCGAAATGGGGGTTTTATGCCATTTTCAAAGTGCCCCCAATAAGTTCAGTCACCTTTAAAGAGACTCAAACTCCAGGAATACCAAGTTCTACTAAATCCAAAGCGATACAGGTGGCACAAAAATTTTTAATCCAGGGGTTAATTGTCAGGCGTCCATTAAAGACCCATTGCGGCACTCGAGCCATAATCAAGCCGAAATGGGGGTTTTATGCCATTTTCAAAGTGCCCCCAATAAGTTCAGTCACCTTTAAAGAGACTCAAACTCCAGGAATACCAAGTTCTACTAAATCCAAAGCGATACAGGTGGCACAAAAATTTTTAATCCAGGGGTTAATTGTCAGGCGTCCATTAAAGACCCATTGCGGCACTCGAGCCATAATCAAGCCGAAATGGGGGTTTTATGCCATTTTCAAAGTGCCCCCAATAAGTTCAGTCACCTTTAAAGAGACTCAAACTCCAGGAATACCAAGTTCTACTAAATCCAAAGCGATACAGGTGGCACAAAAATTTTTAATCCAGGGGTTAATTGTCAGGCGTCCATTAAAGACCCATTGCGGCACTCGAGCCATAATCAAGCCGAAATGGGGGTTTTATGCCATTTTCAAAGTGCCCCCAATAAGTTCAGTCACCTTTAAAGAGACTCAAACTCCAGGAATACCAAGTTCTACTAAATCCAAAGCGATACAGGTGGCACAAAAATTTTTAATCCAGGGGTTAATTGTCAGGCGTCCATTAAAGACCCATTGCGGCACTCGAGCCATAATCAAGCCGAAATGGGGGTTTTATGCCATTTTCAAAGTGCCCCCAATAAGTTCAGTCACCTTTAAAGAGACTCAAACTCCAGGAATACCAAGTTCTACTAAATCCAAAGCGATACAGGTGGCACAAAAATTTTTAATCCAGGGGTTAATTGTCAGGCGTCCATTAAAGACCCATTGCGGCACTCGAGCCATAATCAAGCCGAAATGGGGGTTTTATGCCATTTTCAAAGTGCCCCCAATAAGTTCAGTCACCTTTAAAGAGACTCAAACTCCAGGAATACCAAGTTCTACTAAATCCAAAGCGATACAGGTGGCACAAAAATTTTTAATCCAGGGGTTAATTGTCAGGCGTCCATTAAAGACCCATTGCGGCACTCGAGCCATAATCAAGCCGAAATGGGGGTTTTATGCCATTTTCAAAGTGCCCCCAATAAGTTCAGTCACCTTTAAAGAGACTCAAACTCCAGGAATACCAAGTTCTACTAAATCCAAAGCGATACAGGTGGCACAAAAATTTTTAATCCAGGGGTTAATTGTCAGGCGTCCATTAAAGACCCATTGCGGCACTCGAGCCATAATCAAGCCGAAATGGGGGTTTTATGCCATTTTCAAAGTGCCCCCAATAAGTTCAGTCACCTTTAAAGAGACTCAAACTCCAGGAATACCAAGTTCTACTAAATCCAAAGCGATACAGGTGGCACAAAAATTTTTAATCCAGGGGTTAATTGTCAGGCGTCCATTAAAGACCCATTGCGGCACTCGAGCCATAATCAAGCCGAAATGGGGGTTTTATGCCATTTTCAAAGTGCCCCCAATAAGTTCAGTCACCTTTAAAGAGACTCAAACTCCAGGAATACCAAGTTCTACTAAATCCAAAGCGATACAGGTGGCACAAAAATTTTTAATCCAGGGGTTAATTGTCAGGCGTCCATTAAAGACCCATTGCGGCACTCGAGCCATAATCAAGCCGAAATGGGGGTTTTATGCCATTTTCAAAGTGCCCCCAATAAGTTCAGTCACCTTTAAAGAGACTCAAACTCCAGGAATACCAAGTTCTACTAAATCCAAAGCGATACAGGTGGCACAAAAATTTTTAATCCAGGGGTTAATTGTCAGGCGTCCATTAAAGACCCATTGCGGCACTCGAGCCATAATCAAGCCGAAATGGGGGTTTTATGCCATTTTCAAAGTGCCCCCAATAAGTTCAGTCACCTTTAAAGAGACTCAAACTCCAGGAATACCAAGTTCTACTAAATCCAAAGCGATACAGGTGGCACAAAAATTTTTAATCCAGGGGTTAATTGTCAGGCGTCCATTAAAGACCCATTGCGGCACTCGAGCCATAATCAAGCCGAAATGGGGGTTTTATGCCATTTTCAAAGTGCCCCCAATAAGTTCAGTCACCTTTAAAGAGACTCAAACTCCAGGAATACCAAGTTCTACTAAATCCAAAGCGATACAGGTGGCACAAAAATTTTTAATCCAGGGGTTAATTGTCAGGCGTCCATTAAAGACCCATTGCGGCACTCGAGCCATAATCAAGCCGAAATGGGGGTTTTATGCCATTTTCAAAGTGCCCCCAATAAGTTCAGTCACCTTTAAAGAGACTCAAACTCCAGGAATACCAAGTTCTACTAAATCCAAAGCGATACAGGTGGCACAAAAATTTTTAATCCAGGGGTTAATTGTCAGGCGTCCATTAAAGACCCATTGCGGCACTCGAGCCATAATCAAGCCGAAATGGGGGTTTTATGCCATTTTCAAAGTGCCCCCAATAAGTTCAGTCACCTTTAAAGAGACTCAAACTCCAGGAATACCAAGTTCTACTAAATCCAAAGCGATACAGGTGGCACAAAAATTTTTAATCCAGGGGTTAATTGTCAGGCGTCCATTAAAGACCCATTGCGGCACTCGAGCCATAATCAAGCCGAAATGGGGGTTTTATGCCATTTTCAAAGTGCCCCCAATAAGTTCAGTCACCTTTAAAGAGACTCAAACTCCAGGAATACCAAGTTCTACTAAATCCAAAGCGATACAGGTGGCACAAAAATTTTTAATCCAGGGGTTAATTGTCAGGCGTCCATTAAAGACCCATTGCGGCACTCGAGCCATAATCAAGCCGAAATGGGGGTTTTATGCCATTTTCAAAGTGCCCCCAATAAGTTCAGTCACCTTTAAAGAGACTCAAACTCCAGGAATACCAAGTTCTACTAAATCCAAAGCGATACAGGTGGCACAAAAATTTTTAATCCAGGGGTTAATTGTCAGGCGTCCATTAAAGACCCATTGCGGCACTCGAGCCATAATCAAGCCGAAATGGGGGTTTTATGCCATTTTCAAAGTGCCCCCAATAAGTTCAGTCACCTTTAAAGAGACTCAAACTCCAGGAATACCAAGTTCTACTAAATCCAAAGCGATACAGGTGGCACAAAAATTTTTAATCCAGGGGTTAATTGTCAGGCGTCCATTAAAGACCCATTGCGGCACTCGAGCCATAATCAAGCCGAAATGGGGGTTTTATGCCATTTTCAAAGTGCCCCCAATAAGTTCAGTCACCTTTAAAGAGACTCAAACTCCAGGAATACCAAGTTCTACTAAATCCAAAGCGATACAGGTGGCACAAAAATTTTTAATCCAGGGGTTAATTGTCAGGCGTCCATTAAAGACCCATTGCGGCACTCGAGCCATAATCAAGCCGAAATGGGGGTTTTATGCCATTTTCAAAGTGCCCCCAATAAGTTCAGTCACCTTTAAAGAGACTCAAACTCCAGGAATACCAAGTTCTACTAAATCCAAAGCGATACAGGTGGCACAAAAATTTTTAATCCAGGGGTTAATTGTCAGGCGTCCATTAAAGACCCATTGCGGCACTCGAGCCATAATCAAGCCGAAATGGGGGTTTTATGCCATTTTCAAAGTGCCCCCAATAAGTTCAGTCACCTTTAAAGAGACTCAAACTCCAGGAATACCAAGTTCTACTAAATCCAAAGCGATACAGGTGGCACAAAAATTTTTAATCCAGGGGTTAATTGTCAGGCGTCCATTAAAGACCCATTGCGGCACTCGAGCCATAATCAAGCCGAAATGGGGGTTTATGCCATTTTCAAAGTGCCCCCAATAAGTTCAGTCACCTTTAAAGAGACTCAAACTCCAGGAATACCAAGTTCTACTAAATCCAAAGCGATACAGGTGGCACAAAAATTTTTAATCCAGGGGTTAATTGTCAGGCGTCCATTAAAGACCCATTGCGGCACTCGAGCCATAATCAAGCCGAAATGGGGGTTTTATGCCATTTTCAAAGTGCCCCCAACAAGTTCAGTCACCTTTAAAGAGACTCAAACTCCAGGAATACCAAGTTCTACTAAATCCAAAGCGATACAGGTGGCACAAAAATTTTTAATCCAGGGGTTAATTGTCAGGCGTCCATTAAAGACCCATTGCGGCACTCGAGCCATAATCAAGCCGAAATGGGGGTTTTATGCCATTTTCAAAGTGCCCCCAATAAGTTCAGTCACCTTTAAAGAGACTCAAACTCCAGGAATACCAAGTTCTACTAAATCCAAAGCGATACAGGTGGCACAAAAATTTTTAATCCAGGGGTTAATTGTCAGGCGTCCATTAAAGACCCATTGCGGCACTCGAGCCATAATCAAGCCGAAATGGGGGTTTTATGCCATTTTCAAAGTGCCCCCAATAAGTTCAGTCACCTTTAAAGAGACTCAAACTCCAGGAATACCAAGTTCTACTAAATCCAAAGCGATACAGGTGGCACAAAAATTTTTAATCCAGGGGTTAATTGTCAGGCGTCCATTAAAGACCCATTGCGGCACTCGAGCCATAATCAAGCCGAAATGGGGGTTTTATGCCATTTTCAAAGTGCCCCCAATAAGTTCAGTCACCTTTAAAGAGACTCAAACTCCAGGAATACCAAGTTCTTTTAAATCCAAAGCGATACAGGTGGCACAAAAATTTTTAATCCAGGGGTTAATTGTCAGGCGTCCATTAAAGACCCATTGCGGCACTCGAGCCATAATCAAGCCGAAATGGGGGTTTTATGCCATTTTCAAAGTGCCCCCAATAAGTTCAGTCACCTTTAAAGAGACTCAAACTCCAGGAATACCAAGTTCTATTAAATCCAAAGCGATACAGGTGGCACAAAAATTTTTAATCCAGGGGTTAATTGTCAGGCGTCCATTAAAGACCCATTGCGGCACTCGAGCCATAATCAAGCCGAAATGGGGGTTTTATGCCATTTTCAAAGTGCCCCCAATAAGTTCAGTCACCTTTAAAGAGACTCAAACTCCAGGAATACCAAGTTCTACTAAATCCAAAGCGATACAGGTGGCACAAAAATTTTTAATCCAGGGGTTAATTGTCAGGCGTCCATTAAAGACCCATTGCGGCACTCGAGCCATAATCAAGCCGAAATGGGGGTTTTATGCCATTTTCAAAGTGCCCCCAATAAGTTCAGTCACCTTTAAAGAGACTCAAACTCCAGGAATACCAAGTTCTACTAAATCCAAAGCGATACAGGTGGCACAAAAATTTTTAATCCAGGGGTTAATTGTCAGGCGTCCATTAAAGACCCATTGCGGCACTCGAGCCATAATCAAGCCGAAATGGGGGTTTTATGCCATTTTCAAAGTGCCCCCAATAAGTTCAGTCACCTTTAAAGAGACTCAAACTCCAGGAATACCAAGTTCTACTAAATCCAAAGCGATACAGGTGGCACAAAAATTTTTAATCCAGGGGTTAATTGTCAGGCGTCCATTAAAGACCCATTGCGGCACTCGAGCCATAATCAAGCCGAAATGGGGGTTTTATGCCATTTTCAAAGTGCCCCCAATAAGTTCAGTCACCTTTAAAGAGACTCAAACTCCAGGAATACCAAGTTCTACTAAATCCAAAGCGATACAGGTGGCACAAAAATTTTTAATCCAGGGGTTAATTGTCAGGCGTCCATTAAAGACCCATTGCGGCACTCGAGCCATAATCAAGCCGAAATGGGGGTTTTATGCCATTTTCAAAGTGCCCCCAATAAGTTCAGTCACCTTTAAAGAGACTCAAACTCCAGGAATACCAAGTTCTACTAAATCCAAAGCGATACAGGTGGCACAAAAATTTTTAATCCAGGGGTTAATTGTCAGGCGTCCATTAAAGACCCATTGCGGCACTCGAGCCATAATCAAGCCGAAATGGGGGTTTTATGCCATTTTCAAAGTGCCCCCAATAAGTTCAGTCACCTTTAAAGAGACTCAAACTCCAGGAATACCAAGTTCTACTAAATCCAAAGCGATACAGGTGGCACAAAAATTTTTAATCCAGGGGTTAATTGTCAGGCGTCCATTAAAGACCCATTGCGGCACTCGAGCCATAATCAAGCCGAAATGGGGGTTTTATGCCATTTTCAAAGTGCCCCCAATAAGTTCAGTCACCTTTAAAGAGACTCAAACTCCAGGAATACCAAGTTCTACTAAATCCAAAGCGATACAGGTGGCACAAAAATTTTTAATCCAGGGGTTAATTGTCAGGCGTCCATTAAAGACCCATTGCGGCACTCGAGCCATAATCAAGCCGAAATGGGGGTTTTATGCCATTTTCAAAGTGCCCCCAATAAGTTCAGTCACCTTTAAAGAGACTCAAACTCCAGGAATACCAAGTTCTACTAAATCCAAAGCGATACAGGTGGCACAAAAATTTTTAATCCAGGGGTTAATTGTCAGGCGTCCATTAAAGACCCATTGCGGCACTCGAGCCATAATCAAGCCGAAATGGGGGTTTTATGCCATTTTCAAAGTGCCCCCAATAAGTTCAGTCACCTTTAAAGAGACTCAAACTCCAGGAATACCAAGTTCTACTAAATCCAAAGCGATACAGGTGGCACAAAAATTTTTAATCCAGGGGTTAATTGTCAGGCGTCCATTACTGTCTTATCCAGTGTTTATTTTTCCAACCATTACGTCATTTTAGGTACGGGTCTAAAGGGGATTCCCGAAATTCCTGGATCCCATTAGACGCGTGCTTCCTAAATATGAGGACCCTACGTAGACGGCGGTATTCCACAATGGAGCCACTACGGAAATTAAAATACAAGGAGCAAAACACCACAATCGTGTAAAAAAGTTTAAAAAAGGTATTTGAGTGGAAACGTGAAATACCATCATAAACAGGCAGGAGCATGTTTGGATTTTTTCACCCATAAAATTATTTTCCCCGATCTGCCCCTCAAATTTGATTTTGGTTTGCTTTTTGGAAGGTGTTTTCTTAGTAGCGTTATGAGCCAAAATTTTTGTGGGGGTTCAACATGGAATATTGCCTAAATTTGATAAAAAGTTGTGAGCGGGCGCAGCGAGATTTTGACATTCCAATCACAAAATCAACGTTTGTGTGACTTTGAAGTAACATTTGAAAAATTATAGGCCTATATTTTTTTACTTATTCCTTTTCTTTTCTCCCCATTTACTTTGGGGGGGGGGGCAAAACGCCGATGTCATAAGAGTAATTTCTTAGCTTTGTTCTTAAAAAACAACTTGAAAAAACATGTAATAATATCATAGCCCTATTTAAAAAGTGAGAGCACGAAGCACGAGCTGATTTATTTTGTGACCTTCATGATTGTTGTTCTCAAAATTGAATATAATAATTGGGCAATGTTTGCGAACCTGAAGAACATGCGTATGTACAAAGATAATTACTGTGAGCGCGAAGCGCAAGCAGGCTTTTTTAATATGGGTTCTGGCTTGATCGAAAAATAACCTGTGAAGGACGATTTGCACTAAGTCATAAGACGATACATCTTTCAACTTGTAGTTCAATTTTTTTGACATTGTGACTTAAAAGATTGACATTCTAAGCAATTTTATAAATAAACGGTAAATTAGGTAAAAAAAAAAATACAACAATTATTGATGCGAGCGCGAAAAATTTGTGATTTAAGATCTAAAAATGGGACGCTTTCTTCATGTTTGTTAAATCATAAAAAGGGATGTTCAAACATTAATGCGAGCGCCAACGGCATATTATTTTAGCACGTTTTGAATAAATAATGAAGCTGCGTAACTCAAATCACAATACATTAGTGTGCGCGTGTTTTAGAGTTAGAAAGCATCTGGTAATTCTGCATACATTTTATTTTTTCCCCATAAAAATAAATATTGTAAGCCCAAAGTGCGAGCGGAAAATATTTGATATTCCGGTATGAAAAGGGTGAATTTAAGCACTATTTAAAGCACTGTGTAGGGAAATTGCAAATTGTTAAATGTATGTGGATAGAGCCCTTAATCATTGTTAATGGAGCAAGTGCGGAACGCGAGCTGATATCTCTATATTTATTTAAACCTAGGATCTGGACGGTCTAGCCGTAAGGACATTATTTTGGTCATCATTATGAAAATGATGACTATCTTCCTTTTCCCTTTCTAAGCGCGAAGCGTCGATATTCCTTTCTGAAGAGGGGACAATTTAGTTATTAGACATTCATGTACATTTTATGAATGAAAATGTAATAAGCCTTATGATTGAGTGAAATTTGTTGATAGTTATTATGAGGCAAGTCAACTGGATGCTTTAAGCACTTTTTAAATTATGAATAGATTCATGAGTTGATATATTTCTAACTATTAACGCGAGCGCAAGTCGCGAGATGATTTTCTTTTGATAAACGTAATAAAAGTGATTTTAAGAAGTTTGTTACAGAATTGATATAAAGAATATTTTGAAATAAACTAAGACAATTATGTAGGCCTACTTGGCAAATCAAATAATACCAGGACACAGCACAAAAAGTTGCAAATGAAATTCACATCATAAAAAGGACATTTTACAGAGCACTCTTGACAAAATTCAATTGTAAATTAAACAAATTAATAAAAGCTCGATGTCCAAGATGAAATATGTTTCGTATATTGACTTCAAAACCAGATAAAGCAATTATATCAGCCTATTTAGCAAGATATGTATATCAACGAACAGGCCATGCAAGCGCGAGTGAAACTTGTTTACATTTTTTGCAATCATGTATTTAGATATGCAAGGAATTGTCATTAATATGTCCACAGTGGTGTACCGTGGGTCACGGCATTGTGGGGGCACCAGCAAAATATTTGATTCACTGAGTGAGCGCGCGAAGGGCGCTCATTGACAGTTATACTGACCTAATTGAGAAATTTTAAGGACAATGTCATTAAACGGATATGTATCTCACTGATCAAATAATGCGAGCGCGAAGCGCGAGCTGAATTTTTTATATTCACACCTAAAAAGGGACATTATAATCAAATTTGGTCATCACGATAGGTACCTGTCTTGTTAAATAAAGCGAGCGCGAAGCGTGAGCTGAAATTTTCGCATATTTTGACCCCAAACAGAGAGATTTTAAGGAATATATTTTAGAAATCCATTTAGAGTATGCATATCTCACCATAGTCATCTAATGCGAGTGCCAAGCGCTTGCTGATTTTATTACAATTACATCTGAACACATGAAACACTTTTTGTAGTCATTGCAATCATGATTATCATACGCATCTCACTAATCAGATATTGCGAGCGCGAAGCGCGAGCTGAAAATTTAGACAATTTTTATATTCAGATCAGAAGAAGGGACATTTTAAGGACTGATTTTAGAAATTCATGAAGAGCAGATATATCTCACCAATCCACTAATGCGAACGTAATCAGGGACAGGAAATGTTTCATATGTACGAAGATCTTAATATGGGGCAATCACTTTTTGAGTCATGTAAAAGAAGCATATGTCACTACATAAAACAATGATAACTCAAGTGCTAGGAAATATATTTGGTTTATATTGACTTGAAAACGGGATGTTTTAGTACTTCAGGATTATATATCTCGTTAAACAGACAATGCGAGCACCAGGAACAATGGAGACGTAGGCCCTGGGCAAATTATGTTTCATAAAGTTATGATAAAAATGTTTCTTATGTAATGTAACATCACATAATTATAATATAATGTAATATAACATTATAATGAATAATATTTTTTTCTTTCCCACTACGTTTCTCTTCCTTTCTCCCTCTTTTCTCATTTTCCCCTTTTTTGGGGGGTCAGCCAGAGGGGGGGGGGGGGTATGTGCCCCCGTAGTTACGCCACTGTATGTCCATATGGCAAATACCCCTCCAATATTATAATTTTTCTTACCCCATGATGGTTCAATGGTTTCATTAGAGATTACATTAACAAAAATTGACTTTCCATCTTAATCCCTTCCCAAAGACCCCAACATTGATGAAACGGAAGAAACGAGGGCTTCTCTTCAATGTTATAATAAGGGCATAAGTATTTCGTTTGGAAATGGTGAACATTTTATGATTCAATAATATTGTTTTATTTGTTAAGCGGTATTTTACCAATAAAGCAACAATCTCTTGTGATTTTTTTTTCATTTTCTTTCGTAAAAAGTGGGGGATGTTTGTACAAGCCATCCCCCCCCTCCTCGAAAAGTGGGGAGGGGGGGGTATATCCCCCATCCCCCGGGATTTACGCCAGTGTCTTGTTCACTCGTCTCCTTCTCTTTTCTCCTTCTTTCTTCCCTCCTTTCTTTCCCCTTCTTTTCTTTTTTTCTTTCTTTTCCTGTTTTGTTTTTTTTTCGGGGGGGGGGCCTCGGGTTTCCTCGCCCCTTAGATCCGCCTATGAAAATTGTGCAACTATACCGGACAATTAAAGTTATGAGGTCACGTTACTTTATTATTGCTTATTAGTTTTATTGCAATTACAATCACAAGCATAATCACAATTTTAAAATGTCTTTGGTAAAATTAATGGACTGAAATCAGGTAGCAAAAATGGATTAGAATGGGTGGTAATTGGGCCTTCCATTATTCATATCATTTTCCTGGGTAGGTCCAATTAATTCGTATTACATACATATTTCAATAGCACATCATAATCAATACATTTTTTAAATTTCTCTTATCTACCAAATAACAGTAAAAGAAAATCCTGCTTATCCGCATTTACATATTATAAGGGTTGAGATTTCAACACATTTCCCCATTAACGGCATATTTTTTTTTAATGCTACCAGCCTCAGTACTAAAATTAATAATCTAACTACGATGCTTTCATTCGAGTATGCAAAGATGAAACTACTTTTTGGTAATTCTCTAAACAAATCAATCTTAAATCATGAAGAGTTCCCAAAAGTTCGGGCATCCACTTATTGCTTCTTCTTTCACGGCAAAATGTTTCTTCTTCCTGCCGGTATTTCGCCGACAAGCCATGTTCGGTTGGATGTTTGAATCTGTAATAAAAAGAAAAAAAAGGTAGCAACTAACAATATTGGTATTATAAGGGTTAAGAGACAACTTCAATTGAAAATAGAAATAAGGGTCTGCGAAAGAGAGACTACACGTGATTAGAACGGGAAATCGCCGTGTGTTCACATCGGCGGAAATTGGACAATCTGTGATATCGCGATATCAAAGTGTCTGCTGAGTATGTCCGCTCGCTTCAGGTTGGTCGGTAATCTTGCGCCAAGCACGCCTCAGCTAGCGGCCTGGGTATTGGCAAAACAGTAACACCCCTACCATGCCTACCCGCCCCCTCCTCGGCTGTGTGAGCTCGAGGCTCTTTATTGAACTTAGCCTCATTTGCTGGATTTAAAGCGTAAGGTATTCCACCGAAACTCCTGCCTTGCAAACGAAAAAATCACCCCCATTTTTTTTCCACAGACCTAGAATAATAAAACACTGAAATTAACAAGTTTTACCTTTTTTTGTTGTTGATCTTCGACTTCGTCCAAAACGTCATCCAACTATCAAAAGTATAGCGCCAACTAGCGGTTATGCAGGGTAAGGGTAGGTGACAAAATAATAAATTTTATTTATTTATCTATTCAGTTATTTATCTATTCATTCATTTATTTATTCATTCATTCACTTGTTAATTTATTCATATATTCACATATTTATTTATTTGTTTGTTTGTTTATTTATTCATTTGTTATTTCATTTGTTATTTACTAATTTCATTTACTAACTTATTTATTAGAATATTTTGCTGTTTTTCACTAATGACCTGATGAAAGCAAAATCAAGATTACAACAACATACAAACAATATCATCCATGTGAATAAACTTCAAATTCTGAGTAATTATGTAAGCAATAATGCTTAGTAACATAAATCAAACTAATATTTTTTACATAAATGATAACATGAAAATGAATAAATGTTAAAGTTATCAGAACAGAATCAACTACAAATCGTTTAATCTATTGAATAATATGAACCACTGAAATAAAAATAGATGAAGCAATTACATAGGAGCACTACAGGAAATAAACATTTGGGTGAAACAATAAATAGAACAGGGGCGTTCCAGAATTTTTTGGAAAGGTGGGCAAATATTCCCGAGGAAAAATTTGACAAGCAAAAAAAAAGGGTTTTAACCAAAAATGACGAATATTTCGTCCACAAAAAAATTGACGAGCAACAACAACAAAAAAGGTCTTCACTTTGAAGGGGGGGGGGGGAATTTCTGTTTTAACCACATTTTCACATTTCAATTTTGCCTCTCAATGGGGGGGGGGGGTTATGGACCGGCTCTCCCCCTGGATCCGCCAGTGAATTATAATTCAATTAATATTGTATGTAAAATAATATTAATAGTGTTCGTCAGATTACTCTGTTAAGTAAGATGAATATAGCATAAGTATATGATCATGTTCGGTAAGCATAACTTCATTCAAGCAATTAATATTGTCACATTATAATTAAAGCTAGGTTTGAGAAAAAACTGTGATAAACGCTACCGCTTTAAGATAGACAGTATTTATTTTACACATGCAAACAACAAAATATACAAAACGGATGGATAGCCCACATTCAGTGCTGTCAAAATGACAATTCTGTTCTTCAATAATTACAAGTAAACACAAGTCATATAAAAAGAAATGAAACAAAATAACAAAAATGCTAACCTGTTGCTCAAACGGAAAGATCTTGTAATTCAACAATTTGGCAAGATTTTACACGAAATAGTTTTTTATTATGCGGCTATCATTTTTTTTTTACTTATATCCCAATATATTAGGAAGCTTCTTAGGAACAATTAGGGGGAATCGGGACCTGGACCCTCCTATTGGCGGAGAAAAAAAGAGAAAAAAGGGAAAGAAAAATAGGAAAAAGGGAAGGAAAGGAGAGGAGAAAAAAGAGGAAGAAGACGAGTCAATAAAATAAGAAGAGGCGAAGACTTGGAAAATAAAAGAATCTTTCATGTCGCGATATAAAATTTTACATTTTAAATAGCTTGTTTAATATATGGAGCTTAAATATCAAGTTTTGGAATTCCATGTGCAACAAATATTTCTCCTCGGAATCGAATTTTCGTTATTGATTTTTCGAAGGTGCTCTGTAAAAATGTCAGTTTTATAAAATCGTCTAAATGGTAACATTTTGTGCTCGCGCAGCGCCCGCACAGGCGCGTACGCAAGGGGGGGGGGGTTCGGGGGTTCAAACCCCCCCTTTTTTTTTTTTTTTTTTTTTTTTGCTTGTCTCCCCAGAGGTCGGTCTTGTCAAGGAATTATCGGGCAAGAGCCTGATAACTCCTTGGTCTGGTTACGGACAGTTCCCCTACCCAATAATGTATATGACAGCAATAATGAACAGAATCTCATGTTTCCGACGAAAAACACAGAAAAAATTAAAAAATTTCCGCTCGCTTCGCTCGCTCCATTTTATTATATCTTTTATTTCCGCATGTCGCCGACATGATCACGGTATCGCCATTAACAAGGCCATACATCATTATCATGATGTATACTTATGAATACAAGTGAACCAAGACAAAGACATACGTTTTCTTACAAAATATGTTTTACCAATATGAAAACCAAAATGATGGAAAACGCTAAAATGTCGGTTAGCTCGCTCCGCTCGCTCGTAATAATTTATGAAATTCCATAAGTATCTAGTCTCCTGTTCAAGGCCGTATTATGAGTGTTACGAATAGAAGGACATGTAGCATCGACTAACACTTGATTTACTAACAAACTATTGACAAGAAATGTATGTTTTGACGGGAAAACGCGAAAATTTCTGCTCGCTCACTCCGCTCGCTCGTAATCATTTATGAAATTTCTTAAGTTTCTAGTCTCTTGATCAAGGCCATATCATGAGACTTACGAGCAGAAGGACATGTATCATCAACTAATATGTAATCATTACCAACAAGCTATTGAGAAGAATTGTATGTTTTGACGGAAAAACGCAAACATTTCGGCTCGCTTGCTCCGCTCGCTCGTAATTATTCATGACATTTCTCAAGTTTCTAGTGTTCTGATCAAGGCCATATCCAGGCGCGTAGCCAGGGGGGCGGTCGCCCCCCCCAAAAAACGTCCCCAAAAAGAAAAAAAGAAGGGAAAAAAGGAGAGGAGAAAAGGAAAAGGGAAGGAAGGAAAGGGAAGAAAGGTAGCTTTGTGTTTTTTCTATTCATTCTTTATTTTTTTCTCAAAAGAGAAACTCCTTCACTCTTCTTGCTTTAAATTCATATATGAATTTTGCTTCCGCGCTGCGCGCGGTTAAATGACAATATTGAAGTTCTCCATTGTTCCCCCACCTTTTCTCTAACCCTGTTTTTCCACCTCAGCTATGTGCTTCTTGCCATATAAAGTTAAAATTGTATACATTAGGGCATGAATTTGAGTAAGGTTAGGCCGAGGTAAATGTATGAAGTTATCTTCTTTTTTTTAATTGATCGCGCAACTTCTGGTCTGGTCGGCTCCGAGCGGGTAAAATCTTTATATCAGTTTCTGCCGTCACCTCCATAAAGTCAGCTTCTCCCGCTTTTCAGCTCATTACTATAAACAACCATAATTTGGGGGCAAACAGGTTCCTAATTTAAAAAGAGGAAGGTATGGAATTCGTGTCGTATTAAATAAAAAAAAGTTTGAGAATGAGGCGCGTAATCTGATGATATCGTGGCATAAAAACTGGACATTTCACTTTTGTGATTATGAATTGGATGCATCAGTTAATATATTCTTAACCATTAATGCAAGCGCAAATCGCGAGCTAAAATTTTTGATCAACTGCAATGAAAAGGGGATTTTAAGAAGTTTGTTGTATAATCAATATTGAAACATTTATATAACTCGCCAATCAACATGCGAGCGTGCAGCGCGCTAGCTGATACGTCTTTACAATCAGACTTGAAAAGGGATATTTTGAAAACTTTATGGAATAAATGAAAATGATAGGTACCTGCAGGGCGTCAAATTATTTTTTCTTCCTCAGGAGCAAGTTTTGAAGCTCAAAGTTTCCTCAGTCAGCTGGTGAAAAACAACCACTTGTGGTTGATTTTTCATAATCATCATTATTCTGAAATGTCTACATTTTTGCGCATTGTGCCCGGGGGGGCACTTACATTGACGAGTAGATACCATGCGCGACCAAAAAACACGTAAAAAGGATGTTTTTTTCACGATAGGGCACGTTACGTACGTAACGTGATAAGGGTGTCAAAAACACAAAAATAATGAAAAAAGGGTATCTATTTCACTAGGAAAATTACGTGTTTAGGGTCGAATTTGCGGGGATGACAGAACAAAATTAAAATGTTTTATAAAGGATGTCCTTTTTGCCCCAACAATTCGTGTTTAGAGTCCGATTTGCGCGAGGTGTAGAAGCATGGTAGAAGGTAGGGTCGTACTAAACCAAATAAGGTAAGCCGACGGCCGAAGGACCCGCAACAATAAAACGTACTTGTTTAGGGGTTCATTTCAGGGAATATTTGCCAAGAGTATCGTTTTGTTTCCAATACTTGTTAAGGGTAGGGTTTCACACGCCAATACTTGTTAAGGGGTGCATTTTCAGAATATGGATATTACGTGTTTAGGGTGCTCTTCGTGACCCCATGGTCGCGCATGGTATCCACTCGTGAATGGAAGTGCCCCCCCCCCCGGGGCATTGTGAAGAAAGATACAACATGAGTTACATATTCACATGGTCATGATGGTTGTACTGTTACAAAGTCACCCCAATAATACTTATAACTTATGTATAGACTTTCAGTACTCACTTTGGCTTCGTACTGTTACAGGTAGTGCATATAATTGAGCATCTAAATGGATGAAAGATCCATTCCCAATCAGAAACTATTAGTTTAATGATGGAGTTGGGTCGTTTAGACCTAGAGGTACAATACACCTTTCCAGTCTGGACGTTAGGACTTCTTACTGATACAAACTTACAGTATTTATTCTGTACTGCTTTATGCTTAAATAGACCTTGCAATTTTGTACAGTTGTAATCGTATATATTGTGTACTGCTTGCTAATGCTTATCTCTAACATCATACAACTTCTGTGTTGTTACAACTTACATACTAAGAATACTTATTTTGCACTGGTAGAGTTTACATGGTCCTTAGGAACTTACAGTGCGTGTTATATCATGTAGGCTGTAACTAGCACATCAGGCCTGCTAACACATCATGGGGAACTTTGGATGTTGAGCTCACATCGCGTATCGCGAGCTAGGTGGGGGGGGGTCCAAAAAACGTATAGTTCACTTTTTCCCTAGGGAAAAAATGGACTATGCGTGACGTCAGCAAGGAAAATGAACTATATCACGACAAACGTTTATCGTAGTAAAACTATTCTTATTCTCCTTGTGGACACTCTCAATACAACAATCTTAAGTAAGGGATATAATATCCGATATATATATCAGAATCTCAAGTATCAATTAATAGATAAGTAACATTGTTTTGCGCCTATACTCAATTTCCTCACTGAGACCTGTCCTCACCTCACTGGCACTGTGCAAGTGCAAGGTAAAATATGTATAAAAAAATCCAGAATAAGTGTGCTCAGTATTACTGAAGTACTCTGCTACGTTTTGCAAGCTAGTCTAGACGTAACTAAATGAATGAAAATATGGCACTTTTTTCTAATTTTTCTCTTTTCTTCTTTTTTCCTCCTCCTCCTCTTGCCCTTTCTTGCCTTCCTCTTTTCTTTCTTTTCCTCTTCCTCTCCTTCTTTTTCCTCTTCTTTTTTTCTTCTCCTTTTTCCCATTTTTATTTTTTTCTCATGAAGGCACAATTTCCTCAATTTCTTCTGTTGCTTCCTGGGAGCGGTGCTCCCCGCTCCCGCACAATTTGACATCCTGGGTACCTGATAAATAAAAATTTGCGAGCACGCAGCGAAAGCAGCAAATGTTAACATTCAGACCATAAAATGACATTTTTACAGAGCTCTTTTTAAAAACCAATTTTTAAATTGCACAAAATAATGAAAGTTCGATTTCCGAGGTGAAATATGTTTTGTATATTGACTTCCAAACTTAATATTCGAACTCCATATTGAACAAGATATGAAAATCACCTAAGAGGCAATGCGAGCACGAAAAACGTGGCACGAAAGATTCTTTTTATTTTCCAAGTCTTCCCCTCATCTTATGTTACGCACTCGTCGTCCTTCTCTTCTTTTTCTCCTCTCCTTTCCCTCCTTTTTTCCTTCTTTCTTTCCCTTTTTTTCTTTTTTTTTGCTCCGCTAAGAGGGGGGGGGGGGGGCTCTCGGCCCCCTGGTTCCGCCTATGGGGACAAGGGGCGGGAACATTTAAATTTGACAAGCAAAAAAGACGGTTATCATCGCAAAAGTAAGGTCATCTCGTCCCAAAATACATGTTTTTTATTTCGATTAAGAATGATGTATTTCTTACCATCATAAAAGACCAAAAATAGTAGGGGGGACATTCGATATTGTGTCCCCACTGCTATTTTGAGTAGGGGGGACACGTCCCCCTGGGATTTCCGCCCATGCTTCTTATCAATTATTGCATGGTAGTCCGCAAAGGTCACAAGGTTGTGATCGTTGAATGATTTGTTCAAAAATGCAAACGATCGAATTGAGTAAGCAATTTTTAAAAACTTTTTTCATTCACATTTTAAATGTGAAAGGCCTACCTTTTGACTTGGAGGCCTATCAATCTGTACGACAGCATTTACCACAAAAATTGTTAACACCATCCTTTATCATTTGTATTTAATATGTATTTAAGTATTTTTGTGTATTTTAAAGGTGTAAAATAAATGAATCTGAAATCTTTCAGATAATGTGAGGTATGAAGAAATAATCAAACAAGAGAAAATTAACAAAATTTGAAACAGGTTGGGCAGAACATGGTGCGATGAAATAATGGAATATGACTCTTATTTCAAATTCACAAGAAGACAACAAACAATACCAGACGAATCATGATGTGAAAGACAATTAAGGTTTATTACAATCATTTCAATAATTTTAGTCAAAGGCAATTCATAAAACAATTTGATTTCCAATAAAAATGTCAGATCTATATACAGTATATGATAGTTTAAATTTCAAACGGCATAAATAGAAAATAATCAACAGTTTGAAATTAATTATTGATGATAATTAGAATCTTAACAATAAGTATAATAAATAATATCTTCTTTGATGTCGTGTTTCATTCACTCTTAAAACATGTAAAACAAATTAGTCAAATTGACTAGATCACTAGTCAGCTGGGTGGAACTGGTATGTCTAGTCCCATTTCTGTCGCATATTCTAGTTGGAAAAAACTCTGTTCTAGTAAAATATAACTATATCAGTTAATAATATGATATTCCGAATTAATATAGCGCTTGACACATCGGAACGAAGTCTCTAAGCGCTTTACAGTTATATTATTACCCCGGTCATCGGATCCTTGCATGCCCGCATACAATGTATGAACCTTCTTCACTCCCTGGGGAGCATTCCAACAATAATTCCAAGACTCAATTGCTAGGCATACAGACTTTCGCATCCTACCCACTTAACACATGGGTATTAAATTGTGGATTGACGGCTAGCCAAAGGACGCTAGGCCATGGCGGGATTCGAACACACGACCCTCTGCTAACAAGGCGAGAGTCAGAACAACACCGCTACACCACGGCGCTTCCACGCCTTTCCACGGCGCTTCAGTTGCATCCACCTGACCCGACTAACATGACTAATTAGTAATATCGACTGAAAAGCAACTCTATGCATTATACAATTATTTCCATAGCACAGTCATTAGATTCTTGCTTGTTAGCACACAATGTATGCATTGTCTTCACTCCCTGCATAGAGAATTCTACAGATCTATTATGACTTCTCAATATTTGAAAAAAAAGTTATATTTTTTTAAAAATGTTTATGGCATCAATAAAATTATTCGTGATAAATTTACATTCATGCGTTCTAAAATGCTTATTTCATCTTTAAACACAAATTCTGTATGATAGCATATTCCAATACTATTTTTTTTAAGAAAACCATTTTTTTTATATAAATGTACTCAGTTTCGATGAGCGTTATTCTATAAAATCTAAAGAACAAAACCTATGTTATACAATATTTTAAACATTCCTTCTGATCATTCTTATTAAGTTGGTACTCTGTTACTTTAATAAAAATGCGTGAGAATATATATATATTATTTGTTGGATTGCTTAACTAAGCTAGTCGTACAGACTGTTTCACCCTATAAGGCTCATCAGCGACTGGTATGAAGAACACAACTTTTGAGACAGAATAAAGTATACAGAGCATGTGCATTAGGGTTGGGTTGACAGAGCATGTACTTCTATTAAGTATTGTTGAAGGGGTACATGTGTATTGTGTATATCGGACTGACCGCCACCACATTCAAAACCAGACATGGCATCTCACAAAACACCATTTAAAGATAAAGAGAAGAGGCACAGCACCGAACTCGGTAAGCATTTTTGGAAACCGAAAGATGAGGGCACACCCCACAAGATAACATGGAGAATCGTACGCCATGCTCAACCCTACTCTCCACTCACAAAACGCTGCAACCTCTGCCTATGAGAGAAATACTTCATCATCACCGCAAACAAATACAATTTTAATTCTCGAACTGAACTCATATCTACCTGTAGACATGAGAAAAAGTTCCTCCTTGCTGGATATGGATAGCACCACTATCCCCCCCCCCCTCACTTGCAACCATGTAGTAATGACCCCTAAGTACCCCTTATGTAATAAACAATACACATTTACCCCTTCAGTAACACCATTCAACAATGCTTAATAGAAATTCATGCTCTGTCAATCGGCCAATGTCATACCCAAATCCACATGCTCTGTATACTTAATTCTGTCTCCAAAAAAAAATGTGTTCTTCATACTTATCAGTCGCCTATGAGCCTTAGGGTGAAAAAGTCTGTATGACTAGCTTAGTTAAGCAATCCAACCAATAATATATATATATATATATATATATATATATATATAGCCTATATATATATATATAATCATAAATGGTATAGTAAATGCCGTAGAAATAAAATCATAGATTTGAAAAGGAGCATAGCTCTCAAATATGAAAGGTAAAGTCACACTCTTCTTCAATGCCCATGATGTGACAAAAAAAAAGAGAATTCAAAATCCGTTTCTGAAAGAGTCGTGAAAAACACGCCTGTTCATGGGCACATATATATATCTCACGCATTTCAATTCATTTCATCAAAATCGGCTGTAAATTAGAAATCATTTCAAATTTTACTTATCATAACGAACTAATACCCACATCAATGGTGATAAGCGAATGAGGGAATCAATGATGCTATATTTTTAAGTTATCATTTGAAAAGTCAAAGTCAATACTTCCATTGCCTTCAATAATGTACGGTGAAACGTGAAATGTTTAAAAGTTATATAGGCCTATTTGATTCTTAAAGGACAAGTCCACCCCAACAAAAAGTTGATTGAATAAAAAGAAGAAAAAAAAACAAGCATAACATTGAAAATTGCATAAAAATCGGATGTAAAATATGAAGTTATGACATTTTAAAGTATTGTTTAATTTCACATAAAAAATCATATGCATATCCAGGTCGGCATGCAAATGAGGAGACTGATGACGTCATTCACTCACTATAATCTTTTGTATTTTATTATAAGAAATATGAAATATTCTAATTTTCTACCCATTGCCAAGTGAAACAACTATTAATTCCTCCCTGAACATGGGGAATTAGCATTGCTTAGTACTATATGGTTCAGTCAAGTTGGTTCTTATTGTCAAATCTGTAAAATATGAAATATTGTATAATTCAAACAATAGAAAACAAAAGAAAGTGAGTGAGGTACATCATGGACTCTCATTTGCATGTCACTGAGTTGTGCATATCACTTCTTTTGAAACAGAAAAAAGCGACACTTTAAAATGTCATAACTTTCTTATTTCAAATCCGATTTTGATGAAATTTTCAGCGTAATGCTAGTTTGATTTATCTCTTTTAATTCAAATCAACATTATTCTGGCGTGGACTTGACCTTTGAATATGAATTTACATAGTAAAATACAAAAGACGCTGTGAGAGTGTGACGTAATTAACTCACATGTTTCGAAATAGAACAGTGTGTACACGTGTTTTGCAATAAGCGAAGGAGCTTTTAAATGTCAACGCAATCCATTTTCATGTTACCTCCGATATTGATACAATTTTCATAGCTACTACTGAATGATTTCTCTATATCTGTTTCATCCAACTTGCTGTTGGGGTGGGTGTGACATTTATCATGTTTAACAAAAGGAATGCTTCTTGCGCGAGATGTCATGACGAGGCAATCATGTTGCAATCACGTGATCAACACGAAAATCAATGTATTGTGTGATCGTCGTCAAAAACTCCGGTGTTGATTTAACACAAGCCCGGAATCGATGTCCACACCAGAGAAGTATTGAAACAACACCAGTTTGGAATCAAACCGATGCTGTTTTAATACTAATTGGTGTTGTATAACCACCTATCTGGTGTTAGACCAAAACCAAATAGATCCAGGCTGATCAAATCGACACCGGAGTTTTTGCATTGTAATCTATTTCAAATTGTAGGCCTATCTCACAGCCAGTGACTGATGATATAATGCTCACAAATGACATTTTTTTTTAAAGATAGAAATATTACACAATGATTAGCACAACATTTCAAAACCCGTTGAAAATGTAACATGAAAAAAAGTCATCATGTATATGGAGAAAAGCATTAAGTAGGCCTAACTCATTCAAACGCGAATCCTTAATATCGGTAATTCAGATGTACTTCATCAGGAGGAATATGTTAAATTTACGAATAATCTTTGGTATTGAGCAAATTTAGAAGTAAAAAATATTCCACAAAGTTCTAAATCATTCATGTTTTGGATATTAGGCCTGCTAACGTAAAATTACCACTTTTAACCGTTCTTCCAACTAGAGTGTTCCTATTAAAAAATAAAGCGATTGTTGTCTTGTCTCAAATAGTAAAACGAAACCAAAGCAGAAGTACGTATGCCTTTGATGTATTCTAAATCCGGATTGACCACCTCGATTTAATATACCTATTGTACAATACATGCGAGCAAATAATCTATTTCAAAGTTGACATTTACAATTCTATTTCCGCGACGATTATAAAGTGGTCAGTTAAGAATGTAGATCATCATTTAGAAAATATACAACAAATTATTTGTTAAAAACAAAGTACAATCATACGTGGCCATTGAAAATGTTTCGCGTACTTTTAAGAATCATAATAGCACAAGACCTACACTGCAAAAACTGTGGTGTTAAAACTGACACCAATTGGTGTTAAGAGAGGACGACACCCTGAGTTGTTAAAATAACACCCTAGAGATTGAACATAACACCAAAGAGTGTACATGTATCAACCATAGGTGTTGTAATAACACCTATAGGTGTAAAACTAACACCACCAATTTAACACCGGTGTAAAATAACTGGTGTGGTCCTCTATGTACACCGGTTAACACCACAGTTTTTGCTGTGTAAATGTTAGAATTGATATATACTGGCGTGATTGGAGATAGTATACAAGGAGAGTGTGATATTTTTGTAGCGCTCTGCAAGTCTTGCAGAATATTTCAGTCTAAGTTTGATCAATCTACACCGCAAAAACGCCGGTGTTCATTTAACACCGCCTGGTATCTATATCGGTAAACACCAAGGAGGTGTTGAAACAACACCGGTTTTGACGTTAGGCTAACACCAGATAGGCGTTAAAGTAACACCAATAGTGGTAAATCAATATCGGTTTGATTCTTAACTGGTGTTGTTTCAACACTTCTCTGGCGTTTTCCGATATAGATACCGGGCAGGTGTTAAATTTACACCTACGTTTGTTTGCAGTGTAAAGGGATAGGCCAGTAGCAGACCAAGGTAGGGGCACATCCTACCCCTGCCCCCCCCCCCCCCCCGAAAACGTGTTATTCTTTTATTCTGTATAGAGAAAACCCCTTGTACACGTGCTCCCTTTAATAAAATCCTGGATCCGCCTTTGTCTCTCTCCCTCTCTTTCTTTTTGCTTGTAAAAGTAAAAAAAAATGTCCCCCCACTTTGGAAAATCCTGGGTCCGCCCCTGGGATAGGCTATATTTGACATTGAAAGCGAGGGAGAAAGCAAGTGACCAAAGTTCAATCGCGTTCTCGTCAACCTTTCTATTTATATTATTCAGCTCGACCAAGGTTCAACTTTTCCGTCTTGGCTGAACAGCTACTGTTAATAGTCCGAAAGGCTCAAATACTTGTTGGTAGCTACTGAATAGCTGACCCGACCAATCACAACCACATTTTGTTTCTTTTTTTTAAATAATTCATTGTCAGCCCGGAATTTAGAGGAAATATGGCTTGCATTAATTGGTTTCCAATTTCCTTTCCAACACCACAAGGCAATGCATATTCTTGTAAATATATTGGGTTACATATTATGGTTCGAATATCAAGGAATACAGAGCACATAATTTATGACTTTTTAAAAACAATTTTATGGACGAATTTTCAAAGAATAACACGCTGGCATGGAAAGGTTCTGCTCCTTGCTAATCTGGAAATCACACCATCATAACCTGTGATTTTGAATAAGGAAATGTATGTATAACGTAACTGTATCCCTTAATTGTCTCACTTATCCTGGTCTTTCATTTTCTTATGGTAGACCTCAATAATTTTTTTTCTTAATTCTTTCTCTTATTCCGTCTTCAGGATTCTAGATTGCATTGGGCACATTGTAAATCTTGATTATTGTTATCATTACTATTAATAATTTTAGTATTAATATTATTACTATCATTGTCATCATCATCATTCATGGTTTACTTCAAATTGAATCTCACAGTCGGTGCTTAAATTGTACGCCAATTGCATTATTTTAAATATGATACAAAGATGATCATGATAATCATTAAAATCCAGAATGAATAATCAGAGAATAGAGGTGATCAGATATAAAAATAAAATTGAATTACAATATGTATCATTATCATTACTAATCATTATGATTTTTGTTAATACTATTTATTTCTCATTATCCTTGTCGTAATTGGAATTGTCATTATTATTTTAATTTTTTATCTATTATTATCATTATTTACCAAATATCAATACTGGGGCCCGTTTCATAAAGGACTTGCAACTGTGGTAATTTTGCCATAATGGCAACTGCCATGGTAACAGGGCTCAGCAGCCAATCATAATCAAAGTTTCCATGGTAGTTGGCATAGTGGCAATGTTACAATAGTTGCAAGTCCTTTATGAAACGGGCCCCAGATGTTGGCCAATTCATATTTTCTCAGTCTGATGTGTTCCCTAATAGTTTGACCGCAAGTTCCTCACGACCGCTACACATCATCTGATCATCATCACCGTAACCATCATCATCACCACCACCATCATCGTCACCATTATCGTCATCTTCATCATTAGCATCATCATCATCTAAGATCCATAAGATGTTGATTGTTCACATTTCCTCAGTCTGATGCGTTTCCTAAGAGCTTGGTCTCAAGTTCCTCACGACCGTTACACGTCTCAGTGTACTGTACTGTCGAGATCCCACAGGACTTCAACACCAGTTTGGTGCTGCAATAGACGACGAACAGAACCAACATGCCGATGAGAATATGCCACGTGAAAAAGGCCGTAGTGAACATGATATTGAGGTGGTCTTCGCCATCCCATTCCTCTCCCGATGGCGGTCTGTAGAGAACGATTCCCAAGTGCCAGAACCACGTACCTTGGACAAGGGTGAAGAGAATCCGGATTAGCCGGATCAGGATATCTTCAGGGTTCCAAATCTCACCGGCTGCTGACAAGAAGCAGACAAAGATGGCAAAAACAAGCATGTTGTGAAGGTGGATATCCAGAGGACTGCGGCCATGGGTGTGGTAGTAAAAGAGAAACCCTTCAACGGCGTACGCCAAAGCGCCGAAAGCTTGTTCATACCTGGCTGCAGAAGGAACACACGTAGCTCCGATAGTTTTGACGAATCCGTACAGGCCGAAATACAAGTACATGGAGCAGTGACCCCACTCCACATCGTTTTGCCATTCGCCGTTTTTATCGATGAGGACTAGGATAGGCTCGGAGTAGGCCATCTCGACGACGATGCCGGCAACGGCGCCGAAAATGATTAGGCCTGCTTCAACTGGAGCTCGGTGCAGACATTGCATCAGGCGCGACCGGGGCCGCTTCCTCCCGTTGTCCAATACAGCGGTGGTGTATGCAAGTTGTATGATCCACCAGATAGCAGCAATGATAAAGAATCCACCAGGGACTGCATGTCCACCAAACGATCCCATTTTCGTCTGTGTTTCTTGATCTTTAGGAGAGAATCCCTCTCAAGTTTTTGCTTATTCCACAGTGGTCTGAATCTAGTGATGATCTCAACTGGTTGCACATTATTGCATTGGAATGGCGCCTCGATCGTTTACCATCGTTTATCGCGATGACACGGACTGGTATATATGCGCACATCTTTTTCTCTCTCCCTTTCTCTCTCTTCCCCTCTCGCTCTCCCCTCTATGGTACGTGCGGTTGTTAGCGCACGTATTTGATGTATGGCGGGCCATCTGTCCATAAACCAGATACCCAGTAGTAGCACCACCGCATTCATTGGTTTCCTTGATTCACGGTGTACATACCCTCCCATAATAAGTTAGTACGGTGTTATCAATATTCTTAGCACAATTGCAAGAAATTGTCCGATCCTTGGGCAAAGGAGTTCATTCATTCTCACATTCTTCCTAAGTTCACTTCAATTCGGTTCATCATTCTTATTCAAAATTGTATTCTTATTCTGATTAAGATGGACCTAATTATATTTCAAAAGGTTGCGTTGATAACTATTGTGCACTCGAGGGTTTATTTTCGATGGTTTAAGTGTTATCTATCTAAGTGTGGCGTTCATGCACGAGTGAGATGTAACAATAAAATTGAATGTCTCATTGAGCGGACATACCGTCCATAAACGCTCATGGCGCTATAGCGCAACAACATTTCTTATGGACCTATACATAAACAACTACAAACATATATGTCAATCAATTAAACAAAGACATCTTAATTTACTACAGGAACGGTTTTGCATCACCCACTGGAATTCATCTAGTTACATCAGGTGGGGACTGGTGCCCTCGAGCTTGCTGCTCCGTTCACCCACAATTTAAGAGGCAACCCCGGTCAGCTCAGTACTCACAGGAGTTCTAGCAAATAAGGACACCAAAGGCAAAGGAATCTAGTCATACCAGTGAATGATGATAAATAGAGTGTACTTTACAAGTATAAAAATTATAATAAATTGGATTTAGTTATCGAAGGCATTAAAGTTTGAACAAATAGGCCTACAAATACGTCTCTACAGAGTAATATAGAGTGCCCCAAGGGTAACACAGCCACTTCAATCATACTGATTTGCATTTGATATCGTTTGCAGGAGAGCCTAGTAATTCCTTTCCATTTCTGATAAAAATTTATATAACACCACAGGATACGTGCTTAAAAGTTATTTCCTGTCCAATCTTATACCAGAGGTCATTTGCGGCTATTCCGATTGGGGAAGGGATGTACGGGCTGACATATAATTCCTCTATTTTTGTAGCATTTTGCACAGTAACCTGGACGGTCGCGACCGTCTCACATATACCGGTCGGCTGGTCAATGATGAACAAAAATCTCACAAGATCGGTACCAGTTCCAAGTTGTTATACATACATACATATATGTATATGTGTGTGTGCGTGTGTGTGTGTCTGTGTGTGTGTGAGAAATTATACATGTACAACAGTTTGGGCAACTCTTTTATTTAAATATTCTTTCAAATAAATGGATGAAGAGAGCAATGGTATAGGCGTAGCTTAAAACAATGTTATATATATACAGTGCGTCCCACAAGAAACGAAACCGAGATTGATCGATGATTTATCAAAACTAAATCACAAATACAATAGACAAATGACCTACCATAATAAAGCTTAGAATTTCCCCTTTTATCTGAAAGTAGTGAGATTATTTCTCATTCACGCATGAGTGAGCAAAAACAATTTGAAGAGGAGATACCTAAAAGTCATTTGGCGGTCTGTATCTAGGTTTTAAGAAGAAAAACACATTTTCAAAAAGTTCAATATCTGCTCTTCAGTTTGATACCTCAAATTCAGAAAATGGTCAAGAAATAGCAAAGCTATGGTTATTTGAAATAAGGCTTAAATTACAATAATTTCATAAAATTAAGAGGTTCAACAGGCAAGCGTTCAAACTCACTTGAAATTAACGGGGTAGCACCTTCAGTTGTCACTATACTGTTATACTTAGAGGCCCTGTATAATATAAGACAAAAGAGAATACAAGCATACGTACAATACAAATGGAAAATTCAGATCCTAAACATATACAGATGGAAATTTCAGGTGTACAGCAAATAACATAAAATTAGGAAGAATAGTGGCCAGAATAGCAAGTAGAAAGCGAAGGGGGGGGGGGACAAGGAAAGGTAAGGGTTTTATGGGGTAAAGAAGAAAAGGTTTATTTCCAATAATGCCAAATCGTCTAATTACCAACTCGTCTACCCTAATTTGGTCTATTATCAATTCATCCACTATCCACGTGGTCTAATTTTCATTTTGTCTACTCATCACTTTGTTTAATAACCAGTTGGTCCACTAGCCATTTAGTCCATAAACCATTTGGTCTATAGTTAATTGGGCGAAATGAATGAAAATAAAGTGGGTATTAGACCTACTGGTTATTAGACGAAAAGATCGTAGACGAACTGATGATTAGACGAAGTGATGATTGGACTAAATTGATATTGGAGCAAATGGTTGTTCGACGAAATGATTTTATCAGATTAGGAACATTACAACCAACTTCAAAAACAAAATCAGAACGTCTCGAAGGAGTATAAGCACCACTTCGGTATATTTAATGTCATGGATGGCTCGCCATACTGTTTTATTGATCACGTGGCTATACAAAGGTCGCTGTTTACAAAGCACTATAATAATGCCTTAAATACTATCACCGTTCATTGAGCAATATTCCGGATAATTATTTGTCCTGTACCCAACGGGCGAACTCTGAAGTAAATTTTGAGCTCATGGTTGTGAATAATTATATCAACAAGAGAGTAGATTTGGAAAGCACACGCGCCATTCAAATGCACTCGATCATGGCGCCGGTTCAAATGGTCTCTTAAGAGATGCATACACGAGTACTTCCAAAATCGAAACGAATATGTTTAATCATTGTCTAAGTCGGACATAAAATCACATAGAGATAGTTTAATAATGAATTATCATTAATGCAATATTATTGTACTTTTTACTACAAAAATTGAAGTTGGTGATAGGTTTGGACATAATATTCAGACAATAATATTGCATTTCTCCCTTGGAGGGCAAGCCCCCCCCCCCATCTATACGCGCCAATGATTCA
Organism: Lytechinus variegatus; assembly: GCF_018143015.1. Lineage (NCBI taxonomy): Eukaryota > Metazoa > Echinodermata > Echinoidea > Temnopleuroida > Toxopneustidae > Lytechinus > Lytechinus variegatus. The sequence goes on from NC_054753.1 coordinate 17,762,599, forward strand.
GGCCCAGTCAAGACCCGGGGACACTTCCATTGACGAGTGGATACCATTCGCGACCAAAGAAACGCGTAAAAAGGATCTCCTTTCCAAGATTATGAACGTTACGTACGTAACGAAATTAAGGGTGTCAAAAACAGCAAAATATTGAAAAGGGGGTATATATTCCGCTAGGAAAGCAACATGTTTACGATTAAATTATCGAGGGTTTAAAAAAGACTAAAATGCTTTATAAAGGATGTACCTTTTTGCCGACACTACGTGTTTAGAGTCCGATTTGAGCGAGGTGTGGGAGGTGGGGTGGTACTCAACCCAATGTAATTAAAGGTAAACCCGCGACGAGGGTGATCACCTCCGTGTATAACAATTCAAATATCGCTGTACTTGTTTCGGGGGTCAACTTATCAGGGGTAGTTTTGTTTCCAATACTTGTTAAGGGTAGGGTTTCACACGCCAATCCGTGTTAAGGGGTGCATTTTCAGAATAATTATAGAAAAAAAAACTTGTTTAGGGTGCTTTTCGAAACCCCATGGTCATGCATGGTATCCACTCGCCAATGGAAGTGGCCCCCTGGGTTCTTAATGAACAAGCGTTATAAGGCTGACAAGTAATAAACTAATACCCCAGGGCAGTGTCCCACTCCCTTCACTCATTCGGCCGTTGATATCGGTCCAAGGTTCACTTCATCATAATTTGCAAATATAATAAAGGATTTGTTATTCCTTTTGTCATTTCCGCCTCAATGTATATCACACACTCAGAAATTCGTTGGTACTATAGTGTTAACTTTACAAACACAATCGCATAAATAAAACCGCTAGAGAACAGTTTCGTTTTCATATGCAGTACTGACGCATATCACTAACTTCATGTCCAATACATCCGAATTTCCAGGCAATAGCCAATTGCAGTCTTGAAAAGGATTGGTGAAAATAACCAATGTACTCTTTGATACTGAATGATCATAACCGACCAATTTAATCTGTTAATGGTTAAAATCTTTCAGAACTATTGGTTGATATTCACCATTTTTATCGGTTGGACACATACTGGCTGTTTTTACCAATCGTTTTTAAGATATAGCCTACTCTAAATAGAGAAAAGACATATTTCATTAACTTATTTATGGGTCCAGTTCTACTGATAGTCCATGGTCTAAGTCTAAATTTGTGTTAAAACAAAGGCCGACATCATTGATCGGGGCCCGGTCTTACAACGAGTCGCGATTGATCAGTGATCCAATCAATCTCAACTCTATGGAAATCCATCCATACCAGAATGTTTTTCTACAGGAAATTTTCACAATTATTGAACAAAGAGAATCACATTGCATCTTCAACAGAACGGTGAATGTATACTTGTCATCATATCATCTAGATCACAGTAAATATTTTGAACAAACTTGTATTATAGATGGTGGTGTCGCTGCCCGTCCATAGTTGTGATTGATCGGATCAATCGCAACTCTTTGTAAGACGGGGCCCTGACATTCAGATCAGTGATCAGATAATGTACAGAGCCGTAATGGTTGAAATTATGGGAAACCAAAAATGTCAAATTTTCATGTACATTATAATATTACTATGTACTTGCCTATTTCATCGGGACTTGCTAAAATGATGAAGATAACTTTTTCGGTATTTATCCCAAGTCAGTTATGAATGATTTGACTTGTCCGAAATGATCGAGCTGACAAATTAATTTTTTACCTGTTAGATTATAGAGTTATTCAATCAACCCTTCCATTTGCTTCCCTGCTCCAAAGCACGCGCTACAAGTCCTCCGAATGTTGAGGTCTTCACAATTTCACAACCCATCTACTAAATTGATATTGCATTGTTCATGTTGTTCACGGTTGAGTCAACTGAGAATTCGCCGCGTAATGCCTTTGATCTGCATACACGTCAAATTAAAGCTGGCGAAGAGATCTAATCTCAAAACCTCGATCTCTCATCATTAATTTCGCTTTGTTCGTTCGTGAACAATGTGAAGGTGTGACATAGTGTGATATACAGTTGAGGCCAGAAGTTTACACACACCCAGGAAACTCAAAGAAAAGCTGACATTTTGTCAAACGTCATAGAATCTACTGTATCTTATAAAATATTTGTGCTATCATGACAAATTTGATATCAAATTAATGGGTATGTCATGCCCCTTCATCACATTGCTTTGTCACCAGGAGCTGAAAAATATTTCGGTGAAAAATTTTCCCCAAAAATCTTCATATTTTAGACGAATTAAAAATAAAAACTTGACAAAAACATTTCATATTTGTGCTAGTTACTTCACAAAACAAACATTTCAGATTACACTTTATTATTCAGTGATGACATATCATGATAGAAAATGTAATATAAATCATACATTTGACATTTATATATTTTGATGACACGATGTTTGAAAATATAAAAACTAACAATAGAATACAAAGGCATTAATATTACTTTTTTTCTTCAAAGAAAATTCCACCTGAAATATACTTTGATCTCAAAGGTATTCCAATCATGTGGAAGAGCTCAATATGCTCTTTCATTTGACACCAAATTCTTTATGGTAGTATTTATATTTCTGAAGATACAGCAAATTTAACAATGTTTGGCAAGTAAACGAATCTCACTGAATTCCATGGGTTTATGTAAATTTTCGGCCTCAACTGTACACTTCAAATTCATAAAGGCTTACATGTGTTTGGTTGGACAACAGAGGCGATGTCAAAGGGGGAAGCAGGGCTCTATCCGTTTATGATTACCGAAGTGAAAAAAAGGAAAATAGAAGAAAAATCAATAAGAGCGAAGATATGAACGAGAAAAGACTATCACTCTATTATGCGATTCCTCCTTTTACTTCATGGGGGGGGGGGGGATACAACCTTTGATCATCTTGCCCCCATCAAATAACTATGCTACCACCACTGCTGAACAATATTTATGATCTTCGTTTAAAAAAAAACCCTTGTCATTCGTAACATGTGGTTACTTTACCTGGCAAACTGAACAACGAAACAGTATACGTTTTAAACATGAAATGGGATTTAAAAGAAATCAGAATATTGACATTTTCTGTAGCTCTTTAACCATATCTGTTCCCTTCTCAAAGACAGTTTAAAATGAGAGAGGTGTTGGATAAACATTTGTTTCAATAAAATTTTCAAAAAGAATAAATTAACTTATGATAGAAATTCATTCGTCACAACGTTACGGTAAATATAAAGGCTACGAATATAATTCACATGACTGACCCTATGTAGGGCCTGCAAAGCTTAAGACAGGGGAGCTACAATTGTTTGTTTAAAAAGCAACTGTACGGACTTCTAAGAACTGGGTCGTCTATGAAATCACCAAAAGCAAGTGGGTTTTGATCCCAAAGATCCGAAGTTGGTTTTGATAAAGGTACAAAGTAGATAAGCATGATAAGAGACACATCAAGGTTTCATGAAAATTGTTTAAGCAAAGGACTTTAGTAAGCTTCGATTTTGTGACGTCGAGTGATAACCTTGTTACGATACTGCAACAAATAACAAATTAGATTAATTCTAAATTTGATTCCTTTCTTTATCTACAGGAAATTAATCATACACCAAACAGGTAAACAGATCATGCACTAAACAAAAAAAAAATATTACATAACTTGAAGAATCAGTTTTGAGTATTATGCCCTGTAATATATTTCCTAATAATGTCCAAATTGGTTGGCAACGATTCCTTAGATTAAAGTCTACAATGATAAAATTGATGTTGAAACGCGTTGAATAATTACAGTCACTGTAGTGAATTGAAATGTCCGTGAAGACGAAGATGATGATGATAAACATTCGATTTCGGCAATCGATTGGTTGGCAAATGTTCTTCAGAACAGGTTGATGATCTCGATGAGAACTGAGAATTTCTCTCTCAAAAAATAATTGCAAACAGTTCATTGATGGTGACAGAACATAATGACAGAACTTAACGTTGTATTAGAGTTGGAAATAAACTATGCTCTGACATGAAGTCTGGTGTGAAACTCTGAGTTCTGATCTGATAATGATGTGATGATGACCTTGAATTCCCACTATTCTAGAAGCTTCTAGTATTTTCATTTAAAAAGAACATACTCCTTCTTTCTCGAGCAATCCTAATTTTAGAAGACTCTTGCAGCGACCCTAGGGCTTTTTCACACGTGAATCTTGAATCATTATTTTAATGATGGTTGTTATTGTAATCATGACTGTAATTAGCGTTTGTGATTTTAATCATGTTTTAGTTTGGTTTCACACGTGCTAATATTCGTCCCTAGCCTTATTTTTTCACTGGAATCATTCAAATTACAAAATTTTTACCGTGTGAAAGGGTGGTTGATGAAATTAACAATGCAAACAACATAGCTGAGCCTATTGCACTTTTTCCTCGCTAGCGGTCTTGAATGTCTAGTAGTCTCTATTGTCCATTGTGCATAACAGAAATACCAGACATTACTCTGCCTCATTTTGGCTAAAGTTTAATTGAGGCATTCTGGAATACTCTTATTACATGCAATGAACTTCCTAGAGAAAAAAATAAATAAATGGATGACTGTAACTTCTCTTACAATTTTTTTTTATAACAACAAAACTAACTGATTTAAATCATTCAATTAACTGAAAAGTTATTTTCTTTCACGGCCTTAATCTTATTCCCCGAAAAATATTTTTTTACTTTGATTCTTTTATTATTACTATTATCATTTATTCTAATTTGTGTCACTCTTTCGTTGTTAACGTCGATATTTTGTATAGCCTCCTTTTAAACGGTCTTCCGTCTCTCCTTTATACTATAATTTTGTAATATACGTATTGAAACTAAGTTACAGGGGCTTGCATCCCATACAAACTTTGCTTTTCTTGACAAGCCCCTCCGTTCTGTTTTATATAGTTATTAGTCAAAGTCATTTTACTTCGCATTATAGTTCTCGTGGTTTATACCTTCTAATTCTTATGCATTACCTCGATTGATATTGTACTTTAAATTTGACTATGTATTGTCACTTTGATTTTGTTGTGCTTTGTGAACGGAATATGAATAAATCTTAATATAAATATAAAATATGATATGGTCTTCTTGGCCAACGTATTCATCAAAAATCAACTCATGCTACTGTTACGATACTGCAACAAATAACAGAAGATTTTTAAATATAAAGTTTGAATTTTCCTTTTTTTTATTACAGGAAATAATTATACATAAAATAAAACAAATAATGATCTTACATAAATCTCTTGAAGTGTCCGATGTAAAATCCCGAAGTGATGATGCTATATCCAAGTAATAATCCAAATGATAAAAATCCCAGTTGACTGGCGAAAATTCACAATGATGGCGATGATGAAACTGATGTTGAAGTCCGATGAATAATAAGAGTCACTGCAACGAGTTGAAATGTCCGTGAAGACGATGTTGATGATGATTAACAGTCAATTTCAGCAATCCATGGGTTGAAGCGTGTTCATTGAACAGGTTGATGATGTTGATGATCTCGATGAGAACTGATAATTTCTCAAAATAACTGCAAACAGTTCATTGATGCATAAACTACTCTGATCTGATCTGGTGAAGTGATCTCATATGATGTGATGTGATCTCCTGCTCTCATATGATGTGATGGTGTGATCTAATATGATATGATGATCAAGCGATCTAATATGATGTGGTGATCAAGCGATCTAATATGATGTGGTGATCATCTTGAAAAATCTGCAGCTTTATACTAATTACAAGTGTTCTAGATCATTCTCAAATTCCGACTAATCTACAAGCTTCTAGAATTGTCTTCCAAAAGAACTTTCTCCTTTCAGGAGCAGTCAAAATCCAGAACACTCTTGAATGACCTCATTGAAATCAACAGTGTAAACAAAATACCTAAGCCTATTCATTTCCACTACCAATACAATTCTATTGTTTGGCTTTTCCTTATTCAACAATAAAACTCCTTGGCCTTTAAAAATAGGCAAGGCCTGCATAATAAAAAGACATCCTGGAATGTTCTTTACAATTCTTGGCTATCCTTAAAGGGAAATAACTAATAGATAAATGTAATTGCTTTTAAAATTCTTTTACAATTATTCATATATGTAACACTACACAGTCACATTCCCATTGAAAAAACGGCTTAAAAGAAAATGTAATACAAGATGTATTTGTTCAATGTCTTCTATTTACAATATACTCTCTCTCTCCCTTTCATCTATGTATTTATTTTCAATTTTCTATTTTAGTTTCATTTTCATCACTAGAATTCATGGTCCATTTTACCAATTTCCATCATGCCAACAACACCTTCCACCATTCTCGTCTCGTTCCAATGAACTTGATGAATGCTTTTCCCCCTCTCCCTCTTTTCGTGTTTATTTTCATTGCTTGAATTCATGAATCACTTTATTAACTTCTATCTCGCCAATAACACGTCTTTCTCTCCTAATGCTCTTCCCTTTACAACATGCTCTTCCGCTCTTTCTCTCCCCCTCTCTCACCCCCTCATTCTCTCTCTCTTTCTTGTTCTCTATATTAGTTTTCAATTTTCTCGTTTCGTTTAATTTTCGTTTAAATTTAATAAATGAACATCAAAGATGTTTTCTTCAAATGACACACTTGGTCAAAATCATGAATAATTTCACTTTTTATACTCTTGATAGAGCATCAGCAATTACATTATTCTTTCCCTTTATGTGTACAATTTTCAAAGGGAATGGTTGGAGCATTAGGCTCCATCTGTACAGTCTTTGATTCTTTGTTTTGAATTTCTCCAAAAACACAAGAGGATTGTGGTCTGTATAGACTGTAATCTCTCCATTGGTTAGATACACCTCAAACTGCTGAAGGGCTAGTACGAGACTCAGGGCCTCTTTTTCAATAGTTGAGTATTTCTTTTGAAACCGATTGAGTTTCTTAGAGAAGTAGCACACTGGTTTTTCGATGCCTTCTTCATCTTCTTGGAGCAATACTGCTCCTACTCCAACATCACAAGCATCAATAGCTACTTTGAATGGCTTTGTGAAGTTTGGAGCTGCTAAAACAGGCTCATTCACCAAAATGGCCTTTAATTTCTCAAATGATCTTTGACATTCGTCAGACCAAACATACTTCACTTTTGCCTTCAGCAGGTTTGTCAGAGGACTAACCACAGTACTGTAATTTGGAACAAATTTCCTGTAGAAGCCACTCATACCTAAGAATCTGAGCAATTCTTTCTTAGTTGTGGGAATTGGGAAGTCTAAGATAGCTTGTATCTTGGCTTCTGTTGGTAGCACTTGCCCTTGACCAACCACATGACCAAGATATGTGACCTTTGCCTTGGCAAATTCACTCTTCATCAGATTCACTACTAGATTGGCTTTGTCCAGCCTGTCAAACAGTGCTCGCAAATGAATCAGATGATCATTCCAAGTATCACTGTATACTAGGATGTCGTCAATGTATACGACACAATTGTCAAGTCCGGCAATCACTTGATTTGTCAACCTTTGGAAGGTTGCTGGTGCATTTTTCATTCCAAAAGGCATGACTTTGCATTGAAATAAGCCTTCAGGTGTGACAAAGGCTGATATCTCTTTGGCTCGGTCAGTCAGTGGCACTTGCCAATATCCTTTAAGCAAGTCTATCTTTGTGATATAGGCAGAATTTCCAACTCTATCAATACAATCTTCTAACCTAGGAATTGGATACGAGTCAGTCTTAGTTACTGCATTTACCTTTCGGTAATCAATGCAAAATCTCTGAGAGCCGTCTGGCTTTGGAACCATTACAATGGGAGAACTCCAACTACTCTGACTCGGTTCGATTATGTCATTATCTAACATAAACTGTATTTCCTTATTCACCATTTCCAACTTGCTTGGATTGAGCCTATAAGGATTCTGTTTGATAGGTCTTACATCACCTACGTCTACATCATGTACAGTTAAAGGTGTACGACCTGGTTTGTCTTTACATACATTCTCATATTCTCTTAACAGGCCAGATATATCATTTCTTTGATCTTCAGGCAGGTGTTTTAATGCCTCATCCATGTTTCTTAACATCTCTGAGTTAGACAACTTTATACCACATGGTTCGTTCTTAGATACATCTGTATAAGACAATTCATTATCTGTCTTTCCATAGCATTCTTCTTCATGTACATCTACATGTTTTTCTTCTTCTTTGACCTGTGTTGTACCTATTGGCTGACTAGCCTCTCGCTCAAAGTATTCTTTTAACATGTTTACATGACAAACTCTTTGAGACTTTCTTCGATCAGGGGTACTGATCACATAGTTGACATCATTCAATTTCTTTTTGACTATGTAGGGACCACTAAACCTAGCTTTCAAGGGCTCACCTTGCAAAGGCAACAACACTAACACTTTGTCTCCAGGCTTGAAACTTCGCTCTTTTGCATTTTTGTCAGCTTGAGCTTTCATTTTTCCCTGCGACTCTTTCAAGTGTTCCTTTCAAGTGTTCCTTAGCCACATCACAAGCTTTTGAGAGCCTTTCTCTAAACTTTGACACATAGTCTAGAAGGTTTACATCATCATCCTGAACCATAAACCTCTCTTTGATAAGCTTTAGAGGACCCCTAACCTCATGACCATAGACCAATTCAAATGGACTGAAACCTGTGGACTCATTCGGGGAATCCCTGGTTGCAAACAGTAGGAATGAGATCCCTTTATCCCAGTCATCGGGATAGTCTTCACAATAAGCCCTAATCATGGTCTTCAAAGTCTGATGATAGCGTTCTAACGCTCCTTGGGACTGTGGGTGATAAGCAGAGGATTTGATCTGCTTTATTCCCAACTCCTTCATAACTTGCTGAAATATTCCTGACATGAAATTTGACCCTTGATCAGATTGAATTTCCTTCGGCAGACCGTACCTAGTGAAAATATGCACTAACGCCTGCACCACTGTCTTTGCAGTGATACCCCTCAAAGGTATCGCCTCTGGAAACCGTGTAGACAAGTCCATAATCGTCAGGAGAAATCTGTGACCCGACCTCGTTCTGGGTAAGGGTCCGACACAATCAACAAGAACCCTAGTAAAACGTTCATCAAATGCAGGAATGGGTATCAATGGAGCAGGCTTGATAGAAGGCTGTGCCTTACCAATAATCTGACATGTGTGACATGTCTTACAGAAATGCACAACATCTTTGTGCATCTTAGGCCAATAGAAATGCCTCATAATTCTATCTTCTGTCTTCGGAATACCGACATGACCTGCCATAGGTAACTCATGAGCCATTTTCAGAATATCTGTGCGGTAACAAGGAGGAACTACAACCTGGTGAATTATACACCAATCTTCATCAGCTGGTCTCCGGGGAGGTCTCCATTTCCTCATCAAAATGTCATCTTTGACATAAAAGCACTCAGGAACCTTATCAGCCTCAGCCTCAGAACATGCTTTTTGTGACAAGCTTTTTAATTCTGGGTCTGCCTGTTGTGCCTGTACTAGGGAGGATTTACTAAACAAACTATCATTGTTAGCAACAGAGCCTTCAACACTATCCCCATTCAAATCCTTGAAAAAGGTTTCAGCTAACCAGACATCAGTACTCTCCTCTACATCAGCAGATTCCGCATCATCCTTTTCAGCTCTACGAGTCTGAGACCTAGTAACAACACAATCCGGGAAAATCCCTGGAAAATCTTCCTGCAACAATTCAGTTTCAGCTACCTCAACGGGCTTTTCCGAAACCACTGGAGATGCAACAACTTTATCTCCAGCCAAGTCGTTACCTAACAAGAAATCAACACCTTTCATGGGTAATTCTGGAACGACACCAACGGTCACAGGACCACTAACTAGGTCACACTTTAAGTCGACCTTATGCAAAGGAACCGACATGAAATTTGGGCCAATACCTTGAACTAAGACGTTGGCCTTTTTTGAACTCTCCAGAGGAAGAGCCGAATCACCTGGCACCATCAGGGACTGTGCAGCCCCTGTATCCCTAAGGATCACCACTGACCTACCAGCAGCACGAGTCGAACAAGGGGATACTTCACCATCATGCAAAAAACTTCTAAAAGTTTCATCAACCTGTTTGACTTTATCAGCAAATACCAGAGAAACACTCTCAACATCTTGATTGGGCTCTGATGGAACAAACTCCATCGAGGGAACACTTGTTTGCTTAACAAAACCCATGTCTTTCTTAGTTTTGGTTGGCATTCCAACCAATTTCCAACATGATTCTTTCAAATGTCCCGATTTATGACAATGAGTACAAATTTTGGAACTACGACTCTCAGACCGTTTGGTTGATTCTGTGCCCCCACTAGCCTGATCCTTATTAGCGTCTTTGTCCTTGCTTGCATATTTTCCCTCACTAGGTTTATTGTGGGATTCAAATGACCCTTTACCTTTCTTTTTCCAATAATTCTTGAAAGGAGGCCTATCTCCACTACCTTTATGTGTGACCTCAAATTCATCAGCTACTATGGCTGCTTTACTGACTTCAGTAACTCTATGGTCATCTAAGTGAGATTTAATGCCAAAAGGAAGACTCTTTTTGAATTCTTCTAGGAGGACAACTTCCCTAAGGTGAACAAAATCTTTGTCAACTTTCAGTGATCTGTACCACTTATCGAACATCATTTCTTGTTCCCTAGCAAATTCAACATACGTCTGGCCTGTTTGTCTTTGCATGTTCCTAAATTTATGTCTGTACGCTTCTGGTACCAACTCATATGCATTGAGAATTGTTTCTTTTACTGTAGCATAGTCACATGATTGCGTTTCAGAGAGTGAAGAATAGACTTTTGCAGCCTTTCCAACAAAAACGCTTTGGAGGAGAAGAGTCCAGTATTCCTCGGGCCAATTCAGTCTCTTGGCCACTTTTTCAAATGACACAAAATATGTATCAACTCCCTCTTCATCAAATTTTGGCACAAGGCGAATATTTTTCGCCACATCAAAGCCTTGGGAGATTTATCTTTAACAGAGTTAGTATTAGTATTTGCATGAGCTAACTCCATTTCTTTCAACTTTAACTGGTACTCCAATCTCATTTTCTCCATTTCAATGTTTTCTCTGATTCTTTCCTTTTGAAGGTTTTCTTTGATTCTTTCCTTCTCAAGGTTTTCTTTGATTCTTTCCTTCTCAAGGTTTTCTTTGATTCTTTCCTTTTCCAATTCAATGTTTGCCAGTTGTATCTGAGCATCGTCTGAAATATTGATAGAAGTTTCAGACTCCTCTGTAAGCTTCATGTGACTAGCTAACAAGTCAATTATCTCTGCCTTCTTTAAACCCGGGGCTAGAGATACACCCAAACGATCACAAACTGTTATCAAATCATCCTTCTTCAGTGACTTCAAATGATCATATGACAATTCTGTCATTGCAAGAAATTCTTCAACATCAAATGTAGCCATAGTGAATATACACAAATACAAGCACGTAATAACACAGTACAGTATATTCTAGAACTTTCCAAAATGTTTCCAAAATGTTTCCAATTCAAATTGGCTTTTGTTTCAAACTGACTTTCGTCTCAAATTGGTTTTAGTTTCAAATTGTCTTATACAAATTTGGTTTTCGTTTCAAATTGCCTTGGCTCGTACAAATTTGGTTTTCGTTTCCCGGACAAGCCCCCAAAATTATTTGTTACGATACTGCAACAAATAACAGAAGATTTTTAAATATAAAGTTTGAATTTTCCTTTTTTTTATTACAGGAAATAATTATACATAAAATAAAACAAATAATGATCTTACATAAATCTCTTGAAGTGTCCGATGTAAAATCCCGAAGTGATGATGCTATATCCAAGTAATAATCCAAATGATAAAAATCCCAGTTGACTGGCGAAAATTCACAATGATGGCGATGATGAAACTGATGTTGAAGTCCGATGAATAATAAGAGTCACTGCAACGAGTTGAAATGTCCGTGAAGACGATGTTGATGATGATTAACAGTCAATTTCAGCAATCCATGGGTTGAAGCGTGTTCATTGAACAGGTTGATGATGTTGATGATCTCGATGAGAACTGATAATTTCTCAAAATAACTGCAAACAGTTCATTGATGCATAAACTACTCTGATCTGATCTGGTGAAGTGATCTCATATGATGTGATGTGATCTCCTGCTCTCATATGATGTGATGGTGTGATCTAATATGATGTGATGATCAAGCGATCTAATATGATGTGGTGATCAAGCGATCTAATATGATGTGGTGATCATCTTGAAAAATCTGCAGCTTTATACTAATTACAAGTGTTCTAGATCATTCTCAAATTCCGACTAATCTACAAGCTTCTAGAATTGTCTTCCAAAAGAACTTTCTCCTTTCAGGAGCAGTCAAAATCCAGAACACTCTTGAATGACCTCATTGAAATCAACAGTGTAAACAAAATACCTAAGCCTATTCATTTCCACTACCAATACAATTCTATTGTTTGGCTTTTCCTTATTCAACAATAAAACTCCTTGGCCTTTAAAAATAGGCAAGGCCTGCATAATAAAAAGACATCCTGGAATGTTCTTTACAATTCTTGGCTATCCTTAAAGGGAAATAACTAATAGATAAATGTAATTGCTTTTAAAATTCTTTTACAATTATTCATATATGTAACACTACACAGTCACATTCCCATTGAAAAAACGGCTTAAAAGAAAATGTAATACAAGATGTATTTGTTCAATGTCTTCTATTTACAATATACTCTCTCTCTCCCTTTCATCTATGTATTTATTTTCAATTTTCTATTTTAGTTTCATTTTCATCACTAGAATTCATGGTCCATTTTACCAATTTCCATCATGCCAACAACACCTTCCACCATTCTCGTCTCGTTCCAATGAACTTGATGAATGCTTTTCCCCCTCTCCCTCTTTTCGTGTTTATTTTCATTGCTTGAATTCATGAATCACTTTATTAACTTCTATCTCGCCAATAACACGTCTTTCTCTCCTAATGCTCTTCCCTTTACAACATGCTCTTCCGCTCTTTCTCTCCCCCTCTCTCACCCCCTCATTCTCTCTCTCTTTCTTGTTCTCTATATTAGTTTTCAATTTTCTCGTTTCGTTTAATTTTCATCTACTCACTGTCTTGATTTATGACTCATTTCACTAACCTCTGTCATGCTAACAGCACATTCTCTTCTTTTTTTCATCACGCTCTTTCCCTCTCTCCCCTCTATGTATTCATGTTATATTTTGTATTTTATTAGTTTCATGTTCGTTACTTGAATTCATGATCCATTTTACTAACCTCCATTATGCCAATAACTCACATTCTCATCGTTTCAAATTTTTCGATGTACTTAATGCTCTTTTCTTCTCTCCCTGTCTATATATTTGACATGTAGATTTGCTCTTTTAGTTTCATTTTCATCACTTGAGGTTCATAAATCAATGAACTAACTTATTACAATACAAATAACACTTTCTCTCCAAATTTATCTTCTCTTTGCAATATGCTCTTCCATTCTCTCCCCCTCTCTCTCTCTCTCTCTTTATTAATTTTCTATTTTATTCTTCGTTTCATTTTCATAACTGTTTAGATTTCATGATTAATTGATTTACTGACGTATATCATGCCAATCACACTTTCTCTCCCCTACTTTCGTCTCTTTACAATGAATGTTCTTCGCCCCTCCCCCTCTCTATATACTCATTTCATGCCAATAATACTTCAAATTCTCTTCAACCAATGCTCTCTCTCTCCCTCTCTTTCGTTTTCATTTGAATTCATTTCCATCACTGCCTGAATTTGTGGCTCACTTTATTTACGCCTGTCATGCTACCAACACTTCCACCCCTTTTTTTACTTCCTACCTCTTCTCACTGCTGATATATGTGAGTGTGTTTGTGGGTGAAGAATGTGTGTTATGGATGTAGTGTATTACTTCAAATGATTATTGATAGTACAGTGTACCTGGTTTGTCTGTACTGTTGAGGTTTTATCGTTCCATTTTTTTTTAATGAAAAAAAAACAAGACTAGTGACTTTATACATTTCTTCATTACTTCAGCAACAAAGATCTACTTACTCACTTCGTTCTACTGCTACTCCTTCCTATGTAATTCCAAAGTCCAGAAAAAAGGCCGGTTTCAACTCCTTTCAATCTCTTGCCCCCCGTCTTTGGAACAAACTCCCTCCATCTCTTCGAAACTTCTCTTCTCTTAACCTCTTCAAAAAACATCTCAAAACACACTTATGCAATTAACAGCGCTTTGTATCCTCTGGAAAAAGCGCTACATAAATCCAATTATTATTATTATTATACTGAGGTAATTCTACCATGCACTGTATCTCATTTTCCATTGTCGTTTCAAAATGCAATTTGTAAAGATTAACTTTAAATCTGTTTTTATTAACATGATTTAAGGATAATGACTTGAATTAAGAAATGGAATAAGATTACAATTACAAAAAATGATATTCTTTTTAATTGCAAAACGTAGTATTATAGTACTATAATGCTAAGTTAAAAACACATATTCTCAAATATGTTTAAACTTTCCCGCGCAAATTAGTGGACGAGGATGTCACAAGCTTCATTCATATTTCAACCCGATGGTATACCATGTAAATATGGTAAAAAAATATGGTCTACCAAAGATTTTTGTTGTCTTACTATTTTCATGTTGAATTATGTTTGCTTAACTGCAGCGCGCCTTTGTAAAGCGGTTAAAAAAAACTGAACAGGCCAACCTTGTAGTATAAAACAAATACAACAAAATAAATAAATAAATGAATAAAAAAAATTATCTTGAAAACAACACTATTTTTTACTCGGTCGTTAAGCTCCCTTTTTGGACCCGTATATACCATATATACGGAAGCAGGATTTTTTAGTTGACAAAGTAAATAAAATCAAACCAAACTGAACCAAATCCATCGTATGTACATCAAAACGCTAAAAAGCCAAATAAAGGTTGATTCTCAACAAAACACAGAAAACAATTATTCAATTCATTTATCTTTATTTCACAAGCCAAACTAGAATAGGCTATCAAAACAACCAAAATACGATATAGCCTTATAATGATTATTAATGATAATGTACGAAATGATGCAACAGCTCTTCATCAAAACATCAAAATCTTGCATCAGGGGCTTGTAACATCAGCTAAATCATTCCAAATTGCGGCACCTATCTTCATAAAATCAGGAATATTCGTTAAACACGGTTGGGTCGAATTAAAAAAAAAATAGATGAATTGCATTTGTACTCATTTCTTCATGTATCGATGTACAGTACCTATCCTTGAAACCTGTTTTTCATTGTCTGTATTTCATTTGTTATTCTTCTAAAATAAACATATGGCAAACGTGTGATATTGTCGTCTGGGGAGAGAGGTTTGCGACGGTACGTATAACATATATAACCTCCATAATTATATAGTCCATAGTGTATCCCTCCCCCGGAAGAATTGCGCATGTTCATGTGTCGTCCAGTTTTCAATATCTACGCTTGATAATTGTGATTGACATTGATGAAATAAATTGTAATATTGTACATTTGAATGAAAATATATAGACGTAAAATGTTTCCTAGGTAATTCGTATGATGGTCACACCGCCCGAGCGTTGTTGGAGCGGTCGTTGAGCGGAGAGAAAAAATCATCACCGCTCGCTACCGTTCACCATTTTCGATTTCAATTGTTTTTATTTTGTTTTCGATTTTTGTTTTCGATTTTTCCCCCAATTTTGTTAGCGAACTTCGATCCTCTCTCCCTACCGCTCCACGACCGCTCCAACAACGCCCGGGCGGTGTGACCATGCCTTAAAATACCAGCTTACCAGCAAAACGCTGTCCTGTCGAGTTCCTTCGGGAGTTACCATTAACAGAAACAGAAAATATGATATGATACGATTTGAAAGTATGCTTACACTAATAATATAATCATGTTGAGTAGGCCTGGGCCCACTGGGAGAACAGTTTTTTTAATTGAAGTGGCTACCCTGGGTAAAATATGACGTTATCATTCACACTATTTGTGGGCTTCATATGAACTTGACAACGCTTCACCCCAACTATTTGCTAACATGATTTCTACATGACTCACAGTGACGTAAAATGAGCTACAATTGATATTAGGTTTCTTTATTGAAGTAAAACCGAAGCATTTGTAATGTATATTCGGGTCAAAGTCCAGTATTTTAATTTCGCTTCGCGCACGAAAGATCTATCGGCAATGCCGACGGGGTTTATGAATAATAGTAGCTGCATAGTTTAACAGGTTAACTGTACAAAAAGGTTTATCAACGAAAAAAAACCCCGTGAATTTCGATGAGGGTTGTATACAAAGATTATTCATCGTTGTCGAATTCATTCACACGCTTTTAAGATATCTACATCTGATAAATCCAGATCTAATTCATCTCCTGCACAGCAAAAACTGTGGTGTTAACCGGTGTACTTAGAGGACAACACCAGTTATTTTACACCGGTGTTAAATTGGTGGTGTTAGTTTTACACCGATAGGTGTTATTACAACACCTTTTGTTGTTACATTTACACTCTTTGGTGTTTTGTTTAATCACTAGGATGTAATTTTAACATCACAGGGTGTGGTCCTCTATTAAACACCAATTGGTATCAGTTTTAAAACCGCAGTTTTTACAGTGTGGGGACACACACTAAGATTTTGTTGCACCCTAACTGAAATGCTAGTGGCATTTTTAGGGTGCAATTTTGCACTCTAAGTGAAAAAAGGGTGCAAAAATACACCTTTATAATTTTTTTGCTTACAAATACATGTAAATGCTGATATTCATCCTAAAAGGTGCAACTTTCCACCTTTGAAGGTGCATAGTACTTGAGGTGAAAAAAGGTTCAAATTAATTTGTACCTTTGTTACGTAGCACATATCTGCACCTAATGATAAAGGGTGCTTAATGTCGTTAACGGCACCCTTTTAAGGTGCACAATGGAGAAGATTAAGCTAATTAAAACCCCTGGGGATGGTGCTAATGGACCAATCTCTAGGGTTGAAATGTGAACCAACATTCCTTAGTGTGTGTGTGTGTGTGGTTTAAACTTTAAATGGTCCTTCCGGTCAATAAACCTTTCACGTCTTTGGGACACAGAATAATTAGTTTCGTGTGCATTTGTTATTTTTTTCCAGATATTATGATAATGATGATGCAAACACAAAAGGGTATTTATTATTTTGTCTAAAACAACGCTTAATTGGTAACCCAGCATATGGGTAACAGCGGGGCATATGCAGGATGTCCCCCTTTTCTACTTTTTATTGTTTTATTTTACCTTTTCTCAATTGAATAACAGGGTTAATAGAGATACAAATCTTGGATCTCTCATTTAATTTATTCTCTTTTCCTTTTCTTCCTCCTTTTTTTAATAATATTTTTGTCTTTTGTTCATTACTTAGTGAAATTGGAGAGGGAGGGGGTGACCACTGCCCCTGTAGCACGGGCCCTCACCCTGAAGTAACATAATGAAATGGCATCGTTTAGGCATTGAAGATCCCACATTACTAATTTTGGGCAAGGGGAAGCCCCCTCCCCCAGCCCCTATAGAGGGGAAGGGGAGTCGATACCCTAACTTTACCGACGGACAGAAATTTTCATATGTGTTTCAACTGAAAAAAAAATCTGCGATAGCTTAATGTAACCATTTTAAAAAGGTCGCATTTTGAGAAAATGTAGAGCAAGCGAAAATTTTTACTTTTTAAATTAAAATTCAATATTGTGATAGAGTTTTACATAGTATTGTAAAAAACAAAGATATCATAATTTACTCTGGTTAACTTTCCTTTCATTTTACTTCCTTGTCCTTCACTCACTTTCTTTCTTTCTTTTATTTATTTGTTTTTGCCGTGTAAGGGATTCAAGTGCCGCCAAGTTCCACCCATTGGACCTACGCCAGTGGTTGCTAGAAAATGTAATTTTCTGTAAATGACACGAGGAATAAATTCAAATGATATTTTAGATATAACAAAAACATCGCGCAAAACGGTTTGCCATAATGATTTTATTCAAAAATTGAGTGCAAAGTACAAGTGTAATGTGTTTAAATTAAAATCATTTACAAGCAGAGAAAAGATTAGGAAGGCAAAAGAGGGATAAAGAGACGGTCAGAGGGGGAGAGAGAGGGGGTGTGTGCGTGTGGGGGGGTGGGTGAGGGTGGGGTGTGTGTGTGGGTGAGTGTGTTTTAAACGTTCATTATACAGATTTGTATATATTATGTTTGCTTACGTATGCATGGTATGTGCATGGTTGTATGGGTGTCAAGGTGAGTGTGTGTATGTGTGTATAATTATGTAAAGTCATGTTGAAGATTGATTTAAAATGGGATACAATAATAATCTATTTAGTTTGATTTCTGTTTTCCTGCTAATCATTTATATAGCCATTTAATATTAATTATAATCAAAATACATAGAGGGTTGGAGACTTTCTTTTTTTCAGATATAAAAGTATAATTTCATTCCGTCCTTATTTGCTTCAGTTCTTGGTAAATATACACATATGTACTTTTTTTTGCACATCCTTGTTGATATGAAATGAAAATTTGTATTTTTTTATTTATCTGCAGTTTATGTAATTCATTTGAATGAAATCCTAATAAAAACATGTTGAAAAAAAAGTGTGTGAAAGAAAGGGAGGTGATGAGGGGGAGGGAGGGAGGGAGAGAGAGAACAAGAGTATGTGTGTGTGGGATGGAGTAAGTTGAAAAAAAAGTGGGTGAGAGGGTGTGTTTGTGGGTGTGGGAAAGAAAGGGAGGTAATGAGGGGGAGGGAGGGAGAGAGAACAAGAGTATGTGTGTGTGTGGGTTTGTGTGAAAGAGAGGGGTGAGAAGAATGGAAGGGATGGAGAAAAGTAGAGAACGAGCTGTTTGTGCGTGGGTGTGTGTGCGCGAGGGAGAAAGGGGGTGAGGGAGAGGGAGAATGGGAGGAAAACGGAGAGGAAGGGAGGAGAGAGAGAGAGCTGTAGAGAGGGAGAGAGGGAGATATAAGGGGAGGGGAACAAGAGAGAGATGAGATAGGGGATATGAAGATCCGAGAGCGGTAGAACACTGAAGTACAATATATGATTATAAAGTCATGTACAGTGCCTAAAAGTATCGACCCATCCTGAAAATTAAAGGACAAGTCCTCCCGAACAAAAAGTCGATTGGAATAAAAGGAGAAAAATCCAACACCCACAACACTGAAATCTTCATCAAAATCGGATGTAAAATAAGAAAGTTATAACATATTCAATTTTCGCTAAATTTCACAAAACATGTACATCCTGGTCAGTATGCAAATGAGGAGACCAATGACGTCATTCACTCACTATTTCTTTTGTTCGAAATATTATAATCCCCCCACCCCGATTTTTAAGTGAAACAACAATTTATTCCTCCCTTAACATGTGGAATTACCGTTGTTTAATACCATACGTTTCAGTCTAGTTGGTCCTTATTGTCAAATATGTAAAAACTGAAATATTATATTTCAAATAATAAAAAACAAAGTAAATAGTGAGTGAAGGGTATCATCGTCTGTCTCACTTGTATATCACTGATTTGTGCATATAATTGTTTTTTGAAAAATAAGCGAAACTTTAAATGTTATAACTTTTATTATTTTACATCCCATTTTGATGACATTTTCAGCGTTGTGCTAGTTTGATTTTTCTTTATTTATACAAATCAATATTTTCTGGGGTGGACTTGACCTTTGATAAGATACCTCTGTATTCATATCATTTTATTTCCGTGTTTCGATGTAGGCACCTTTACAACTCCAAAGAACAACGATCGACAGGACAATAACAATATCTTTCTCAGTCTGGATTTGAACTTTGAAAGTTTTATAGTCTAAATCGCTTTATGAATGGTTGAGAAAGCACAAAGCAGCAATATCAGATACAATCAATCGATTTCATAACCATGATTACATCCACGTTTGCCAACGCGACGCATGAAAGGAAATCCAATCAAGGGAAAATGGAGTGTGGGATTCCCTCGCTTTCAACCAGGGAGGGGGGGGGTGTACATCCCTGGGAATTAATTGGCAACGCTTTGTCCGTCTTCTTAGTTCAGAAATAAATATCCGCTAATGCTACCAGGAAGGGGGCTGAGGGGATTTTTTCCGACTGTTAAAAAAAACACCATGTACAACGTAAAAATGACTACGTGATTGTATTTTTGGCATGGTCAGCCCCCCATTTCGGCTCAGCACCCCCCCCCCTTCCCCTCTTTCATAACCGTTCCGCGACCCCTTGTGTGGTCCCTTTCTTTGGTCCGTTTGAAAGTTATGATTAACGAAGAAATAATAATTCGACAAAAGACTTTATCAAATCTTATCTTGAATTAACTTAAATCGATATTTTACCCTTTGGCATATAATTTACTTGTTTATTTATTATTAATTAATTTCGGTTTAAAAGCATTGCACATAGCAGCCTTACGGCCGAATTGCGTACAGTATTGTTGATACAATAATTTATATTATTTAAGAACATTGAAATAAGACAGTAATAGCTAAACTCTGATCTAGATTAAGTAAGTATTGGTCATAAAATTCTAAAAATGAATTTGGTAAATAAAGGTTTCATAATAATTAACCGTACATGGTGGCTCAGTGGTAGAGCGTCCCCCTCATTAACGGGAGGTCGTGGGTTCGATCCTCGGCCGAGTCATACCAAAGACTTTTAAAAATGGGACCTTCTGCCTTCATTGCTATGCGCTCCGCATTTAGATCGGAGAAGGGTAAAAATAACATATAATGTTATGCAGGGCCCGCTGGAAGAGCAGTTTCCTAACTGAAGTGGCTACCCTGGGTAAATAAAACGTTATTATTATTATTAATATAATTTAATCCGGTTGCTTTGGGATGTATATGTCCAATGATTATGCCATCTTGTCATAACGATTCATATACTTTGGCATCGTTGAACTTAACACCTAACATTAGTGGATAAGGG
The DNA here is from genome assembly GCF_018143015.1 of Lytechinus variegatus. Lineage (NCBI taxonomy): Eukaryota > Metazoa > Echinodermata > Echinoidea > Temnopleuroida > Toxopneustidae > Lytechinus > Lytechinus variegatus. The sequence continues at coordinate 17,783,489 of NC_054753.1, forward strand.
GGCTCTTACGTTCTCCATTCATTACAATATCCATTTATCACATGTCTCATCATATATCTCATTAACTCTTGGCGGCAGCTGTCTCATTTCATATTGCCAATTGCCCACAGTGACTCTTGAAGCCCCTTTTCTCCAATTAAGTCCTACTTCAATTCCACTCAAAGCATTATGAAAGGCAGGCGTATGTTTCACATAGGAAAATAATAGAAAATTGAAATATTATACAATCATGGCAAAAACATAAATCATTTCCCCCTTCTGTCAAGATATAAGACATAAAACATCTATAATACGTTTGTAATCGGGTATTTTGATTATCCGATTGAAGAGGTATTTTAAAGTACCCTTTTTTGAAAATCACCACATGAAGAAAGGTGATTTGGAATATAAATCGATTTGACAAACTATCAACATGATATTATGCTGTTTTGATAAGGATTGGTATAGAGACAATGAGCAGGATAGAATCGATTTGCTACTGCGTGAGGTTTTCCGCCTGAATGCCGTATTCATTCATATCGGAGCCGAGGCGAACATGAATTTGAACTCTGTAAGTGTGTGTGTACATAAGCGAGCGCCATATTTGCACGCCCTCGGAAAAGGCAGGGAATCTGCTTGGAGTTCGGTGTGTCGTCACATCAATACCGTGCTCAGACTATCAGGCCGTGCTTTTTGGATCTTCCCCAACGTACAGACTGCTTCTTCTTCCCGTCTTGGAGCATTAGGTGGAGGAGGCGTGGTGGTGCGATAACAGAGGTAACATATTTCGTATAATATTCGCATAAGAATATATGTCGTATCTTTTGCGATATATAAATCAAGCAAAACTTGTGTGCAAGGATGGTTTCCTCGTATCAAACTCTAGTAAGTTGAATCGTAATGTAGAAAATATTAATATTATTATTATTATGAAAAATATTATAAAACAGAGGCGTATTCATGTATTGCATTTATTCTTCTATTTTCATTTCATAATGATACATATACTTTTAATTCGTCGTGGTTGCCATTCAAAATAATGCATGTATGATCACGATGTTATGTACATACTTTACCTATGTGAGCACATGTTACTATGTTAGACATCGGGCTACTGTGTGATATATACCAATTTTACATTGGTCGATCAGAAACATACCTCGTCAACTTGTTGCTTCTTTTTTTCAGTTCCAAGATAATGATCAAAATGACAATGTTTGCAATGGTTATGTATTGATAATTCGTGGCAATATTGATAATGTAATAATGAAAATGATAGTAGTAGTAGTAGTAGTAGTAGTAGTAGGAGGAGGAGTAGGAGGAGGAGTAGTAGTAGTAGTAGTAGTAGTAGTAGTAGTAGTAGAAGTAGTAGTAGTAGTAGTAAAAGTAGTAATGGTAGTATTTGTAGGGGTAGTAGGAGTATAAGTTAGCAGAAGTAGTAGTTGTGGTGATAATATTATGATAAGAATGATAATGATGATGACGACAATGGTGATTATGATAATAATGATGATAATGATATTGATAATAATGCTAACAATAACAGTAATGATGACACTACTACTACTACTACTACTACTACTACTACTACTACTACTACTACTACTACTACTACTACTACTACTACTACTACTACTACTACTACTACTACTACTACTACTACTACTACTACTACTACTACTACTACTTCTACTACTACTACTTCTACTACTACTACTACTACTACTACTGCTACTACTACTACTACTACTACTACTACTGCTGCTGCTGCTGCTGCTGCTAAAACTAATACTTGATAGTAATATCAATAGCAATAATGAAAATAATTACAAAAATATTGGTCATAATAATAGAAATGCAAATGTTAATAATACAATTCACGCGTTGTGACAGTGTGTATAAGTCCCTGGACATTGAAACAGAGATCCGTGGATTCGAATCCCTAATTTCCTTCAGAAAGATTTTTTTTTCTCTACTCCAATGAGCTAAATGGGTACCTGAATTTATTGTTTGATCATTGTTATAGCGCTTTAAAAATCGTGCCATCCAATTCCTTGGGAAACGTATAGAGAATGATGTTAAATTGTGCATGCTATGTACGTGCCATTTACAAAAACTTATAGGGAGGTACATGTATGTGTATAACGTAAATGCATCATCAATATGAAAAATATTCAAAATTTCAATGCATGCATAGTATAACTAAAAATGAATACAAATTTGCAAGATACCTAGCATACAGCTTATGTCCATGTAAAGTCAGTAATGGTTGTAATGATGATGGTGGTGATGATGAACGATGAGGATGATGAATGTGATGAAGCTGATGAAAATGCTGATTTTCCAGTCACATATATCTTGAAATTGTCTGAATGAATTATGTGTCTTTTTTTCATTCCCGGGGAGCGTTTCATGAAAGGATTTTATCCGACAAGTCCTCTTTTGTCCGACAATTACCATAGCAACAGTACCTCTCAGCCAATCAGAATCGGGGAAAGTTGTCAGATCTGACAACTTGTTGGACATAAATGTTGATGAAACGCTCCCCTGAATGTTTTTTTTTTCATCCATGCGTACAATATCAAATATATGAATCAAAGTTCAGTATTATTCAATAAAGACCTTTGTAATGTTAGCTTATGCCTGTAAAGTTTGGGCATAATTCAATATTTCGTGGTCCACATTCACCCACATGAATTCTATATTCATTTAAGAAATACGTTCACGCTACGGAAAATGCAAGGAAAGACCACTTATTTTGTATCTGAGGTTGAAAGCACTGTAAACAGGCTGTTTAAACTTTCAAGCATGTTGTTTAACGCTGTCACTCTGACATTTATTGTTTAAACTATTCAAAAAGTTGTTTAAACTTTTAAAATAATCGTTTTAAATGAGTAAACAACCTGTTTAAAACTTTAAACACACTGTAAAAACTGCAGTGATAAAACTGACACCAATTGGTGTTAATAGAGGACCACACCCTGAGGTGTTAAAATTACACCCTAGAGATTAAACATAACACCAAAGAGTGTAAATGTAACAACAAAAGGTGTTGTAATAACACCTATATGTGTGAAACTAACACCACCAATTTAACACCGGTGTAAAATAACTGGTGTGGTCCTCTATGTACACCGGTTAACACCACAGTTTTTGCCATGCAATAGTTTAAAAAGTTTAATCAACTTGTTTTAAACTTTAAACATTAGTTGTTAGAGTGACAGACTTAAACAACATGCTTGAAAGTTTAAACAGCGTTTCTGAAAATAAAATATCTCAACCAGACTACCCCTGCATTATTTTGGGTATCACCGTGCACATGGGATATATGGATGATACCGATTCAAATTAATGCGATTCAATTAAGCTTTACATCATTCCATTCTATATATAATTACAACAATAACCAGTAAATGGCACTGGAAAAGGATGGAAATTTCCACCGTTGTATTAAAAACCCTGAATTTTATCTGGACAGCCATCGTAACATAAAACAAAATGGTAAGAAACATGAACAAGAGGTTTGTTAAATATTGAATGACAGATGGTAAAAATGTTTGTTTGATTGAATTTTGAGACTGACAAATCATACAAAAGAGTATGAATATTTGATTTTGCTACACGATCATTGACAAATACATAAAAAACATAAATTTTATCAAGAGAGTAACAAGCCAAAAGTTTTTGAGGGGGTTGGGGGCAGACAAGGCAGGTGGTGTGAAATTTTCAACCCCCTAAAAAAAACGCTTATTGCGAGCGAAAATTGAGATCTTTTTGATGCAAAAAAAAATCTAATTTGACATTATGGTATCATATAATATTTCACTACTTTTCTCCCTTTTTTTCTCGGCCGGGAAAATTTTGGGGGTCCATGCAACCAGCCCCCCCCCCATATGTACGCCAGTGCTGCAGATGTAAAGCCAGGTGATGAATCGGTTACTATTTTTTTGTCACTTTGGTTATGCGTTCATAAGCCTTAATATTTTTGAAGTTATAATTCAATTCAATTCAATTCTTTTATTTCATTTCCATTCAAAACATAATACAAAGTAATATAAAACAATACAAATCAAATACAATTTTACAGAAGGGCATTCTTACTTCGTAAAAAAAAACAACAACAGTATAATATAGAGCATAAATGGAAATGGAAATGTGACACCCTTTCATTTAATTCTGTTTTCTAAATATTTTCGATGGATTGATAACGGAGAAAAGGAATATTGTATTATATTGGATGGCTCCAAATGGAATACCAGATATATTTCACGCATTCGCGCATGTGCACTATACTGTTGAATATGCTCTCATATTCAATAGTAAAATTTGTACAGGAGCCTATGAGATATTCTTCGAATTTCGGTCCTATCAGGGATACGTTCTGGTAACGCACAGATGATTGAAACAGACCGAAATACGCGTTGTTAATGCATCGCTAAAACACTCTATATAGATGATAATTAACTTTATTAAATATCAAATAACTTGTAAAATATGTTACTGTTAACTAAACGGGCTAGAAGTGTTTCATATTATAAAGACTGATACCTATTTTGCAATTTTATTCCTCATCACGAATTCAGCATGAATACCCAATGTGTTCGACTTTAGGCTATTTTGGAAGTCAAAATTAATTCAATACAAAAGTTTGTTTATGGTAGACCAGTAGCGGACCGTGACCCGGAGGAGACAAAGCATTGGGGGGGGGGGCACTGCATTGTTTGTGAACAATGCCGTGCCCCCCCCCCCCCAATGCTTTGTCTCCTCCGGGTCACGGTCCGCCACTGTGGTAGACTTTATTTCCGAAACCGTTATACTATATAAGAACAATCACAAAGCAATAAATAATGCACGTACAGTGTTAGGTTAAAAAAGAGAAGACAGTTTAAGAAAATGCATTTTATCATAAAATAAAGAAGAAGGGGGGAACACTAGGAGGAGATATTTACCTTGGCATCTATTTGGTTTTGTCAAGAGTAAAAAAAAAGAATTGTACAAATTTGGAAAGAATCCATGAAAAATGTAGAGATTAAAGAATTTTACCGTTTTGTAACCCCCCCCCCCCCACAAAAAAGGGTCTACTACACTGCGTCACTAGTGGATGGGTGTGAAAGCTGTATATTGCTACAAAAAATGCCTCTTTTCCGAAGAGTGTTGGGATAGCTATTCATAGTGAATTTTGTGCACAGGCTGAACAGGAATAACGGTAAGTTAATTTGATTGATTATCGGCGAACGTCGCAAGAGTTAATTGTATTTCAATGTTTTATTCGAAATCTCCATGATGACTTTATACGAATATGTAAAGAATTTACAGAAAATGGTGGAAATAAACAAATGTCAGTCATAGTGATCGTCAGTTTAGTTAGACGACAATAGGTGTGACACAAAATTTAGTCTGGCGCCAAATTGAACAAATTAACTTTGGCACATCATCCGGTATAACTTTTGCACGATAAAACAATTTTCTTTAGCTTGTATCGATCATGAAGATAAATTCAATAGACTTGTATTCAAATATACTTTTAGAGAGTCTTGACGAACCAGGCCCCGTTGCACAAGGTAACTTTGTCATCCGATGGTAACTATGGTAACGCTGATCACCAACCAATCAAAATCAAGGATTATGCAAGTTACTATTGTATGGCAAAGTTACCAAATTGATATAATTTTTTAAGCAACAGGGCCCGGCAATCATCTCAAAACGAATTCAATATGATTTCCCAGTGAATATTATCATAATTCATCTAAATTACCACTTGCGGAAGTAAAGAGTATGCTTTACAAGTAATATCGGACTGCATATAAGCTGTGCAAAAATATAAGTACCGATAAAGACAAGTTACTACCCAGTCTCACTTTCCATCCTTTGTTTTCTGACAAACTATATGTAATTCTTTTCTTTTTTATAGACATAAAAAACTACTAAAATTTATTGTTATTGGTAACTTATCTTATCATTCTATAGCATGATTGATTGATTGATTGATTTTATATGTCGGATACGATTTAAACAGGTAAAAGAAGAACATAAAGCATCAAAATTACGTGACAGGATAGCCTATGAAAGCCGACATTGCCTATTTCCAATGGGGTCCTCAACTATATTAACAAAATAATAATAATACCAACATGCTTATATATCGCATATCACTGCCAAATGCGTCCCTTTGCACTGCATTGGATATTATTACCCTGGCTTTAGCCCCGCAGCCTTTTACAGCGCGGTGGCATTTCAAGGAATAAATTCCTGCCAGGTACCCATTTACCTCACCTGGGTCAAGTGCAGCACAATGTGGACAAATTTCTTGCCGGAGGAAATTACGCCATGGCTGGGATTCGAACCCACGACCCTCTGTTTCAAAGTCCGAAGACTAATCCACTGGGCCACAACGCTCCACACACAGTATAAGATGTAATTCCAATATCAAAAGATCAAAATGGTTGATCTCTTTTTCGGTTTTTGTCATAAATAAAATACTTTAAACAGAGAACTAATATAAGAAAACTGGAGAATAGTGATGCCCATTTTTCGTAAATTCAGGCAATTACCTTCTTTTAGGGGGTGCTTTATTGTGACACCCAAACACATTTTAAGTATGTACTTTAATATTTCACTTATTCATTCTTATTGGGAGGAGCTGTTTGGTATTTGAGGCTTAAATTATGGTATAAGTTCTACCTACGGTCTTCCTGACATAATTTTTTTTTTCAATTTATTGAAAGTGCTAACGCGCAGGACTAGATAATTAAAGTAACATGATTATATACTCACGGGACTGTAACCATATCTGAATTGGGAGTGGCATTTTGTTATAAGAGGCTTACAAAATGCTATTGGGGCTACCTGCAATTTTTCTGATATGATATTGTTTTCTTAAAGGAGAATGAAACCATTGGAACAAGATAGCTTGTGTGAAAACAGAAAAATCAAAGAAACAGATCAACGAAAGTTTGACAGAAATCGGACAAATAATGAGAAAGTTATGAGCATTTGAATATTGCGATTACTAATGCTATGGAGATAGCAAATTGGCAATGCGACAAAGATGTGTGATGTCACTTGTGAACAACTCTCCCCATTACTTTAGTATATATTTCACTTGAATTGCCTCTTTTATCACATCTATCCATAAATCATGTGTTCTGTCTACATGAGGGCATGTAATACATATTTTTTTAAGAATACATCATGGATAAAGAGTTTGTTACATCATAAGAAAAAGCAAAAAGAGACATTTTGAGGGTATTTTACAGTCCACCAAAGGGAAAGTTGTTCATCAGTGACATCACACATCCTTGTCGCATTGCCAATGTGGGGATCTCCATATATAGTATTAGTGATTGCAATATTCAAATGCTCATAACTCTCTCACTATTTGTCCGATTTTTCTCAAACTTTCTTTATTCTTATTCTTTGATTTTTCTGTTTCTACACAAGCCTATTTGTTCCAAAGGTTTCATTCCCCTTTAACTTGTGCTTACCAGGGTTAGAAATGCAAATCTCAAGATTTATCAGACACGTAGCTTAAGTAGGTGTTCTGACTGATAAGACAGCGACACCAGATAAGATTGTACATATTGATGAACATCATGTCAGCGTCCAAAATAGCCCACATTAGCTACCCTGATTGCAAAAGCAGAATGGGGAAGTATGACATGATATTATTTATTATGACTGCGTCACGGACCATTATTGTCTCATTTTCACACTTAAACGATGCGTTGTTTAAAGGACAAGTCCACCCCAACAAAAAGTTGATTCGAATAAAAAGAGCATAAAAATAATACAGAAAAATTTCATCAAAATCGGATGTAAAATAAAATTGTGCGAAGTTTCGCAAAACAGTTATTACGCACATCCTGGTAGGTATGCAAATGAGGAGACTGATGACGTCATCCACCATTATTGTCTTTTGTATTCTGATATATAAAATAGGGAATATTCTATTTTTCTCCTCATTGTCAAGTAAGACAACGATTAATTCCTCCCTGAACATGTGAAATTAGCATTGTTTAATGCTATATATGATTTAGTTAAGTTGGTCCTGTTTGTCAAATCTATTAAAAAATGAAATACTGTACAATTCAAACAATAAAAAACAAAAGAAATAGGGACATCATCAACTGTCTCGTTTGAACTGTGCATTTGATCTTGTGAGATGTACAGTGTCTGACGGTTCAGTTATAGGTTCGACTCATCTGCCGTATATAGTTTTGGTGGTATTAGGGAGTTTTCGCATTTACTACGGGGACAATTTCTACAACGCATCGATTCCTTTGAGAATGAGTGACATCACAATGGAGAGCTTAGAGGCTTTTTGTCGAAAGTTGGTGGACTGGGGCAGCAGATCATCCGAAGATTTGCACCGGACGAACAATTGCAAATATGTCGTTTTCCAGAGTCAAGAGATTCTGATGCTGTCCCGGTGTCCACCAACTTTCGACAAAGGCCGCTCAGCCATCCATTGTAATTCAAATTGCATTTTCAAAGGAATTGGTGCGTTGTAAAGAGTGTCTTCGTAGTAAATGCGAAAAGTCAGGTGTTCAGAGTGATACCGCAACTGTGCAAACATTGCTTCTCATAAAGTGTGCCCGAGGGTGTGAGGGGGGTGTGTGACTGTGCGTGGTGTGTAGAGGTGCCGTGGCCGAGTGGTCTAAGGTGCCTGGCTATACATGTAAAGTCCGGGGTTCGATCCGCGGCACCTATGCCTGTGAGCAGGGTATTTAATCTACCGAATGCTCTTTTATCCTGCTTTCAAATAAATGGAAATGCTGTATGTATTATTGGTAACGAGGTGTGTATACTTAAGAAAAAAGTGTGTGACGGGGGGAATTAAAGTGGACAACCATGAAGGTTGAGTAGTCCCTTTAATAGCAGACCCCGCCTGAATTAAGTATGAGGAGTACTCCCCCCCCCCGCGAAATATATGACTCCCTTCCACCATGTATGTATATAAACTTCATTACCCTATAGGTTTTTAATAAATGGGATAACACAAAGGCCGTCATAGAATTCGCCCATCCAGTACACATGGTACACGGTCCATGAATCCGTGCACCATTGACTCTTTTTGTATTCGCTTTTCACGACAAATGGAATTTGCACCCCACGATGAAACCAAAATGCCCCTCGATCCCAAAGCGCCAGGTCCAGTTTACCCGCCGATAATTTTGCAATGATTGTCACAAACCATCAGGTAAACTGGACCCAATTTTTCGGGTACTTGGGGTTAATTCCCTTTTCCCAAATGGTCAGACAAATTGATACGAAGAGAAACGCTACTTCGGGCTTGCAGGAGGACATTCAAAGATAGATACAGAAACCACATCAAATCATTTAAGCATGAAAGATGCCGGAACGAAACTCAACTCTCAAAATACATATGGGGCCGATTGCACGAAAGGGTCTTTGCAAGGACCGTCTTTCGTGTCGCCCATCTTTTATGATGCGCCATGTGAAACGCATTTTAAATAAATTATCTCCTAACATATTTCATTCGTCCGTTAAAATTAACAGAATATTTGTTTATAAAATGATATGATATATCATGAAATTGTATAAAATTTGATTTAATAGCAAGCTAACAAATCTTATTCTTTATCATAAATTTCAGAAACACCCCGCTTATAGCGTGTCATAAAAGATGGGCGACACGAAAGACGGTCCTTGGAAAGACCATTTCGTGCAATCGGCCCATGGAATCTAAAGGAAACGAACACTGAATCTACGGTAACTTGTGCAATCTTTGCATGGAGGAAAAAGTGTCAATAATAACAAACAGAAACTCACTAAACAAAAGGTCGGAACCGTGCCTGATTTCTAGCTGATTGTGCATTGTCATGGTTGTCCATCTAACAATGATTTTAAGAAGGGTAACCACACTAACTGAACTTACTTTTCCTAAAGTGGGAAGAAATATCACCAACTTTGAAACTATATTTGATTGGCCGAAGGCTATTTAACTGTTTCAAGTGATACATTTGATTCCTCGGGAGATGTAATGCCTTTTCTGGTCAGATATGGATTGTCGGATAAATGTACTATGCACTGGCAGTAAACATTTGACCCCTAAATTTCAAATGCCACTTTAACATACGACTCTATGGAAAATGTTTTAGGCCCGTGATACCAAGTGAACTTTGAGTGTTCGCTCTAAATTGTAAATCTCCGGCGCTTGGCTGCTTTTTACTGAATTAAGTATATAAGTCTCGTGACCCCTGGCCCTTTGTCCCTTGTTTGGCAAAATTACGACGCCTATTATACTTTTGATGTGTTTGCTCTTACTAATGGTATATTTACTTTGGTCATTTTAGATATGACTAGTTTTCACTTTGCAGGTGTCTACATACTAAACGATATGGGTGAATGTAATATGCATATAGGAATACCCATAAAAAACTTGACTTATGAATGTATAATTGTGTCATTTCATGCATAAATACCAACTCAGGAGTCTAGTACTCATTTACACAGGGTAGCAAAGTACTTTAGCAATGCTCAGCTGCATGGAAGCTGTTCTTCCAGCGAGCCCTGCATAACATATCTTATTATAACCCTTCTCCATTCTCATAATGCTGAGTGCCTGACAAGAAGTCAGAAGGTCCCATATTTTAAGTCTTTTGTATGACTTTTGTCTTTTGTATTGACTCGGAGATTGAACCAATGGACTCCCGATCATGGGGCGGATGGTCTATAACCACTGAGCCCCCACGCCCGGTATACCCATACACTGTATAAAAAGCATTAACTAGGGTGTTGAAATTACACCCGGCAGATTGAACTTAACACCAATAGAGAACTGTTAAAGTAACAAAGCAGCAATGTTGTGTATAACACCTGAAGCCCCAGCCCCTGTAAATCTTGTATGAGCATTTGAACAGAATTTACTGTTATAAACGAAAATGGAATCCACGGTAAACCAAGAAAGGACGACTTCAAATTACACAGGTGAAATGTGTCGCTCCAGAAAACTTGATTGAGATTTATTGCCATGCTTGATCCAACAAGAACGATTTGTTGTACTTTTTGTTTGAAATGACTATCAACAAAACAAGAGCATTGCACTCACTAATTTGACTGAAGATGAATGATATAGGAATTGCGATATTAATTGTCAAGAAGACCTTCTGCATCATTCTCTGGCGAGAGACATAGATACCAACTACTTTATCGTTTTATAAAAATATGAAACGTATAGTTGGCTAACTCACTGGCGGATCTAGGGGAGGGGGCTGGCTAGTGCCGCCCCGCCCCCTTGAGAGGCACAATTAAAATTTTGTAATGTAAAAATGCCGTTAAGACAGAAGTGTGCGCCCCCTTGAAAGTGAAGACCTTTTTTTTTTGCTTGTCAAATTTTTCCCTGGGAAAATGTACCCCCCCCCTTCGAAAAATCGCGGATCCGCCCCTAGGCTAACTCATATGTTTGTTTTTATAAAATGTTTGAATAATGCATGGAATAATATACATGATGACAATAATTATTCATGATTGTGTTCCAATGAGTATAATTCATTGTTGTTTTCCTTATTGAGATTTTACGCCGTGTGCAAAAAAAAAGCCGGTGAAATCTGTTGGCATTTATGGCATATTTACCAAGTTAAAAATATATATATTTTTTTTTCTTCAATTTGATCTTTTTATTTAACGGTGTATTTCTTTTATCAATATACATAAATAAATATTAGTGATGAATTCATAACAAATAATAATGAGCTCACATGTTCGTAAATATTTCACGAGCATTCATCGCCCATATGAGGCATTGCTAAGATGAATATAGTCTAATGAACTGTTATATCAGTGTTTTCATATTAGATGTATTTTGAATAACTTCCACACCAATAATTCCATTATGTGATAGCAGTCAACATAATATGCCATCTTTCACTATCTCCTCACCTTGCACGAAAAATGGAGGGATGCAAGCATTACAGCTTTGAAATAACGCATCTAAACCCGCGAGAAAAAAAACAGAAGTGATACAGTCACACTACCGAAGCAAATTCTAAATCGGCGGATGATATACGTTATAATTTTGGTCAGACTCGAGTTGTGTGGCTGGTGAGACTGTTGCGCGAGTCCACATCACTTATATAAATAGACCACCATTATGACGTAGGCAAACGTCACAATAAGAGAAGAGTCTAAGGTACTAGTACTAGTAAATTATTGGTCATATCTTTTTTGATCAGCATTTACTGGAGTCATGGATATTTATAAAATATGAAGAGATCATGTGATACTTGATACGGAAATCTAGTAATGACAAAGCTCTCTAAATGATAAACTTATTATTTTAATAGGCTTTGAGGTCTAAAAGCCTCAAAGTACATATCATGACCGCAAGAAGTCAGCTCAAGGATAATTGAAATCCGTTTCAATATTCATCGTCTTATTCATCTATATATAAAGTTTTTATTGGTAAAACTTAATGAGGAATTTGGAGAGTAATTATATATCTCATCATTTTCATTATACTTGGGAGTATGGATCACAATGATGTGACAAAAATTTTTTAGTGATTATTTTATGGATTTGGATTATGCATGGTTTCGATGAATCGTATATTATATTACATACCGATACTACTGTACGGGACATGTTTATTCGATGTATAATCTTATCTGAAATAACATAAAATTACACTGTAAAAACTGCGGTGTTAAAACTGACACCAATTGGTGTTAATAGAGGACCACACCCTGAGGTGTTAAAATTACATCCTAGAGATTGAACATAACACCAAAGCGTGTAAATGTAACAACCAAATATGTTGTAATAACACCTATAGGTGTAAAACTAACACCATCAATTTAACACCGGTGTAAAAGCACTGCTGTGTACGGCTGATGTTTATAACCTTTCGAATAAGTAATTAGGCCCCCAAACGTATTACCATAGTTTTTTTATTATTTAAGTTTTAGTTAAGAGTCAGATAAAAGTACATTTTTTACAGTTATTCAATGAGACCATTATACAAGAAATAAAAAAAAATAATCACATTTCCAAAGTTTAGAAGAAAAGAAAGGGCAGAAAATAGGACTACAATAAATAATCTGTGCCAAACAGTACCTATGTAAACTTCTAAAAATCACTGAGGGTTAATATGTACATGCACATCCGTTAAAATTATCACGAGTTACCAGCTATACGGCAAAATCAATCAAAACCAATAGGGAGGGGGTATAAAGGATAGTCTTGATATTACTCACTGGATATTAATAAGCCAGTTCGTAGTTACACTCTGCGCATGATCAGAAGATTCTGCGCATGATCAGAGGAAGGTCATCGGTACTAACGTGACATGGTGGTTTATTAAAATATAAGGAGATAAGCACCAACTTTGATGTCTTGATTGTATATTCTATTCAATTTCTTCATCCAGTTATATAAGATATGGTTATGTAATATCTTGCTTTGGAATCATAATGAAAGAAATGAAAGGTCATTTGACCCAAATTGTCCATGAAGTAACTACGAACTGGCCTATTGACCACATATGTGCTTTAAAAAGGATTTCATATAAAATAACCAGATACGAGCTCACGCATTTTACTTATATTAGCTCATTATAAGCGTTGTGGCCCAATGGATAAGTCTTCGAACTTTGAAACAGAGGGTTGTGGGTTGGAATCCCAGCCATGGCGTAATTTCCTTCAGCAAGAAACTGATCCGCAATGTGCTGCACTCAACCCAGGTGAGATAAATGGGTACCTGTAGGAAGTAATTCCTTAAAATGCTGTTTGCGCTATGAACGCCTTTAGCTTAGCCAGGTAATATAGGAGTGCCTTGAGCACCTAACAAGGTGGATATGTGCGCAATATAAATACCCCATATTATTATTATTATAAGAAAACTGTTGCTTATGATAGCTTATACTCTAAAGTTCACCTATTACCATAGTTACACTTATTAATGGTAACTCCCGTAGGAACTCGACAGGCTGGTATATAACATATCAAATTGGACACAATGGCAGAGTAGGAATTCGAACTCACAACCTTGCAATTGTGAGTAATGCTCTAACCACTGGACCACACGACGCTGAGCCTATATTCTTCGCATTTTCCCCCGATTATCTTCGATGTAAGCAAGAACTTCACTTTCATATAAATTTATTACATTCCTGTTGGTAATTACTCTTGCTAATAAAATAAAATAGTATGATAGAATTGACAGTGTTACCATGATTACTTCGAGATACTAATTCTGTGGTAAAAGTGATCTCAGGCAAACGATGTCTCGATTTGGTCAATTAAAATATGCATCAAAGAGTATGGATTAATTAAGCTTTTATCCATATATTCATTCAAACTTATATACGTATACGATAGGTTATGAAACCGTATTGATCTTTTGTATAACTAATTCACTCCTTGCCTAAAATGGCTATGATAGATGATTATTTATATGTCTATTTATGTTTCCTTTTAACAAAAAGACAGGGTAAATTTATCCCGTTCAAGTCAACTAGCCTGCACTTGAAGGGCCTTGCCAAAGTACATACATATTTATAAACATGAAAAATTATTACATTGGATTTATTGCAAATAAAAACTTTTAAAAGTTTTGATAGTAGCAGCAGCAGTAGTAGTAGAAGTAGTAGTAGTAGTAGTAGCAGCAGTAATAGTAATAGTAGTAGTAGTAGTTTTTGTTGTTGTTGAAGAGGTAGTATACGTATAAGTGATGGTAGCAGTGGTAGTATTAGTATTAGTAGTAAGTAGTAGTAGTAGTAGTAGTAGTAGTAGTAGTAGTAGTAGTAGTAGAAGGTGTAGTAGTAGTAGTGGTAGTAGTAGTAGTAGTAGTAGTAGTAGTAGTACTTGTACTACTAGTAGTAGATGTGTAATTTAGAAGTGGCATGATTAATGAACAACATAACATCTTCAAAATTTCATTTGGTTAAATCGGTTTTGCAGATCGTCTTAAAACCCCTATCCTTCGAAATACTTTATTGGCTGTGTAGTCGATGTGCTCTTTCCATACTAATTGTTCATCAAGCATGACACCAAGATATTTAAATTTCTTTACTGTACCGATGTGCTGATTGTAGAGCATTAAATACAGATTAGAAAGTTTTTGTCGAGTGCCTAGGAACATAAAGTTTGTTTTCTTAAACTTCAGTGTCACTTTATTATTGGTACACCATTTTTCTGCTACCTGTAGACCAATTTGCACATTATTTTGTATTTCATCAACATTAAAAAAAAGGCAAGACGGTATCATCTGCATGAACTAAGCATTCGAGATCAGTATCAATAGTAGTTAGTAATAGTAGTAGTAGTAGAAGAACTAGAACTACTACTATTAGTAGTAATAGTATAAGTATCAGTATAGTAGTAGTAGTGGTAGTGGTAGCAGTAGGAGAAGTAGCAGGGGTATCATTGTTATTAGTAATAGTAGTAGTAGTAGTAAGTGTACTATTAGTATTATTATTAGTAGTAGTATTAGTAGTAGTAGTAGTAGTAGCAGTAGTAGTATTAGTATCATTAGTAGTAGTAGTAGTAGTAGTAGTAGTAGTAGTAGAAATAGTAGTAATAGCAGCAGCAGTAACGGTAATAGTAAGAGGATCCGCAGTAATGTTTAAAAAATAATGAAAAACACGGTTAGCGATTAATTGTACGCTTGATTTCCACGATTGATTGTATATTGCAGTCAATGAAATCAGTTGTAGAAAAATGTTTTACAACCATTGCTAATAAGCTTTGTGTTATATGCCCCTGGACAAAGTCTACTTGGGTTAAATTCTAGAGGAAAAGATAGTTCATTCTTATTCTGCAATAATGATAATAAGAAGAATACTTTAGCACAAGTATTAAAAAAGGGTTTTGTAATTTTTAAAAATCTAGTAACTTCATTCTTCCTGATTCTGCTTCAATTCATATAGTCATAGCCGAGTGATCTTTCACCTTAATTATATTTAGTCATATTTTGCCCAAATTTTATTGTGCCTAAAGGCTTGCTAACGATGATTGTAATTGATCAACATATTTATCTTCCTGAACTTTTCGAATAAAGTGACAACTAAGTTTACTTGTGGCTTTATGCCAGAAATGTAATCATTATTGAACTTTGGCTTTGACTTTTATGCGGGTAACATTGCCAATATTTGTTTAAATAATGATCACAATCATAACAATTGTTATTGTTTTGTTATATTTGTTTTTATTGTTATGTTAATTATAATAATTGTGACATTTTGATATGATATTAGTATTACCATTATTTGTTATTATTATTTTCATCATTATTGTACTTGTTACTATTATTACAGTTAATACTATAATTATTATAATCCTTTCCAATTAGTAGTATAAATAGCATTTCATAGTAGTTATGGGTAATACTACTACATTTACTTCTACCTACGACTGTTACTTCTACTTTTACTACTACCACTTCTACTTTTGCAGTGCTGTTGCTATAACTACTACTACACTCTAAAAAATGAAGTGCTAATTCAGCTCTTAAAGAGCGTGTATATAGTGACTGCACTTCGGAGTGCTTTTAAGAGCTGAATTAGCACTTCATTTTTAGAGTGTACTACTACTTCTACTTTTACTACTTCTACTACTACTGCTGCTACTGCTGCTACTACTACTTTTACTTATTTTTATGCTATCACTACGTGTACATGTACTTCTATTACGATTATTACTTTCATATATTTTGTATTGTGCAGATCTAGTATGGAGGAGTCATCAAACCACAAGCCAGCTACTACCACTCCACTCAATGGCATAACGGTCTCCATCACCGACTACAACCAAACTAATGGTTACCAACGCCCCACCGACAAGACTCTTATTCCGGAATATTGGAAAACCTTGTGGAGTTACGTCTATCTCAACATTGTGGTGTTCACCATGTGCTATGCTACTGTCGTCACACACCGGGAAGCACCCGATCGTCACATACACCCGCCCCTCCCCGACCGATTTATGGACAATTTGCCTAATATTACCTGGGGGACAAAGGGCGCTGAGGTCTGCATTATGGTGCTAGCTTTCGTCATGTTCGGCCTATTGGTCTTTCATAAACATAGGTAAATCACTCACCACACTGCAAAAACTCCGGTGTTGATTTAACACCAGCCTGGAATCTATATATGTCCACATCAGAGAAGTATTGAAACAACACCAGTTTGGAATCAAACCGATGCTGTTTTATACTAATTAATTGGTGTTGTATAAACACCTATCTGGTGTTAGACCAAAAACGATACTGGTGTTGTTTAACATTTCTCTGGTGTGGACATATATAGATTCCGGGCTGATGTTAAATCAACACCAGAGTATTTGCAGTGTATAGTCATATCCACGGTAATACCACCACGGCCGTAATGAGTCAAATTTTGAGAGGCTAGATATAACATATGGGGCAATTTTTCTAATAAGTATTGAGGGAGCAAAGCGAGTGAGCATTTTTTTTTTACCCTTTTAATACAAAATTATAATTTTGTGATAGATTTTGACAAAATAATTAGAGAACATCATCATATTTTACCCTCTCCCCCTTAAATCATTACCTTTTTTCGCCCTTTGTATTCTTCGTCGGGTTTTTTTGGGGGGTGAGGGATATGGTCCCTAGCCCCCGCTATCTGTACGCCAGTACCATGACCGCATTTAAATTTATTTAACAACCTCATGACGATGAATACTACCGAGTGAGTTAACTCGAAACCTATAACTTTCCATTAATTTTCAGCAGATTTTAATGAAAACTAGTCTTCATCAACTTCATCAACTTACTGTTGAAAAGAAGTATATTATCCGAGGCGGAGGGACATACCATTACAAGGAGTGTAGCTTTCTAACAAAAAGTATATGCCACGACAGCCACGTTGTATCCAGTATGGGTTTCCCCGTATCCAAAATCCCTTAATCCCCCGATTAAACATCTTTTTTTGTAATTGTTTCGAATGAGAAATATTGACGGCTATTGAGAAAAATATTATTGATTCAGAGATCGAAACCGACAATCAAGATAATATTGACTGCTGGCTTACAGTTTATCGATTGATAATTGTTAACATTAATCCCATAAATCATGTAGTTCGATACCAATTCAATGTTTTAAGCACATATACGGTACGATGTTCAACATTTCCATTGTACTCAAACGTTGAATCACACTTTCATGGTCCTCGTTTGCATCTTACAGAATACTAACATAATGAAATAAACCACGTGACACTCCTATTAAACCCCACTAAAATGACTAAATTGGCTACACGCGGTTTTTTTTTACCGTTCATGTTTCAGAAAAGGGAATTACCCTTTCTCTCCCTCACTTCCTTTATTCCATTCTCTTTTTGTCTCTGATACAATCAAACATATACCCTCCCGCATACGCCCCTCTCTCTCCCTGCGTGGAAGTAAAAAAACCCCTACCATTTCAAGCTCATACAGCGTTTATAATGTTAACATCAGGGAGTCAATCCTTTAAAATAATGCTACAAGAAATTGATCCAAAAATAATATAGCATTTCTTTGTGGTAATTGTGCTAATGCATGTGAAAGGATAAAAAAATGGCAAAGGATATGGATAGATGAGTACTTTCGAGGTAATTGATATAAAATATACACAAGTGATGAGGAAAATTGGTAAAATCGTACAGGTAGACTTGTAAGAAAAAAATCCAGTAGCTTAAAGGACAAATCTTCCCCGACAAAAAATTGATTTGAATGAAACGAGAAAAATCCAACAAGCATAACACTGAAATTTCATCAAAATCGTATGTAAAATAAGAAAGTTATAACATTTTAAAGTTTCGCTTAATTTCACAAACAATTATATGCACGTCTTAGCCGGTATGCAAATGAGGAGACTGATGACGTCATCCACGCTCTTTTTTGTTCTTTATATATGATATATGAAATATTCTAATTTTCTCCTCATTGTCAAGTGAAACAGCTATTAATTCCTCCCTGAACATGTGGAATGAGCATAGTTTAACACTGTATGGTTCAGTCAAGTCGGTTCCGATGGTCAAATCTGTAAAAATATGAAATATTGTATAATTCAAACAATACAAAACAAAAGAAATAGTGAGTGATGGACATCATCGACTGAACTCATTAGCATGTCACTGTGTTGTGCATATCACTTTTTTGTGAAAAATAAGCGAAACTTTAAAATGCCGTAACTTTCTTATTTTAAATCCGATTTTGATGAAATTTTCAGTGTTACGCTAGTTTTATTTTTCTCTACTTATTCAAATCAACATTTTGCTGGGGTGGACTTGACCTTTAAGGCATTATTTTCTTTCATTAGAACTCGCATTAACGGGAAATGAAGGACTCGCGACTTCCCAGCTATTAACGACAATGATTGCAAACGTAACTAAAGGAACGAAAAAGAGTACGGAAAGACAGATTAAAAGAGGATTTGAAATTAAAAAAAATGTTGTAAAGGATATTTTTGCGATCTTCAATAAAATTGTTTAGGTGTTCGATTAAATCAAACTATCTGCTTGTTTTTTTCTTCTTCTTTTTGATATAAAACATGGAAATGGCTGAAAATTTCAAATGCAATCTATTTCAGTAATTTTCTGATATCCAATCACCAAGGCCCTGGGAACGATTCTTTTAAAGGGGGGTGCTGATTGGCCCTGGGAACATTTTAAAAGTAAAAATAATGGGGGGGTCTGTAAAATATGTAGATCATTTAGTGGTTTCATTTTTGTCACACCGTCCAGAATTCCCTGGGGTGCTGCCTTTGTAAAAATAATGCACGCAGCACCCACAAGGAAACTCTTGGGGATCAGTATTTCAGCACCCCCCCTCCGATTCCCAGGGCCATGGGGTGCTGGTTTTGGGGGAAAAGTTTTAAACTACAGAATGACGGTGATTTTGATTTAAAAATGACAAGCAAAAAAAATAATTTTCTCTAATTAGCACACCAATATGATGGTTATGGTCTATAACATACGCAGCACCCCCTCCCCGTGTTTTCCAGAGAAATGCCAATCACTAAAATAATATTTAAGAAAGTGCCCCAAAAGGGCCCATTTAAAGGTACATTAAAAACATTTCCGAGACAGTGCGTTAGATAAGTGAAAAAAAAAGCCAAATTAGAATTCTAACGGTCTAAGTAAAGCTTTCAATCTACCCCAGTAGATGCATGTTTGTGGATTTTCTAGCGTCTTTAGTTATTTGTGCATATTCTTTTTTAATCATTCTAATTGTAATTTCACAGGACTATTGTCTTCCGGAGATTTTGCATAATCTTGGCGACTGTTTACATCATGCGTATATCAACGATGTTAAGTACAGCACTCCCGGTGCTACCGCCACCGAGTGAATGCACCACACAGGTGAGATGATGATACACTGAAAGAATACATTGGTGTTTAAATTACGCCAGTCAAAGGATTGGGTATTTTACATCGGTGTTAAATTCTACGCAAGACAGTGTTTTCAGTTAATCGACTATTCTACACTAGTGTTAAATACACCAAACAGTGACTGTAGAGAACCGATCATTTGACACTAGTGTTCAATTCTTAACCAGACAGCGTTCTTAGAATGAGGACCAATTATTTTACACTCTAGTGTTAAATTCTACACCAGACAAGTGCTCTAAGAGGACTGATTAATTTACCCCAGTGTTAAATTGTACACCAGATACTGCATGTTCTTAGAATGAAGACCGATTATATCAGGCAACTTGTGTAAAGTCTGGAATAAAGTACTGAACATTTTATAAAAAGAACACAATCTCAACTTTTATTCATTTTATTCATTACCAAATGAAAATATTTGTGTTGTAATTTGACAAGATGTTCTTATGAATTAAAACTTGAAAATTCTTTTAATGAAATTCGTGTATTTAATTCATAATTTCTATTTTGCTTCCTCATCACCATGCAGCCTACAGACTCCTTTTATGAGAGGCTTGTGCTCACCTTTTCTTTATGGATGAAATCTGGCTCGCGTTTAAATGGTATTAAAATGTGCGGAGACTACATGTTTAGTGGACATATAACATCTTTAACACTCGGCAATCTAATAATTATTGAATGTAAGTATACTACCCATGGGCCATGCATTTCCAAATTATTACAAAACTTTGCAAAAAAAAAGATCTTTAAAAATATTCATTAATTTTTTTGTTCATTCACTAATTGAGTAATTCATATCTATATATCTCTCACTTACTTATTCATTTATTTATTCCTTCACATACAATTTATTCATATATTCACTCCTGTTTGCATTAATTCATTCAATCTCGTTATTGTTTCGCCTGCGTAGCAGAGTGAGACTATATCTTAGAAAATGTATGGACTAGTTCATGAAACTTATGGGTAAAGGTAATCAAGAATTACTGACCTTTCTACCTGACTTTCAGGTCACATAACCAAGATCAAAGGTCATTTAGGGTCAATGAACTTAGGCCATGTTGGGGAAATCATTATCGAAATCTTAACCTAAGTTTAAGTTTTTGAAATGTCATCTGACTTAAAAGGTATATAGACCTAGTTCATGAAACTTGGACATAAAAGTAATCAAGTATTTCTTAACATCCTGCCTGAGTTTCAGGTCACATGACCAAAGTCAAAGGTAATTTAGGGTCATTTGGGGTATATTTTGTTGAATTGCCATCATAACTTTGAAAGTTTGTGGATCTAGTTCATCAATGAATATCATCTTGCGAGTTCCAGGTCACATGACCAAGGTCAACTTTGGCCATCATAATTTGAAAGTTTACGGATCCATTATAGTTCATGAAATGTGGACAAGGGGCTATTATTTTGCTTAAGTCTTAGGTCACATGATCAAGGTCAAATATCATTTAGGGTCAATGAAAATTCGGCTTTTTATTATTTTTATCATTTAATTATTTATTCATATTCATATATTTATTCATTCATTTATCACAACACATTTATAATCATGATAGTATAGATTTTCACTTGATTAATATATGGCCAATGATTTGATTCAATTCATTATTTTTTTCCTTAAAAATATTAAAATATGTGCAGTTAAAATGCACATGTATATAAAAAAAGATCAAATACATAAACATAGCAAATTAATTTTATAAGAGAAATAAGTGGAAAATGGAACACCTGCAGAAAGCTCTTTTTAAAAATGCTTGTAAATGGCAGAAGTCCAAAATACAAATACATGTATAATAACGATAATAATATTAGATGGCGCATGCATTTGAAGTCAACGTCTTGCTCCCCCCCCCCACCCCTGTCCCCCACTCCCCCTACCCCATTTCTCTCTCCTCTCTCTCAGGAAGAGTTGAAAATATAGGCCAAAGCTTAAATTGAAATGAAATATACAGTGCGTCCCAGAAAAACGTCTTCGCAGGATTATAGTTACTATAGCATAATAATTGCTATTATAAATTTTGTCACCGTTATCATTATTTATTTTTTTTCTCTTTTCTTACAAAATCAAGTATTTTTCAACCAACAAATTTGTTTTTTATTTTTTTTGTTAATGTTGTATAAATAAAAAATGTTATTTCACTGGGTCCTAAGCAATACAAGCTTTGCTTTTAATTTAGGTTCCCCCACTTTTGTTATCTTTTTTTTTTGACAAATTATTGTTAATTTTTCGATTTTGTGTAACTATTTCTTGATTGATATGTATTATTGTCATATTTGATTTGTTATTGTAAACGAAAGTGGAAAAATAAATTCAAATCAAATCAAATCAAATCAAAACGAAACCGAGATTTAGCGATGATTTATCATGACTTAATCATAAATAAAATAGACAAATGACCTATCAATGTAAAGCTTAGAATCTCCCCTTTCATCTGGTGACTCTTAGATTATTCCTCATTCACGCATGAGTGAGTTAAAACAATTCGAAGAGAGGACGCTAAAAACTCACTTGGCGGGGGTGTCACAGAATCACAGAAAATGGTCGAGAATTAAAAGTTATGATCCCTCGAAACAATGCTTGTATTTCCCTAATTTCATTAAATAAACTTTCACCGGTTTCCCACAGAAGCTATCGCACGGTAACAAAAGACTTCATGCATGGCTGATCGTCAACAAAAAGGAGTGTCGAGTGAGTTTGAACCCTAGCCTCTAAAAACTCTTCATTTTCTGAAATTATTGAAATTCAAGCCTTATTTCAAATAACCAGAACTTTGTTATTTCTTTACCATTTTCTGTAATTGAGGTATCAAATTAAAGAGCAGATATTGAACTTTTTAAAAATGTGGTTTTCTTTTCAAAACACAGATACGACCCGCCAAGTGACTTTTTGGTGTCCCTTTTTCAAATTATGTTTGCTCACTCATGCGTGAAAGAGAAATAATCTAAGTAATACCAGATGAAAGAGGAGATTCTCAGCTTTACATTGATAGGTCATTTGTCTATTTTATTTATGATTAAGTCATGATAAATCATCGCTAAATATCGGTTTCGTTTTTTTCTGGGACGCACTGTATATATTAACAAATAAACTTTAAGAATTTTTTTGAAAATATTCAAAAAGACATTCTCCGTAATTGAAGTTGGTAATGAGTTCCATACTAACGAGCATTGTATTTAGTAAAATACGGGTTGATCAGGAGCAGAAATGCCATGCCAAACTTCGAGCCCCGACTTTTTTGCCTATTGTAATCAGTCGCCTTCATTCCTACCATTTATTGCACATAATGATCAATAACATCAGCCTTACATTATCAATCAATATGCTTTATGACAACAAATAATGATTTATTGAATATGTTTATATATTATATATTTAGAAAGGATATGATTCCAACATGATATTGATTACAATAATCATAAATTTCTGCCGGTATGTTCGCATTTCGAAGTAAAAACAAAAATAGTCAAACACGGAACTTCGAAATAAATATATTATTTATCTAGACAAATACTTAAGTAGATCAAAATTGATATTTCTGTTTCCGTGTTTTAATTTAGTTTTCTCAAGCGAAAGCAAGACCCGGATGTTCAGATCGCATCTGAGATTACTAATCCGGTTTACCAATGTTATGAACATTGTTGGCTCAAATCAGGTGAAAGGTTATAGTTTAAAGGGGTACTTCAGGATGAAACTATGATTTGAACAGATAAAGACAAATCAGACAAACAAAACTCTGTGAACATTTGATCAAAATAGGACAAGGAATAACTATAATAGGACATTTTAAAGATTTGCACTATTTAGGTGAAACAGTGTTATGTACGTCTTCATGAATATTCAATGAGCACACCAATTATGTAATATCCCCTTTTGCTCTTTGTATTTTATCACATAAAATTGTGTTTAGTTAAAATTCGTCCTCAAAGAACAAAAAAATAGATTGACAACCGATTTAATAAGTTCTGTATTCATTGCTGCAATTTATTTTATTACCAGGGAGACATAATGATACACAAAATAATGCACCAAAATACGAAGTGATAATGATTTCAAGACTTTGTAATAAAAAATGAAAGTGGGGATGTGACATCATCAGCCCGTCTGATGAACATTCATGACGATGTGCATAAAACTTTTTTCTCAAAATATTGCTAAACCTAAAGAGAATCATTAACTTCGGTTATAAATCGGATTTTGATAAACATTTTCAGTATTTCGGACAGTGAACTTTACAGTATTTTAGATAATTATTTTCAGCCCGGAATATCCCTTTAAGGATGTCGTATCACGTGCCCACACCCTTAAAGGGGAAGTTCACCCTGACAAAAAGTTTATTGTAAAAATAGCAGAAAAAATAATAAAAAAATATTGCTGAAAGTTTTCTTCAGGGTGAACTTCCCCTTTAAGCCGCTGTTCCCGCCCGCGCATCTACTATTCTATAGAAAACAAATAATTCTAACTGTACACTCTAAATACACTGAGTAAAATTCATCCTATACAGTGCGTATAAAAAAAAACGGGACAGATTTGAAAAGTCTATAAAATTTTAGTTTCAAATTATTATGTCTATATTTTGGTGTTAATAGGTGCTCTAAGGTCTTGTCTTTCAAATGCTATCAAAAAAATTTAGTTTCGTTCATGCTTGAGCGAACACGGGACGTTTTAGTTGGGGGTTCAAAAAGAGGCTTGCGCCAGAATTGCAGAATATGAGTAATATGATGTTCGGACTTCTTGCTAATTAGCAGACTTCCTCTTAACATTTCATTATCTTTGCCATAATTTTCAAATCATGCGGTCAAAATTCATTTTCAGATCTATTTATTTGCTTGAATTATTCTGTTATTTCTTTTTAATATGCTCTCTGTTAGCTTTGAATATTCCTTCTTCAAGCTAAATTTTTTTTTCAACCAAATTATGGGAGAGCATGGATTTTTTTCAAATCCTTTCATTATGTGCTACAAAGGTTATGGTGCCTTTTGAACAAAGCCACACAGATGGGCGGGCGCTCGGGTGGCTCCCCCCCCTCAATTAAAAAAAAAGTGGACAAGAAATAAGGAAAGATAGAAAGTAAAATATGATATCATTTTCTGAATATTATGTCAAAATCTATCACAAAATTTGATATTTAATTAAAAAAAATGGGAATATTTGCGTGCTCACTTCGCAGGCTCAAAACTTTTTAATACATTTTACCCGATCTGCCATATCTAGCTCCCTCAAAATTGACTCAATACACCATTGTCATTGAAAACATGAATCCCTTCCTGTGTTTCCTGTCAAGCAATTAAACTTGGTCAAGGAATTAATGACCCCTTGAAAAATAGATTCATGTCTTTTAATGGTACATGACATTATTTGTTTCACATAATAAAACGATTTGAATAATCACAAGTTTTCCCAATTAATAATTCAAATCTTCTTGCTTGGGTTGACAAAAAAATCTTCTTTTCTCAGTTACTTATGAAGGAAAATTAAAAGGTAACAGAAGTTTAAATGAAAAAACAAAATAATTCAATTAAATAAATAACTTTGTAAATGAAATATGACAGCATAATTCGAAAATTGTGGCACAGATGATGAAAAGATCAAGAGGAAGTATCCTGATTAGCAAGAAGTCTGATCATTGTATTACACATATTCTGCAATTCTGGCGCAAGCCTCTTTTTGAGCCCCCAACAAAAACGTCACGTGTTCGCTCAAGCATGAATAAAAGTTATTTTTTTAAATTGCATTTCAAAGAGAAGACCTTAGAGCATCTATTAACACCAAAATATAGACATCATTATTTGAAACAAAAATTTTATAGACTTTTCAAATCTGTCCCGTTTTTTGATACGCACTGTATTGGGTAGATTTTTTAACCCCATATTGGGCTATTTCTACGCGAGATTGCGTAAAATGTACAAAATATTGTACATATCTGTTTACCCAACCAACATCAATGTTCCCATTTGACCCAATATTGTTAATTGTTTTAGAGTGTAATCTTCACTCATTCGCGGCATTAGGATTATTTGATAGCAAGAGGATGACCCAAATGTGAGCTTGATGAAATTATAAAGGTTAAAATGCATATGGAGAGAGTATAGGCCTACTGAGGTTATTAAAATCATCTCTTTTGCACGTCATTCTTTGACTCGTTCTTCCTTTCGTTTTCTTTCTTATTATTTATACGTTTGTCACATGCATGCATTTGCAATACCACACTCTAAAAACAAATCAGTCAAAAATGACTGGTTAATAGGGTCAGCTGGGAGCAACTGTTATTCTAGTCATATTTGACTATTTTCTAGTCATATTTTACTAGAAAAGAGTTATTTCTGACTAGAATATATGTCAGAAATGTGAATATCAGTGATTGCCATATCAGTTGCTCCCAGCTGACTACTGGTCTAGTCAATTTGACTGATTTGTTTTAAGAGTGCATAGTGGTCGTTTTCACGGTTATAAGGCACCTATCTACCCAGACCTTCAGTTTAGTTTTCAATAATTTCAAATGACTCCCCATTGCCGCATGAGGGTGCAATAACATATTATTATTATACCTACTTATCTTAACTCAACCCTGTCATTTTCTTTTCTCCCGCAGACTCCCCGAGTAATTTCTTCATTTTGCGTTGTTTTACAGTCGTCGTCAACGTCGTGGGGTCCTACATCCTAATCGTTGGCAGGGGACACTACACGGTAGACGTCATCATCGCTGTCATTCTCGTTTTCGTCGTCTTTCAATATTATCACACACTCACTAGCCTCTACGTCTTTACAAATAGCAGCAATAAACTCCGCTGGTTTCCTTTCCTTTGGTATTTCGAGCGTAACGTGTGCTGCACCGTACCAAACGAGTTCGAGATACCCCGTCTTTCACACTTCTTTACAAGGGGGAAATAAAAACTATCAAACATTATCAAATATACATCTATGGAATATCAATTTAAACTTTGTTTTAGTGCCTTGATCAAGTTGATGGTTCTGTTCCAGTCTTTTAGTTATGAGGATTGTTTTATACTTGACAACAATCTATGAACACCAAAATGAGACGCCTCATACTTTTAAATTGGTGGAATGGAGGATGACTGGTCAAAACTGAAGGTAAAGAGGCTGATGTGCTGGGGGCGCCGAGTTCCTCAAAATTATATTCTGTCGCCTAGCCTTGACGTCGCCATCTTGATTTTTTTTTCATTACAACTCTATACCAAGATGGAGACCATATCCAATGTTGTATTCACAGAATATTCAGTCCAACATAACGGCTGAATGGCACCCCCACACAATCACCCTCGCGCACACAACTCGTTGCATTGACGAGCTTCAAACATGCGCGTATTTGTGTATGCGTAGCTATTGAAACTAAAAACAAGGCGGGACGTCTACATTTGGTCCACTATCGTATCGTAGGGTGGCCATAGGGTGATCATATCCTGCTAATGGTACGAACACCATAGCGTGGCGTACAAAGATCATACGATTTTCCTATGGATTCACGATCATCGTACGGTCTACAGTTTTGTTAACTGCGGAGTTATATATATTTTCCCCCTCAAAATCACTGGATCGTAGCCCTTAAATAAACCGAAGAGGTATCGTACGATCAATGCTGGGACATCGTAAAATAAATGGGCATTGCACGATCAACGCAATGGCATGGAATATTGTACGGGAATCGTACGATCAGCGCATTGGACATGGTACGATTTCTGTTTGTATGGTTCGTGTCTTTTGCCCTCTACGTTGCAAAAGACAAGAAGTCGTACGATGGTCGTAACTGACGTAAACACAATAATTGTAGTTCGTAGCAACCTACGATGCCACCAGAAACCGTAGACCAATCCATCATACACTATTCGTAGGAAATGTTTTAACGAGAACGTGGTTGCGAGCGAAGGATTTTGCGTTAATAATTTGTTCTGAAAGAGGCTGACAAGGATTTTTATAAATGTAACCATGACAGCACCCGCAGTTGATATATTATATATTACTTAAAGGACAAGTCAACCTTAACGAAAAGATGATTTGAATAGAAAGAGAAAAATAGAAAAAGAATAACACTGAAAATGTTATCAAAATCGGATCTGAAATAAGAAAGTTATGGCATTCTAAAGCTTTGCTCAATATCATAAAACAGTTATATGCACATCCTGGTCAGTATGCAGATGAGGGGACCGATGACATCACTATTTCTTTTGTATTTTATTTTATGAAATATTTGAATTTTATCCTCATTGTCATACAGAAAATTTTTCATTCCTCCCCAAACATGTGGAATTCTATTGCTTGAACATTTTGTGGTTCAAAGAAGATGGTCATAATTTTCAAATCCGTATAAAAATAACATATTGTATAATTCAAACAGTAAAAAACAAGAGAAATAGTGAGTGAGTGACATCATCGACTCTCATTTGCATATCACTGAGTTGAGCATAGAACTGTTTTGTGATTAATAAGCGACACTTTAAAATGTCATAACTTTCTTATTTTCCATCCGATTTGATGAAGTTTCCAGCATTATTCTTGTTTGATTTTTCTCTATTTATTCTAATAAAAGTTATCTGGGATGGACTTGACTTTTAAGCAACAAAACAAATATAGGAGACGACAATTCTTGAACAAGCAACTTCAAACCAATATGTGTATAAATTATGTGTTTAATTATTGGTCACTTGTGCATTATCCAATAGGCAACACAGTTTTTAAGTGTCAACATGCTTAAGGAACAGCATACGTCCGAACTGTTGTTTAGGATTGTTTAACATTAACCAACCACTTTAAAGGTCAAGCCCACCTTAGAAAAATGTTGATTTGAATCAATAGAGAAAAATCAGACAAGCACAATGCTGAAAATTTCATCAAAATCTGATGTAAATAAGAAAGTTTTGCTTATTTTATTATTAACAAAAAAAGTTTGCTTATTTTATTATTAACAAAAAAAGTTATATGAACAAGCCAGTTACATCCAAACGAGAGAGTCGATGATGTCACTCACTCACTATTTCTTTTGTTTTTTTTATTGTTTGAATTATACAATATTTCAATTTTGACGAATTTGATGATTAGGACCACCTTGTCTGAAGCACAAAATGTTAAAATGATGGTATTCCACGTGTTCAGGGAGGAATGAAACTTCATTTCACAAGACAATGGCGAGAAAATCCAAATATTTAATATATTTCATATAATAAAATACAAAAGAAATAGTGAGTGAGTGATGTCATCAGTTCCCTCATTTGCATACCGACCGTGATGTGCATATAACTGTTTTGTAAAATGAAGCGAAACTTTAAAATGTCATTACTTTCCTATTTTACATCCGATTTTGATGAAATTTTCAGTGTTATGCTTGTTGAATTTTTCTCTTTTATTCAAATCAAGTTTTTGTTGGGGTGGACTTGTCCTTTAAGTGTGCATGTACATGATGTTATTGACAAGACGGACCTACAACATGTACAATACCGTGTGAGAATTACAGTGCGCATATGCAGTTTCTTCCTTGATCATGTAGATATCGATGGCGCTTTTATCCCTTTATATACACTGTTGGTCATAAAGCTGGAATATTTTTTTCACCAAATTTTCGCAGCGTAATTATTACAGCATGATTTGAATATGGCGTTTATGGTGCATGATAACCACTTTACTTTATTATTCTGCCTTTTACACACGTTTGACAGTGACATTTTACAAGTTTATGTCCTTAGCGACGGATGTCATGAGCATAGAACAACAATGACGACAATAGACAGTAAATTAAAGGATCACGAGATATTTATTTTCAATCTCTGTTTTCCAGATGACTTCTTTTTTGTGATTTCATGGACAAATTTACATCAAACTTGAGTCATTGTTCTTACTCAGTCACTAGTATCGGGTATGTCCACCCCTGGCACGAATCAGCGAATGCAGACGTCATGGCACGCTGTCCACTAGCTTGTTGATGACGTCAACAGGCATAGCGTCCCATTCTTCCCTCAGAGCTTCTGCCAACTCCTGCAGATTTTGAGGAATGACCTCTCTGTCGTTGATGGCTCGGCCTAGGGCATCCCATGCATGCTCTGTGGGGTTCATATCCGGCGAATAAGCTGGCCATGGCAACTGTACGACGCCCTCTGCCTCCAGGAATTCCCTTACTGCAGCGGCCCTGTGCGGTCTGGCGTTGTCATCCTGCAGTCGGAAATTGTGCCCATACACTCGTCTTGCATATGGTAGACAGTGGAACTTCAAGATATCCCTGTAGGCGGCGGCGTTGACGTTTCCGTCCGGAACCACCAGTTGCGTTTTCCCTCCATAATGGATGCCGGACAATATCATCACTGAGCCGCCTCCGCCTGAAGTCGTCTCGTGGATACATCCATCGCGAAGGTTTTCCCCGGCTTATCGACGAACTCGTTGTCTCCGATCCTTTTGGTCAAGGATGAACCGGCTCTCGTCCGTGAAGACCTCATGTTGCCAATGTCCTGGATGAAGCCTTCTGTGCTCCCTAGCCCAAAGAAGACGAGCTACTCTGTGGCGAACAGACAGGCGTGGACATTTTGTCAACCATCGTGCTCGGTAACCATGTTGGAGCAATCTGCAATGAACGGTTGACTGGGAAACGTTGATCCCATGATATCTCCTCCACAAACGACGAAGACGGCTCGTGGGCAATTTCCGGTTTCTGCGGCCGAAAATCAACAGTTGGCGATCATCTCTTCTTGTGGTCAATCTGGGACGTCCTGGAGATTTCCGTGGCCGCACATTCTCCGCCTCACGTTGACGTTTCAGAATCTTAGAGACTGCACTCTGTAATATCCCTAGGACTTCTGCGATATCAGTCTGCTTGTAGCCATCCTGTCGCAGTGCTACCACTCTCTCGCGTGTTGCTGTTGCCGTTGGACCAGGCATAGTCCAGGGAACGTCTCTACCGATTTTTATTTCAAACGGTACAAAGAACTCGAAAAAATTCAACCTTCTTCTACACAGTGCTAAATCAGAAAAAGGGACAGAATATCATATGCATATATAGGCTGATAGTCTACAACAAAAGAATTTATTACGTAATCCAAATTTCTCATGTAAAAATGTCACCTGTGTAATGGGGAAACATTATGTAATCACTCAATTACCACTTTGTCTACGCGTAGCCTTTCAAATACCAACAAAACTGTCGATTTTAATTCAAAAATATTTTATTCCACCTTTATGACCAACAGTGTATTTTATTATTTTACTTCCAGTGATCAAAAACAAGCACTTGAATTAAAACAAGATTAATGAAATGGAGTAAAGGTCTTCATGTTTAGATATTTATTTTTTTTTGTAACTGTATTTTCCTTTCTACAGTCTATACGAAGGAAACCTGAAATTACTGAATCGTCAATTCGACGATATGAATCAATGACAGGAAATAATATTTGAAATAATTATTGATACGCAGTACTTAATAACGTGCCATTTTTATAATGTCTACAACTATAGAATTATTGTGTTTAATGTGCAAGATAGGCCTATATTCGGAGAAAATTCAATCAAATCGGAAATCTCTTATGAAGATATTAATATTTTATACGTGTATATATTTACTCAGAGAAACAAAAATCAACATTACATTCTTGCATTTTATATCTGGTCTAATAAT
This sequence comes from Lytechinus variegatus, assembly GCF_018143015.1. Lineage (NCBI taxonomy): Eukaryota > Metazoa > Echinodermata > Echinoidea > Temnopleuroida > Toxopneustidae > Lytechinus > Lytechinus variegatus. Next base: position 17,815,427 of record NC_054753.1, read on the forward strand.
GATTTGTGTATATATGGTTGAAAATTATATATAAATACATCTCAAAGCCTGAAATTCCATTTCAAATTTTTATATGAAAAAATCACTTTGCCTTTCTGTCTTGTTATCATTGCTATATTATTTCTCGATAGTGTTCTAGTGTGATTTTCAATGATAATGCAATTTTTAAAACATTATAGTACTGTTGCAATCATGTAAATTATGAATGGATTATCTTATGTCTCTGTGTCTTATATCAATAAGGTCCTTCCCTTGAGTGATTGGTCTCGATGCAAAGCCAATTGGAATAAAATAGTTCAGAAGTCAACGGATACACAACCATTAATATTACATTTTTGCACGAAATATTTCGGATGAATCCAATTTACACTATCAAAACATGTTATCGGTTAGAATATGCTCAAGTTATGGTTGATTTGGCCATCCTTCTTTGCCAAACACAATATTGGTTATTATGACGAATCGTTTTACGAGTCAATAGAAATTGATATATGCCAGCCACGTGGAACTTGCCTTAAAGTTTTACCATTCTCTCATAATTGATATTGGATATATAATCACAAAAATACATTGGTTACAATGTTAACAATATCTCTGTTTTTATACTCTCTAGAGAACATTGATTTTTTTATTGTTTAATCGTTAATAAACATATTATGGTGGAAACATTGCGTTTTATTTTGCTCCCTTACCCCGCCTTTGTCCTTTATCACATTAAGAACAAAAACTTGTTTCTCAATACATTGTTTAAGTCGAGCTATAACGTATATTTCAATCATGCAGTATTGTCTTTATATTTCATTATTTGTTTTTAGATTGATGTTTAACGTTCAACTAATTCAATTTCATTCTTTTGCACTTTCTTAAAGAATTGGTCAAAATAAGTAAATATGTATCCGACCAAGAATGCAAAGATAACCGTCAAATTAACAAAAAATAAAGGATTATAAAAAATAATTTGGTTATTTTCTCACTTGCTATTTTGAATGATCAATTCTGAGTGTAATATTCGACGTTCGTGGGCTCTAATTTAAACTTTATTTAGGCAAATGCCCAGATTATGTTTTAACATAATGTTCATTAATAAACGCCTTGAATATGTGTACTGATGATCAATTATTACTCAATGAACAAAGCATTTGCATTGCTCATTCATGCATAGTTTTAAGTGTAGATTATATTTAAGCATATATGGCTATTTATTAGGAATTCAATATCAACATTGTGTAAATTTAAGACGGATTCATACAGTCAAAGTATCATGACGGTTTATTGCCTTGAAATTGCGATATTTATCGTAAACCCTTCTTGATATTTTATGCAAATATTTGTGATATTAGCATAAAAAGTACATTCCTCTGATTTAATGAATAGACTTTATGATATTATTATGTTAATTATTATGATATTTATTTCATAACACTTATAGTTATATATTTACACACTCTTCAAGTAAAGAATTGCAAAAAAAGTCGGTAATTGATGAATAAAAGCTTATCAAAATCAACAATAAATATTTAATGAATTAAATTCTACCAGAATTTTTGTTGACCTTGACCATGTTCATTGGACAGACACACATCACCTATAGATTTGATACTTGGGCAATCCGTTAAAAAGTATATATATATATATATATATATATATATATATATATATATAAATATATACATGTTCATTTATGTTCAATATTATACTGTTCTTTTGTTTTACGAAGTACAAATGCTCGTCTGTAAAATTGTACTTGAATTGTATTACTTTATATTACTTTGTATTATTATGTTTTGAATGGAAATGGAATAAAGAATTGAATTAAATATATATATATATATATATATATATATATATATATATATATATATATATATATATATATATATATATATATATATATATATAATTGAATCAAATGAAAGAATAAGATTAATACTAATGGGTTATAGCTTCTTTTCTGAAAGCAGTGCACTTAAATTCATTATTTACTTTGTTATCATATACAGTACTTTATAGATTGTTATTATGATATTTCAATCTTGATTTATTTTTATCAATGCAATCATGTTATAAAAATTATATTTCCGATGAGTTTAACTTATTCTCCCATTTTTCACTTTCATTATCTTACTTCTTCGCCTTTGTATCATTCTGTCAATAAATTAGAATGTGCAAATGTATGATAAACTATGTAGATTTGAACCATTTTTTAAAGGATGCCCCAAAAAATATCCATCACTGTTATTATTCAATCGAACCAAGATCAGGGTTTGACTGGATTACAAGGTAGTTGATCAATTACCTAATTAATTAAAAATTTGAGTAATTGTTATTGTACTTGAAATTTTGAAAGGGGAATTAATTGTAATTTTAAAAAATGTAATTGACTCAAATTTATTTTAATTACATTCAATTACTTTACAATAAACTTACTTGATTCATGACTAAATTTCATGACCTTTTTTATGTCAACTGCTTCAGCATCAAAGAGTATAATAGGCAGAATCCTTGCACTTTAACATAATTAAACCTTAACCTTGTCAGTTTCTCTGTAACTAAGAGTTATATTGAAATAGGCGGTGCTAGTACATAAAGTATAAATTGATTCCATTTATGACTTCGATAGAAAGTAAATAAAATTGCACTTGTAATTGACAAAAGTAATTGTAATTGAAAAAAAATGCAATTTAATTGAAAAGTAATTTTACTTGATCATTTCTGCAATTACGTAATTGTAATTGAGCCCAATCCTGCCTAAGATCAAACAGCTGAAAAATATGAATCACGTCGTGAAATTTTTAAATATTTTAGTGAGTACGTGTATGAATTTAATTCGCTTTTTTTTATTCTCGCAATGAAGATTTGATTATTTGATTTACCGAAGGCTGCAACGTACATAGCATGGTATTAAATTATTGATTGAATTTTATCATTGTGTAATAGCAAGTATTATTGGATGTATATTTCGCTATATGATTATGTACAATGAGTATTTGAATATTTGTATTCACTTTACTCGATATAAGTATTTGATGTGAGCAAAGTCAAGGTATCTTGTGTGATGATTATCATAATGCAGTGTGTAGTAAAAAAAATGGGGTCTTTCTTTTCGAATGTATAGTACTCTCTTTAGATACCTTTACTTGATGTTTATTTCAGCCAAGATGTATTTATTTTAAAACATTTCCCAAATTGGATTGAATAAATGTCTAATCTAGTTTGACATGAATCACGTAACATATTTAATCGAGTAAAGAGAACAAAATAATATGACAATATTTTTCGTGTTTAATTCGTTGTCGTATTTTCTGGATATCGTGTCTTCGTATTTACTTTAGATATCGTCACTAAATCTGCGATACCGTTGGGGGGGGGGAAGTGGCGACGGAAAAAAGAAAAAAAGCAGAGAATAGAAAAAGGAAAGAGAGAGAAAAAAATGAAGAAAGTGGCAAAGAGAAGGAGGAAGACATGATAAAAGGAATGAGAGAAGAATGTAGGAACGGATAATAAAATTGTGAAGTTTGGGGATAACCTGTACCATGTTTACGTGAATGTGAAAAAAAAACTACGCCCCTGAAGGATGCGAATCAAACTATAAAAAAAAATACGAATGAGAAGCACGAGCTGAAAATAATATACCGACCTGAAAAAGACACATTTTATGATTTTTTTATGGGTATTCATGGAGAGGATGCGCATCTGACTACAAATGACGCGATGCAGTACTTTTTTGTATTTTTGTCCTGGATGTCGCATGTTTCAATTCAACAAGTACCATTTCATCCGACAGTTACCATAGCAACAGTACTTCTCAGCCAATGAAAATTAAGGGAAGTGATAAGATACAACAACCTGCCTGACAAAACATGTTGGTGCAATGCTTCCAAGAATTGCATTTTGACAATAAGAGAGTTGATAATGGTCTATACATTTGGACAAAATACATTTAATGGAAAAACTATTTGATTGAAGAATAGGTCTTAAGTCGAAATTCTATTAGCTAAAAGAGGTTGTTTAAAGGTTTGCATGGTGGTATGTACAATTGCTGATGTGGTTTACGGTACACCATGTGGAGTGTTATGGAAACAGTGGATAGAAGAGAAGAAGTGGATAGGCGAGAAAGTGGAGATTTGAGATTAGAGTATTCTTTCTTGAAAATAGTCCTGAAAAGGACTGTAAACCAGAAGGAATGTTGACTGGGAACAGCTTGAGTAGTAGAGCTGATGAGGAGATGCTGGCTTGAGTCGGCGAGTAGAGATGATTAGTAGAGAGACTCGACGTTTCGGACAGGTTGACTGTCCGTCTTCAGGAGTAGTCCTTTTTCTACAGCAGCGTGGATGCCTATCTCATCAAAGTGAAAGACTCGTTGTTTGGACTTCACTCTGAAATACTTGGTTGCCCGTGTCTTTATTATTAGCAGGTGATGCTGGCGTACGGCCGCCATCGGATGGAGTGTCCTCTCGCATATTTCCGTAAGGTACGGCCTGTTCTTCTTGACATGACCGAAGACAGGGAATCGTCTGCCACAAGGGCACAGACCGAAAGCTGCAGTAGAGGATAAGAAAGAAGAAGCCTTGGAGGAAGTTCAGAGTGATGAAGAGAACCTGGATCCCAAAGACAGTAGGTTCGATCAGGTTAATGTATCCCACGACCCAAGACATGATGATCAAGGTGGAGATGCAGAAGACATCCTTGAGACGTCCAATGACCCTTCCTCGCGGTGAAGTATTATCACCCTGTTTGATGACTAACTCCCCAGATCGCTTCAGCTGATACACAGAGAGGGTGAACGTGACGAGTGTGAAGAGGATGATTAGCAAAGCTGGTATGAGAAGACCGCAAACCGATGGCCAAAACTGAAGGAAGCAGCTAAAATGAACAGAAAACGTCACAGTATGATGGTGAGAAATAAGACGTGATGTACAACATTATACCCTTATCATTAGAGTTAAACACGCCGTACACAATTCATTATTTAGTCCTCTTCCTTGGATGGAGACTATTCCATACTGGTAATAATAATAATGATTACGAAACAAAAAGAACATAAGACATATTTGCTTATGGATTACTTTCTTTCTCAAAAGTCTCTAATCGTTTCACAATAATACAACATGATCAACACACTTTGGTTTTGACATAGAAGCTGTCGGTCACGCGCTCATTTGTTTCAACATGTTCATGGAATAAATTCATGCCAGCTCCCCCAATTATTTCATCTGAATAAAAATGCTTTTCACACGCACATATTTCCCTAACCCCGGGATATCGGTAGGGCTAAGGGTGTGTATGTGTGTGTGGGGGGGGTCTTAGCCCCACCAATTTCCAGGGGTTAAGCTAAGCCCACTTCGTTTTCCCACCACATTTTAGCAAAGTGGGCTAGCATGGTAAATATGACGATACTATCTGGCCCTGCAAAATACAGGATTGGCCGGCTAAGTGCGGTGCTAAGAGATGCAGTGTGAAACGAAACCGGGCTAAGGAAGAGTGGGGCTAAGCATTAGCCAATCACAGAAGTCGAAGTTCCACGTTTATTACGCTCTGTATGGCAAAATCATCAATATTAATGAGCTGTGTGATTGCCGGGGGTTAAGACGTTAACCCCGGCTATGTGGTTAAGACAGTGTGAAACCCCCCAAAAGATGGGGTTTAGGAAATGCAGTGCGAAAAGCATAAAAATGTATTTTACTATACATTCTTCCTTTTCTTTGTTTTTCATACTCATCCCCCCTTTCCAACACCATTTCCTACTTTCTAAAATTGCTTGCAACTAGCCATTATTTTCTTGAGTATTTTCATTCATATGTGGCATCATGACATTTGATAAAGCACTTCAAACTACCTGATCGAACTAGATAATTAGAGATAAGCATCTTTCTTCTTTTTTACACTAACAATCATCATTGATTTTTCGCTGGTTCTCCATTTGCACTTGTTTTTTACATTGTTAGTGCTCATGGAAACTATACACTACAAACACGTTGCAAATTAACTTACTAGTCCGATGTTACATAGTTCCTTCGAGCAACTGCACCAGTCAGGATGACTATCAGTCCGGGAATACCTAACGAACGACAGAAAATTATGCTGTAATGATAATTACGTACTTTTGCTATCATACGATAAAATTTCTGACCGGGTTTTTTTTTCTTCTTTTTTTTTGGTGTTTATCGATTCGCTCGTTTGTAATATTTAAATAAGGATGGTCATTGATTGAATCTCAAACGTAAGAGATTAATCACGAAAAATATCGAGGGGTGGGAGCATTATGCCCCTCTCCCTGAGCATTAAAGATAAGAATACAAAATAGTATTTCTGAAGGTTCGCTTCGCTCTCTTGGAAATCTAACGATGTGAGGTATCCCCATTGAAGCACCACGTATACATGATATGTACTCCGTAAATGCAAAGGAGCTTATCTCGTCCCTAATCACGAGTGAGACGAGGGACCAGCTCTGATGGAGTGAGATTTCGGTCTTTCAAGAGTGAATTTTCACCTTTTTAGGAATGAAAGTGTGCATCTATTTTTCACTTTCACTCCAAAAGAGGTAAAAATTTACTCTTGAGAGACGAATATCTCACTCCATCAGCACTGGTTCCTCATCTCACTCTGAGAGGAGCGTGATTACGGACCAGATTAGCTACTTTGCCATCTATACAGATTATTTTTTTCCTCCTTTTATTTCTCTTTTTTTTATTTTCCTTTATCTTCTTTTCTTATTATACTCCTCCTCCATTTTCCACTAATTCTTTTTCTCCACTCTTCTTATTTCCCCCTTGCTCTTTCTGCTCCTTTTAATTTTCTTCATCTATTTTCGCATTCTATTTATTCCTTTTCATCTTCATCATCACCTTATCTTCTTCTTCTACTACAACTAGAGTAATACTGCTTCTTCTTCTGCGTCTTCTTCTTCTTTTTCTTCTACTTCTACTACTATTACTACTTGTATAACTACTACTACTACTTTTAACACTACTACTACTACTACTAATAATAATACTACTACTAATACTACTTCTGCTTCTCATTATTTTCCTTTCTATTTTCTTAGTCTGTATTCTGCTTGTGCTTATTTGTCTTCCTCCTTTTTGAAAATGTTCTGCCATTCTTGTTCTCACCTCATCGCACCCTCTCCGAATTGCAATGACGGAAGTGTTTCATAAAAAAGGGAATTAGATGAAATCTTACCCCATGCTACAAGTCCAGCTTTGACCATGAAGCGCGGAATGCTGGAACTGGATACAGAGAAGTAGATGTCGAGACTCTCCAAGCCTATCCAAGCTAGGGATGAGATGAAGAAGAATTGAAGGAGACCGGAAAGGAATCCACAGAGGCCGATGTCGACCTCCGAGACGTCAGGATACCCATCCAATGTAATGATGATGATGAAGGTGATGTATAAGCACAGTAGGGTAGAGCAGAGACACAGGAGTATCCAACGAGACTGATTCCCATGTACATACCTATAGAACAAACATACGTAAATAAATACACACAGATTATTATTCACGCACACGCATATCCGCCCACACTTTTATTTTTCAACACACGCACACAAACATACATACACACATACGCACCCCAACACACATTCTCACGCACACACACTCTCCCAACGCAAATACAAGCGTAGACATGTTAGAGGAAAATTTAGTCTACCAAATTTTACAGGAAAGTATACACTAGAGTACATCATGGACCTTCAAGGCCCCGTCTTACGATTGATCCAATCAATCGCAACTCTATGGAAATCCATCAGTGTCATAATTTTGTTTTTTATTCAGGAAATTTGCAAAAAGTCCTTTGTATACAAAAGAAAAAAAAATTGTCAAAAATCGATGAATTTATGGATATACATTCATATCTAGATTTTTTTAACAAACATGCATATTATATGTTGACTTTGCTGACTTTACATAGTTGCGATTGATCGGGTCAATCACAACGATAAGACTGGAGTAAGGGTATGTAAACGTGTGGGACGGTGTGCATGTGTGTGTGCGTGCAAGGGAAATGGTTGAGTGTATTTGAGAGAGTCTGTTAAGAGAAGTTGGGAAAAGGTAGTATTACTAGTACTTGAATCTTACCTGTTTAGGACATTAGCGAGCAGTGTTATCAATAAACACGCGATGGAGAATGAGCAGCCGATATAGATGAGATTCCTTGATGCGGCTGAAGGAAAGGAGAAGTGAACATCCTACAAGAAAGTAAATAACAAAATATCAATCTGTGCCCCGTCTTACAAAGAGTTACGATGGATCCGATCAGTCGAAACTATGTAAAGCCAGCAACGTCAACATCTAAAATTACACGTTTCTTCATTTTTTTTCTATAATCATACGTTCAGTGTTTTCTTGAAAATTCTGTATGCTTCTCCTTGTTTTTGTTTGACATGGAGCAAATTTCTTAACGAACAGTTAGTGATTAATTTCCATATACTTTAGATTGATCGGATCAATTGTAGGCCTAACTCTTTGTAAGACGGGGGCCCGATATACAATAGGGACTATTTCAGAAATAGCAATAGGTCAATAGGTCCAACTAATTCAAAATGAAAGATTATTAGTAGTGTTATGGTTGTGGCGTTTGGCACAGGCATTGACATTGGTGCTCTTGGATCTGATGGAGATAGAGTTACGTTTGAAGGCACAGGTTTACGATATTATGCGCAAATGAAAATACGTGATTCTGATTGGTTGGTAACCGCGTTGCGTTTGATACGTGTGAGGTGCTGCTGGTCGCAACTCTTTATGCTAGGGGTCTCTTTGGCCTGAAGAAAGTCTAGCCTCTGCCACGACTATCTGACCTCGTACACACCAATGGTTAAGAGTTGGTTAAAAACAATAACCAACCAATATCTGACTTGACAGACTAAGTGACAGTTTCATACATTAATGAGATTAATTAACATCTTAACATGAGATTTACCTAAATCAATTTTGTTGACTACTTTTAAAAGAGAGGAGTTGAGAACAAATAAGTCGGGTTGAAATAGGAGTTGAGTAGAGATTGGTCCGCATTGATCTAAACTTTTTCAATGGTCATAGCTGGTGGGTGATTCATAAAGAAGCTACGAATGGTCACCCTTTCTTCTCGTAAAAGATATATCCACATGTAGATGTTTAGCACTTAAGAACATGTTCTTGGCGAACGTAAAGTTCTGCTTAATTTTACGAACAAATCTATGAAAAATCCACCAAGTAATATCAACCCTTTTCTCACCATTAAAACTGCAAAGTTGGTCAGGTGATCGCAGCTGCATACAATTAGTTCACTTGTATTATACTTCAGGCCACTACTCCTGTCGCCTGATGACGTGATATGACGACATCCACTCGTTGACCAATCAGGGAGGGCCATGTCCCAGAAAGCACAAGTTGGATTCTGATATCCAGCCTGGTCGTTAAGAAACGTGGTAATATTAATGATAATTGTGATAGCATTTTTATTTACTTAGGGTAGCCACTTCGGTTATAAAATGCTCTATCTTTGGGTTTTCTTTTAAAATAATAAAACGTTCTTATTTACCCTTCTCAACTTCTTAGGAAATTTCCTGAGCACTACGCTAGCAGAAGGTTTTATTTTCAGAAGCTTTTGGGTATGACTCGGCAAGAGATCGAACCTATAATTATGACCTCCGTTTATGAGGAGGGCGATCTACCACTAAGCCACCGTGCCCCGTATTGGATCCAAGCCATAAGAATGATAAAGACGATGAGAGGGCAGATTGTGTTACATGTATGACGGGCCGTTCATGCCATAAACCGTCATATTATTACCCTAACCCTAACCCTATATTGACCAAAAAATCATATTGAGAAAGACATTGCCCCAGGACGTCAATAATGCTAGTCTCGTCACACCTCTCTTTAACATTAAAGAAAATGTAAATGTATCAGGTAGGTCTTTATATTTAATTAACAAATTTTAATCAAATTTTCTTTCAGGGAAAGTGCTTTCCACTGTTAAATCTTTAACACAGAATATCATGTTTATCGTTGATTTTAAGATAAGGAAACCTTTTTGGCGAATATATTGGTAAAATTTGACGATCTCTATAAATGGAAAAAGGAGCATACCCTTATTGGTTTGAAGATCAAAACGATGTCGTCTTTGAGGTTGGTGAGCTTCGTTCCTCCAATCGTTAGCCCGACTATCAATGAATTAACACTCCGATTGAGTCCATGTCTGTTTTCGTTGAGTTCTTTCAGGTTGCTCGATGCATACAGGGATGATGTCCGAAACACCGTGAGGGCAACGCGTAACTCGTTCACTTTAGTGGGTTCCTCAAGATTGTCAAAGACACTTTGCGGTATGACTATCTCTAATTGATACTGTTGATCCGGATCGTTCGAGGCATGGGTGAAGTTGATTTGACGTATGGTTAGGTTTAGACCTATTTCAAGATCAGCTGGAACCACATCGGAAATCTATTTTATATAAAAAATAAATAGGTTTTAAGTAAACAGTTTTTATATGAAAGGAAATACTATTATGATATAAAGCATATCAGTATCAAAAGTAGATATGAATGCATCATTTATTTTCTGTTTTGCAAGATATTACGATAAATTCTTTCATGATACTGATATGGCTGAGTTTATCTCAAGTTGAAAGAATGCCAGGTGGAAATGGAAGAATTATTTGGATGAAAATACATTTTTTTAATGCAGATAATTGATTTTGAACAGCAGTTCTTCTGTCCTTAGATAATCAAGGGATTTCTATTAATATCATATTTGCATATAACAGGACAATGTCATAGTAAAAGCGGTATAATTTATCAAAGCAAATTACCTATTTAAAAAAATAGTTCCCAAATCGGAGGCAATTTAATGAAGACACATGGTGATTTTGGGCCTTGACATGCTTGATGACGATCATTATAATAATTATAATAATTATAATAATGACTTGATATTCAGATAGGCTTGAATGCTTATGGCACATGGGTGAAGGATAGAAAGTGAAATGCTAGGGATGAATATCTATAGAACTCCGACAGAGATTTAATCTCTATAGTCGTGTCAGACAGTCAGAAACTGGACAGAATCCTTCCTATACACACGGTACACTGCAAAAACTCCGATGTTGATTTAACACCTGCCGGAATCTATGTATAAGTGTTAAACAACACCAGTTTGGTTTTGTTCTTACACCAGATAGGTGACTGTTTATATGACACCACTTAGTATATATAAAAACAGCGTTGATTTGATTCCAAACTGGTGTTGTTTCAGTAATCTCTGGTTTGGACATACACTGAAAAATATCCGATGTTGATTTAACACCAGCCTGGAATCTATATATGTCCACACCAGAGAAGTATTGAATCAACGCCAGTTTGGAATCAAACCGATGCTGTTTTAATACTAATTGGTGTTGTATAAGCACCTATCTGGTGTTAGACCAAAACGAAACTGTTGTTGTTTAACACTTCTCTGGTGTGGAAATATATAGATTCCGGGCTCGTGTTAAATCAATACCGAATTTTTTGCAGTGTACACCTTTTTACATTTACCTGGACATATACATTTTGTGAAGATTTTGAATAGACGTTCTCATCGTTCAGTGCAACAACTTTGAGATGATCTTCGAAAGCTTTCAGAATCATTGAGATGGCTGCTGTAGTGGATTCGATCTCGTAAAGATCATCCTGGTCAATGTCTCCAATGTTGCTTACGATGGTCGTCAGCATCGATGTGATCTATAAATCATTTTTTTTATTAAAATTAAAACCACTTAGAATAAAAATGGGGCCGAATACCTTAAATTGTTCAAAGAAAGAATTTGTGTTAAGCTAGGGTTACATCAAAACCACATTCTCCCGAATAAATTCATTTCATTCAATTCAATCCATTTATTTATTCAACCATCAAAAGGATAACAAAGACAGTACAATATACAGTATTGACAAAGTTAGAAAAAAAAACAAACAAACAAATAGATGGTTCGGAGACCCCGCAGAAGCGATGCTTATAAAAGGGGTCACCATGATACATTAATACATTACAAATAGCATAATTAAAGAGTAAAAAAACTTAGATAAAAAATAATGAAGTGAAACACTCCTGCAGCAAAAAAAAATGGGGTTAAGGGGGGGGGGGGGAGAAGAACTAATGTAAGATGTGAGATTACATGCATGTACGATCAATAAACGGAAAATAACATTTTCCTGCATAAACATCTAAATCTTGATCCTGACCTATTCTGCCCGAATTAGGCCTGATTCGGATGGTTTCGGTGGATTCGAATGTTCCCAAATCTCTCCCGGATTTTGTCGTATTCGCAGAGGGAGAACAGAATACCCCCGAAACCACCCGAATACATATATTTGGATAAATTCGCAGCTAATTTGTTTCAGGTAAAATCTTAGCATAAAGCATACTTTGATGTCATGCTCCATTCGACTCTAATAAGCCTTGTTGAATTTGAAAATTATCTTGAAATCGATGATGTTTATAGTCAACACCTGGGTGTTGTGGCGAGCGCCTGCATTCTAAGCGACATCGATAAAGGTTAAACGTATCTCTATCACCAACAGATCCAGGAGCATCAAGGCCAATGAAATTGCCAAACTCAAGGACCATATCTTCCATTTTAAATTAGTTGGACCTATTGACCTATTGTTATTTCTGAAATATTGTAAATCAGGGCCTCGTCTAACGATGGATCCAATCATCGTAACTCTATGGAAATCCATTATTGTCATATTTGTTTCGACATAATTATCCTTAGTAAACAACAAGAATTACACTGGATCTTTAAGAGATTGATGAATGTATGAGTATACATCATAGAAAAAATTATCTAGAAAATATTATACAATTCAGGGGCGGATCCAGCTTTCGCCAATAGGGGGGGGGCCGAAAAATATTTTGATCAACATTTTTCTCGATTGGCCGCTACAATCTGGCTTTTTTTTGTTGGTTTTTCAGGGGGTAGTCCTAACTAAAGACTGAAGTTTTAAGTATATGCTAGTTTTTATTGCTATAAACAATATAAGGTATCTCATGTGGTCTTAATATATAATGCGAGCGCGAAGCGCGAGCTAAAAATCTTTGATATTTTATGTCCTTAGAACTGAAGATTCAGAGCAGTTTTTATAATCATGAACAAAGATAAGTATCCGACTAAACAATGCGAGCCGAAATTTTATCATATAGTAACGTGAAAAGTGACTCAATTAGGACTGTTTTAGTGATTAATGAAGAGGATACAAGTATCACCAATTAAATAATGAGAGTGCGAAGCGCGAGTTCAAAATTTCTGATATTCCGACCTGAAAAAATGAACAGTCTAAGCGCGTTTTTATTTAAATAAACAAGCTGTGTGTCTCAAACAATTAAATGCGAGCGCGAAGCATGAGCTTAATTTTTTGATATACTGACATGATAAAGGAACATTTTGACAAATTTTGGTAAGAATTTCCAAAGAGCATACAGGGGCGGATCCAGCTTTCGCCAATAGGGGGGCCGAAAAATATTTCCATCAACATTTTGGCCGCTATAATCTGATTTTTTTGTTGGATTTAAAGGGAGTAGTCCTAACAAAAGACTGAAGTTTTAAGTATATGTTAGATTTTATATATAAACAATACAAGGTATCTCATGTGGTCTTAATATATAATGCGAGCACGAAGCGCGAGCTAAAATTCTTTGATATTTTATGTCCTTAGAACTGAAGATTCTGATCATTTTTTATAATCATGAACTAAGATAAGTATCCAACTAAACAATGCGGGCGCGAAGCGCGAGCCGAAATTTTATTATAGTAACGTGAAAAGGGACTCAATTAGGACTGTTTTTAGTAATTGATGAAGAGGATACAAGTATCACCAATTAAATAATGAGAGTGCGAAGCGCGAGCTCAAAATTTTTTGATATTCTGACCTGAAAACTGGACAGTCTAAGCGCATTTTTATTTACATAAAGAACAAGCTTAATTTTTCGATATACTGACATGATAAAGGAGCATTTTGACAAATTTTGGAAAGAATTTCCAAAGAGGATAGGTATCTCACAAATCAAACAATGCGAGCGCGCATTTGTTATAACAATTTGTAAATCAAACAAAATAGTGAAAGCTTGATGTGTGCGCTAAAATATTGTGTGCATATTCAGGGGCGGATCCAGGATTTTGAAATAGGGGGGGCGCCAGCGGCGAGGGAGGGAAGCGACCGAGCGGGGGGAGGGTGTGGGAGGGGGATACCCCCTCCCACGGCAAGGACTTTTTCAAAAAATCATGTCCAAAAGTCGTATTTTGAGAGCACATTTAGAAGAAAAATGCACACTTAAATCACTGTAACTTCATGAATAAAAGACACATACTGACTCATTTAGGAGCTGGTTTCCAGTCACACACCGTATAAGCGGTCATTCAAAACATACATTTGGCAAAGGCTCTTCACTTGCTTGCATCGTGTGATTGAAACGTCAAATTTAAATGATACGAAACTGAGACTTGTAATCGATAAGTTCCGAATAATCCATTCTGTTTATTGTCATTTGTGTATTTACATTGTGTGTTTGAAACGAGAATTGTTTAGTCGTATGGCAACATGCATAAAATTTGGTTCTTTTTTCCCCAAAATGCACAGTAAATTGTTACAAACTACAGAAAAAACGACATCATCTTCTGGTAATCAACCTTTTCCCTCGTATTATTTTCAAATCATCTTCAATAATCCAGTCATTCTCTGCACAACCTCAAAGTAATATAATGCTTCTTAAGGGGATTCTCATCATTTTTATTGTTTACGTTCAAAGTCTCTCATCGCGTTGCCATCTTAACTTATGACCAGCCAGGATGAAATTGTATTTATATTTATTTTAACATAAGATAATCAATTTTTACGAAGCACTTGTTAAAACTATACCACAAATAATTAAATAAGGTCAATGATAAAATGCTAGAAAATACATGTAAGGAGCTTTTGATATCCAGTCCATAATTGTATAAGTTATAACTATCAGTGGCAGAAAATGTAAAATAAACCGAGGCTCGTCTTCGGTATACAGAGTTCAGAAGGCATTTTGTAAGCTTTTCATTTATGAAATTACAACTTGTTTAGACCATGAATTCATATAGGCTTCCAATTTGATGTTTTTTCTACATGTTGAATCAATGTATACTAGCTTTCCAACCAACAAAGTAAATGTTGTAAACTGTATTGATTGCCTTCTGTTGGGCAAAGCTATTCCTGCCAAGTTTGAGCTCAATCATGACTTTTATTTTTTTAAGATGAAAATATGGAAAGTTTATTTATGCAAGACAAACGAAGAACAGACGAAATAGTGGAATTTAATTACTCACACTATAATATATAAGGGATATACTTTGTATTTTTATTCTCCCCCCCCCAACCCCCACCCCCCCCCCCCGTCACATAAAATCTTCGCTCCTTACACAGCAAACGCGGAGTGGGGTCGACTGGTGATTGAGAATATACAATTTTGCTCCTTGATAATTCGTTGGAATGATTGCTTCGGCGAAACTTAGTTGGGGCGCCCTGGATAATATGCCTCTGAATCTACCAGAAAGTGTAAAAGTTAGTTTACATTAAATACAAATATGTCTGACCTATACATTTCAGTGAAAACGTACATGACCAAGGCAGAATGATAATGCTGCGCACGTGGCGCCCGATATAGGGCTTCATCTTTGAGTGAAGAATAATCTCGGGGATAGACATTATCATTAGCATCGTTGAATCTTTCTCTCGCGATATGTTACTTACAATTTACATGTATTTGCCATAAAGACGGACAAACGCATGTTACAAAAAACACAAAATTTTGGGGAAAATGATATCCAATCCAACATCTTCACACTGGTCACTGCACTGCAACTCCCGATTACAAGTGGTGCAACTTTCCAACCAATCGACTTGCGCGCCCTGGAATTCCGGAATTTGCAATACAGTATGACAGAGGTGCATTTGTGCGAACACAAAGGCCATGGGCGTAAGTTAAATATAGTTTTGACTAGATCTAGCCCTTGAAATTGACTACATTGTACCAATCCAGTAAATATAACCATCAAAAAAAAAAAAAAAAATCCGGCGAAAATAGGGGGGGGGGCGCGCGCCCGGGCGCCCCCCTCTGGATCCGCCACTGATATTGATTTCAGAACTGGATATAGTAAGTATCTTTTAATCCTATTGAATGGGATTCATTACACAGGCAGTGCGAACGCGAAGCGCGAGCGAAAATTTTTATATAAAGTATATTTTCCAATTCTTCCCCTCACCCTTTTAGTCTTGTTTCCTTTCGGGATCGGGCCGGCCGTCACGAGGCTGTAAATTACACATCCGGGTATAATACTTCTTTCTTATACTTTATTTCTGTTTTTCGTAGTTTCTATCAAGTTAGAGAGTACACTTTTTTCTGCAGGTTGTCAAAAAATAGGGGGGGCCGGCTCGGCCCCCTCCTGGATCCGCGCCTGCAATTAATGCACATTTATGAGTGTGTTATGACGATGCAGCACATTCGAGGGTATTTACAATTATGCGAAAGCAAGAGGCGCTTGCGCCGAGTGCTTTTGCATAATATTGTGAATGCCCGAGAGTTGCTCGCATCGTCACTAACATCACGAATCTTAAAATGTGCATTAATTGTTTTATAAAACGGGTCGGCAAAATGAATTTTTCATGGAAATCTTGTTCAAATCCCTCCAACTTGTGTACGATCGCACAGACGAAGAGATCACAAGACTGTCAATTATGACATCACAGGCGTATCTACTATGCGCGCCTAAGTAAGCGCATCAAAATCCTAGCTAGCGCCAGCCTCTACTGAACGCGTATCAGTTTTTACGTGCTATTGGAACTAATGCTGCACAAAAATTGCACAGTGCTGCACAAAAAATGCACAGTGCTGCACGAAAAATGCACGACTGGAAGGTTGCGCATAATTAAAGCATGAACACGTGACTTGAATACGCACTCACCATTGGCTACATCCTTGAACCCGTTTTATAAATATTTTTAATTGCATTTTAGATATTGACGGCTGGCCGTCCATAGTTGTGATTGATCGGATCAATCGTAACTCTTTGTACGACGGGGCCCTGTTATGTTTGCCGGATGATGACGTCAAGGGTCGGTCCCAAACGTAATGATCATTTCTAGTTGATGAACGTGTACAGTATGAAATAATAATAATAATTAGACTTATATCGCCCAAAATCCACTCTGTAGAGTGCTCAAGGCGCTTCTTAGGAAATTATAGAAGAAATCAAGAAGAAGAAGAAAACTCAATATATATTTCATAATTTGAGGCAAATCTGAGTTTGACATATATTTTTGAATTTGTTGATACTAGATACCTTCGGATTGCTTGGTTTTACATCTGTAATGTTCTTGAAGATAATTGCAATGTTGGCAACATCCATATGGGTTAGTTCTTCAGGACTGTCGGTCACTAATAAAACTGCTTGTGTAACCTCCTCTAGAGTATCGTTTCCTATTGTATGCTGGAAATAATACAAGCATGACAGGAAAGCAAGACAAGGAGTAAATATTGAACTTGGAGAGATGACGCTCTGGTAATTTCACCACTTTGTCAGCAAGAGTGAATTTGAGTGCACAGTGAATGACTAATTCATATATGATATATTCATCGTTTATTTTTAGTAATTTTGATAAAAATGGTGAAAATATTCATCTTAAAACAATAAACTGATGACGCGTCGTTCAAGTACCAGCGGAGCGGATACGTAAAGTAAACATGAATTCAATTAGCTCTCATACGTAACGGAAGCGCTGTGTCTTTTGACTCAGATCCGAACTTGTAGGAGTGAAGGCGTCTGAGTTTATCGCCGAGTTTAACCGTTATATTTCATACTTCTCGAAATAATACACTAAATTCGCGTGAATTCATGAAAGGAATGTCACACAATTTTACACAAATATCTTTTAATGCAGGGTAAGTAATATTCAGCAAGATATATTCACATTTAATTACCTCTTTAAAGTTTAACGTGCTCAACAGATTGGTCGAATCAATGGGGATATATCGATTACACATGCTAAACATGCATGAAGTTGGATAAGGGGCGCATTCGAAATCTCAAACCAAAGTAGGCCTATCCGTCAGAAAGTTATTGCGTCCAACAGTCGTTTTTTTTTGGTTTGTTTGTATGTTTTGAAATGAAAGACTCATCAAGATGTAGGTCTACTTACGTCTAGGATATATCTTAAGATCTGATCTCGAGTCATCGTAACAGGAAGACATTCTAGCCGACTTGTTATTTGAAAGACAGGCCCCAGTAAACTGTTTCTGATGCAAACTGCGCTACCTAGCGGTTGTCCAGCTAAGGAGAGATATTGATATGTCGTTTCTGAAGTTACTTATAACTGAATAAATAACGTGTTTTCGCAATCACTACGCAGAGGCTTTCTACAACACACCCGTTCCTTTGAAAGTGCTAGTCAAATCACAATGGAAAGCTTTAGAGTTTTTTGGTCGAATGTGAGTGAACAGGGACAGGAGATCGTCCGAATATTCGGACCGAAGAATTGCATATACGTCGTTTGTCAAGAGTCCAGTGTCGGCCGCACAGAAACGTTGTTAGCCTAACCATGGATAGGTCCGTGACCTAACAGAGCGCTAGCGGTAAGCTCAGTCACATCTTTCGGACTGTGAAGTCAAAACATTTATTTTGATGCGTAAGTAATAACATAAGTCATCACTGCCACATTACCGGTTGTAACAGGGCTTCTGTTTGCACGTTGTTAGCGCTGTCAACATTTCTGTGCGGTCAGTACAGGACAACCCTGTTCTGTTGATTAACCGATTTTCGACATAGGCTGTTTTGTCATGGAAGGGCTATTGACAGAAGATTCTCTTCGTAATCGAAAGCGACTGCGTAATAATGCCCTTACAATACACTGTACACCTATACAATATTTTGAAGAGAATGGTTCCAATTTTGGATGCATTAAATTAAATTTACAACAGACAGCTTAAAAACGTATGATCAAGCAATATGCTTCAGCATGTCCACAAAGACATTTCCCTGATTCTATTTTACGTTTATTTCTCCTTTCGTCGTCCTTTTTTTCATTTTACTTTATTATTTTTTTCGTTTTGTCTTGTTCTGTGAGTTATCCTCTTCTTTTTAATCTATTCAGTAAATCTCCGTAGGCAAAAAGCAACCATTGCGTCTCTCTCTCTTTCTCCCTCTCTCCTCTTTTCTCTTCCTTTAGGGGGAGGGTTCACATTATACAAGCTATGCTTTTAGGTGAATCCCTATTTCCACAGATTTTCTTCTATCCGAACTATAAATTATAATTTGTCTAGAAAATATTTTGTATTATTTTCATATGTTAGTTATCATGATTATCATTAATTTATTGTCAATATTTGTTATAATGTATGAAAATGATTTTTATCAATATTTGTTATTTCTGTTGGAAATAAAATCTGTATCTGGAAAGAGTTAAACGGACGAAATAATTTTCCATAGGCAGCACCCCTGGAATTTTGGAAGGTAAGAAAAATTTGAGAAATGTAACCAAAATGACCTACATTTTGTACAAATTCTTTTCGCTTGTCAAATTTCCACGGACCAAAATAATCTTCATTTTGTGGTAACCCCCACCCCCTTTTTTTTGCTTGTCAAATTGACATCAGCACCCCCAGTCAAAAATCCTTCCCAGGGCCTTGTGAAATAATATGTGTCAAAATATATCTGGGGTACAAAGTATAGTAAACTATCCACCTTCTAAACGTAACAATAATCGGAATGTGGGATTTTTTTATGAATTGCATTTTAGGTAAATCATGGGAAGCAAGATAAGTGATGTTTGTAAGGAATTGAGATGCCAGGACCTCACCTCGTGCGGTATAAAATGGGCATCTTTCATTCGAAATAGAAGAAAATCCATCGATGGCACTCGGAAAGGTCATGTTGCCAAGCTGAGCAGAAGAACAGAATTCTAAAAGAAAAAAAAAGAAGTAGAAGTGTGATTGAAAAGAGTGTAGTTTGTTACAACCACAAATTCTGCTACCCCTTCTAATACAGTTACAGATAGGGCTGTATAATTATTACGTCTTATACTCGATTATATTGACAGTGCTATCAATAACAAAATCAAAATTATCCTTGACAATTATACCATTGATGGATACAGGTATGTTCAAGTTCAAGTTTTATTTTCCATTTCCCTTATCAACATTATAAGCAAATACAAATCAAACATAAATTATAAATATAAACAAATACAAATGAAATATGATAACAATGATTACAAATCAATAAAGATCCAAAACATTTGTAAAATAGTTTTTACAGAATCTGAAATGGAAAGGTGTCAGAATCGTCACCTTTGGGGTGGGGGCAAAAGGAGATGGCCGACTTTAATTTTCCAGTGAGGAAAAATTGGCATGGCAAATAAAGAGAAATAGAAACATTTGGAGCAAAACATTCTTAGAAAATCCAAACTAAGATGAAAAAAAACTAAGATAACTCTTTATCATTAGAAGTTGCAAGGTAAAGGTAGGATTCTGAGACTACGACAGCTCGAAACCTTGGATATAAGTGAACCTTGGACATACGTGAAGAAGCTTGTCTTTCAAAATGTGTAGGGTAACTCTTTGCTATATTCAGTCATGCTCACCCGGGCAATCAAACTCGTCTGTAAACTGAGATGAACAGGTTAACTCTCTATCATCAGAAGCTGCACGGTATAGGTAGGACTCGGAGACTCCCTCATAGCCGGATACAACAGCTCGAAACCTTGGATACACTCGCTGGCCGTCAGGAAGTGTGACATCACGACTCCTTACAGAATAAGACCCAGGAGCGATTTCAGACCATCTAGTGCACATCCTCGACCCACTTCCTATCTCCAACGAATATTCCTCTATCACGCTTGGCTGTTTGGGTGATTTAACAAAGGATATATCATATTAAGATATTAGTGAAGATTTATTCATATTTCTGTACAAACATTAGATATTTATTTCATTCATCAATGACGTGCTTCACTAGGACTTTAGTAATTTAAAGTATTATGTTCATATGAAAATATATTCACATTGGGTTCATAACCAAGGTCAAAAGCAATCAAGAAAATAATTGTTATGGTTATCATGACCAAATATATTCAAATAAATTAAGATGTTTACAATTTTGATACATGCATTAATTTTCTTAATTGTTTGTATTTGGGTGTATTCAAACTGTAAACTACTCAAAGAAACTGGAATACTTGCTTCAGAAACACAATACATCCACACTAAAATGTATCTTACTTATCTTAATATATTCGTTTCCATTAGTTGTCTGGGCACGGATGCTATTCACATTTATCTGTGATTCCTACCTGAATATCTTCACCGTTCCTCGACAGAGATACGCTGTTCACATATTCACAGTCCGTGGTGATTTCCAGATAGGTGGTATTGATTGTCGACATGTTGCTTTGAAAACGGTGGACTGGAAAGAACGCCTCTGAGACGAATTGTTCGTTCGGTACAACGCGACTCATCGAGGGGTCTCCCTTTCCATCTATTCGAGTGCCTTTCGAGTACTGCATGATAGATATCGGGTTGTTGGAAGTTAGGAACTTCATTTCCTGTGTAGTTACATCGATGGTGTCATATTCTCCCATTGAAAGCTCGAGGTTAAGGACTCCGATTGATACCCTGGTGTTGTCTCTGCCGGCTACAACCTGCAGGAGGTAGCCAGAAGGTCTTCCCGCAATGGGGCTTACGACGAACACCTTCCCCCATGACTTGAAGGGAGCCAACTGCTCCGCTAGGTGATCACACGCCCCGACCTCCTGGGGAACATCGGCACACTTTGAACCTGCTGACACGAGGATGGACGCATTCGAAAGGATTCGCGATCCCGTTATGTTGGTGAAAGGAGGGAGCAGTTGAATGGACTCGAACGGGAGGAGGGTGTGACGGAATATATCACCAAAGTGCGAGGTAGCATTCTGGAAGGTTATCGTGGAAGTCAAATGGATTTCGATGGAAGCTACCCCATCCAGGGATGAGATCTCCAAGATGCCACTGAACAGGGGATGTGAGCCCCTCTCTCGGGATATCAGCGATACAAAGTATTCATCCCCTGCATATTTCATCGGCATCGCAGTGTATATGTCAGAGGTAAACGGCGCCATGTTGTAGACAAGAACGGCGATGTCCATATCCGATCTCACCAATACCGTGTTGATTGGACCCGCTGTGTTCTGGTGGATCAAGGAAGAGCTTGTAGGAAAATTGTAAGGTCCAGCACCAGGTGAAAGCAAGGCGGAGTGGTCCAGCTCTTCTCGGCCGGGAACAGAGATTTGAACCTCGGTCTCCCCGTCGATAGCTTCAATCAACATTCCGACCGTTTCATCTTCAAAATGGTAGTTTGGCATTGGAGCGAAGAGGAACACTTTGCCACTGATTCCTCGTGTTCTCGTCAATGCCAAAATTCCTTCAGATGAAAACAAACATTTATTTATTATTCATAATTACAACGTACAATAAAAGACTCTATCAAATGGACTATCGATGTAGTGCAGGAGTAAACTTCATACAAACATTTTCACGTATGCTTCTGTGTTTCTTTTTTCGGATTCAATTGTGGCTAGTCTTTTCAACATTTTAGGTCGATAGTTTGGAAATTTAAAAGTTTGAACATGACATCCTGTCGAAATGCTCCTATTATAAATTTAGTTTAATTGGTGTATGGTTTAAAGAAGGAACAGTATTATTTCAAAATTTGTAAAAATGCAATTTCCTGTTAAAGCGTGATGATATTCTTCCCGCAACTAAAATAGCATTACAACGTCAATATAAAAGCTTACACGACCCCACCCTTAGCCTCCCCACCCCTCCCCATAAGAAAACGATGATGTAATACATAGCTTGCGGCAAATTAGGTAGATTAAAGTTATTTTCATTGGTGCACAGATAATGTACACCCCAACCATAAAAAGAAGAAAAATGAAAAGAAATTGAAACGGAAACCGAGAAGGGTGAAATATGAAGTCATTTCTGGATATTACACGAAATATGTCACAAAAGTTATATTTTCTTTTTAAACAGGTTATATTTTGCTTTTTTTAATACTCAGTTTGCCCAGTCGCCATGCATTATTAAGAATTTTCCCCTAAAAATCATTCTGCTCTCCTTATTGTGATACTAAGACCTTGATGAAAACAATTTACAATGATGTTGTGCTTTCCTGAATGAATAAATTTCAATAAACAAAAATACACAAACGAATAATTGTCATGAATATAGATTTTAGTATTCAAACAATCTCTTTGCAAACATCATTCAATGTACCTGGTGTGTAGACCAAGATGCTGAAACATGCAATGAATATTGTCCAATCCATCTGTGTATGACAAGGAAAAAAAACATGAAAAGTAGAGCGTTGTGGCCCAGTGGATTAGTCTCCCGACTTTGAAACAGAGGGTAGTGGGTTCGAATCTCAGCCATGGCTTAGTTTCCTTCAGAAAGATCCACGTTGTGAGAGGTGAAATAATGTCTTCAATCCTTAAAATGGGGTTCGCTGTAATTGATTACAGCCACCAAGCTAAAGCCAGCTAATAATATCCAAGTCCTTTAATAGGAAGCACGATGTGCGCTAGACAATTAGGACTGTTTATTAAGATTATTATCATCATTAATATGAAGCATGTGTCATGGCCAAATTTCTACTCATAACAGTATAATTTTAACTCAGTGTTTGTCAAACTATATGTATAACGTTGTAACTGACTATTCTTGCATCAGAATTAAACTTACATTGTCATAAAGTCTACCTCTGAGTATTATACCGTTGACTGGTTATTACTTACTTTCCCACACAGTTCTTTTGAATAATGAGCACCAACATAAGATAAAACAAAGTCAAACTATAAAGAATCAGATCAAGCAACGACTCAGTGAAATGTGTAAGTAATAACTTACAATGTGAAATTTGTACCCAGAAACTAGGAGATTACGTTAAATCGCTGTACGCATCTAGTTCTTACCGATTCCTTCGGCGTCATCATCTACCGGTCTGTGGGCTCTAAAGTCTGGTGTCAAAAACTGTTCATAAGATCTAACATATTTCACTTACATTGCCCTTTTGCAAATGTGATTGTGTTCAAGAATCGAATCAAAACCCTTCTTAGATGTTACGAGGTCATTTGCCTGTCTTTATGCATGAACAAGTATTTAATTGTGTTTATGTCAGATTATTTTTTGTCTAATTTTATTTATCTTTATTTTATTTGTCAATAAAAGTTTAATGCCAATAAAATGAAAATTCCAAAAGACCAATAAAATGAACAATAAAATGAGTCTTACAATACAAAGTACGCGATATAAAAATTGGTCATGGAACTTTATTTCTTGCTGAGGCGCATAAGGGCATACAATTCGTAATGCACTATAAAAGAAACAAGTGTTATTTTCGCTTATGTCGAGTTTACTGCAAGTATATACGGCAAACCAATGTGTTAGTATATGCTGAATTTACTTACTAACATAAATTCAAAAGGTATGCATATACACCTGGTCTTGTGGTCGTTTTCTACGACTACAAGATACATGCATGATGTTTTTCTCAGTGCTTCAGAAATCACAGCGCCCATGCATTACAATTGAGCTTTGGATGCTGACAGTATTACGTGAGGGGACAAAAATCAATGATAAAACGATAAAACGTCGAGTAAGATTTATTATTATTATCTATATCTCTCTGACGCTTTTCGTTATATTGCAAAGTGAGCTCATCGGTTTCCTGTTACTACATTGATAAAACAATCTCTTTTGGAAAAATGACAAATTGTAATTGGTAAAAGATGCTAATGAAAGAAAAAACACTTTCATGAATAAATACCAAAGATATGAAGAAGGCTATTTCAAACATAATAGTTTTAAACATTATTATCAATTTTTTTGTACAAGTTAAAGGCTACATTGCGAAAAAGGTGTGATTTCGATGTTAATTGTGTTTTGATGTCCAACCCTAGACAAAACAAAACAAGCAGTAATACTTTTTATTATTATTATTACTATTATCATTATCATTATTATTATTATCATCATCAACATTTTTATGAATATCACCTTTATTCTTTGGTATACAATAATGAACAAAAGCGAATCAGTATAATTGATCAATCTGCCAATCGAAAACAAAGCATTCGATTAATTCAAAATTAAATTAAGCGATCAATTGGTTGATCAACTAATTGATGAATTGATAAATTAATCATACATATCCACATTTCACCGTCTTAATCATTATCATCAACATCACTATCATCATCATCGCCATTATCATCACCACCACTTTCATCACCATTATCCTGATCATAATCATCACCATCATCGATATCATCATCATCATCACCACCACCACTATCATCATCATAACCACCACTATCATCATCATCATTATCATCACCATCATCATCATCATCACCACCACTTTCATCACCATTATCCTCATCATAATCATCACCATCATCGATATCATCATCATCACCACCACCACTATCATCATCATAACCACCACTATCATCATCATCATTATCATCACCATCATCATCATCATCACCATTATCCATGCCTCGTGCGCGGATCGCACCCTATGCCGATGCATTAACATGAAGGTATTCAGATCTAAAGAAGATGGGGAAAGTGATCATCATAATTTTCCTTTCATTTTCCGTTCGTTTTCTTGACTGCTTGTAATATTTTTTCTTCACTGGTAGGGAAAGAGTGTTCCAATCAAGCACATTATGCCTGATACAACCTAAAGATGCTATCACTGGAAATCATAGATTAAGATTTGTTTATTTAATTCCCTGATGTATTTTCAATATAAATAAATGAAATAAAAATCAATGCTCAGTGTCAATTTAAAGGAAATTCGGTAAAAGCAAATAATGTTTTTTTCACTCAAAACAATAAAAAATAAAGACATTACCACATTTTATTACATTTTATTTCATCATTATATTTCATCATTCTGGTAATTTGGGCATAAATCAACCGTTGTCAAGGAAGCTATTCTCTACACAACTCTTATCTCGAAATAAATATGACATTAAATTCTTCAATGACCTTAACTCCCATTGTATTGTATTATAAAACATTTATATATGACTTAACCAGATCTTTTAAGCATAAAAATCTAATAGGAATTTCAAATGCGAATTATTTTTGTTTACTAGCTTTCAATATTGTATCTGCTCTTTATTTCTTGAACAAATAATTCAAACTCCTATGCGTTTTATTATTCATATTGCAGTGTCTCTAGTGACGTATATGTTATTATACAAAATGTTCTTAATTCTGATATACATTAAGGGTATCCTCTTCTATCGTATAAGCCCCATTTAGCAAGTCCGTTGAAATGCTGCTCCAACCTGCTGCGAAGTTAGATCTGAAGTAAAATGTGCCTCGTAATGTATTTAATAAAGACCTTCTTTATTCTTGGTGATAAGATCCATCTTCTAATTTAACGAAATGTAACTCATCAAATTGTATCTCGCCTCTGGGCAGTTTGATTGTTACTTGGGCAGAAAGCGTTACTCTGTCAATAATCTTTCACAATTTAACACTGACACTTTGTTCACTGTTATCCTATATTTGTTCTTTGTCATCAATACCCATTTTCTTCATGCCAAAGTAACAGATAAATAAAGAGACATGAATAGTTAAAGTCCCCAAAATAAGAAAAACTTAAAGGAAGGCTCCGGGCTGGGAATTAATAATATGATTTAAGCAGACAAATAAAACACTAAAAATTTGATCAAAATCGGACAACGAATGACAAAGTTATGGCCTTTTAAAGATTTACATTATTTCGGTGAAACAGGTCATGTCTTTATGAATATTCAATGAGCAAATTGATGATGTTACATCAGCGCTTGTTCTTTTGTATTTTATTATATGAAATAATGTATATTCACCAAGAACTGACCATCTTGGATTGACAACTGATTTAGTGCATTAGATATTTATAGGCATTGCTGCAACTAATTTCATTATAGAGGAGACATAATTATTCACTTATGAATGAAACAATTATTATTTCATGTCTTAACATAAGAAAAAGGAAAGTGGGATATGACATCATCAACCCACCTAATGAATATTCATGATGACGTGCATATACCTATTTTCACAAATAATGCTTAACTTTAAAATTCAATAACTTCGCTATTTGTTATCAGATTTTGATGAAATTTTCAACATTTTGCTTTGCGACTTTTACTCTATTTATTTAGATATACATATTTTCAGCCCGGAGTGCCCCTTTATTAAAGCAAGTATGACAGGTAGTATTTTTTGTAATTAAATTAAGATAATGGGGCCCATAAATTTTGGAATTTCAACTCAATATATTGCTATAATCACAGCCGCACCCCCCCCCCCCTGATCTAATTTATTCAAATGAGTAAATCGAGCTTATCTTGCCGCTGATTTGTCCTTTGGAAAGGCTGTCAAAACCTAAGTCTAGTGAGTAAGCATATTTCGGACCCATTGAGATGGATCCTCGATGTCCTCAAAGCGACGTGTTAGCATACAACGGAACACCTTCCGAAACACCGGATGCCTCCACGCATAGATGATCGGATTCAAACAGTAATTCACTGACATGATGAGAAAGAAAATTACAAACAATGTCGGATGGATGTTTGTGAAAAACGTCACCGTTGCAGGAGCAAGGCAAACAAAGTAACACAGGACAACGGCGAAGAGGTTCCTAGTGATCTGCTGGTCTAGATCACGTCGTTCCTCCCTGCGTACTCTTATGCTATTAGTGCTCGCACGAATGCTATTTCTGACTTTCCGCACATGATCTCGAACGTGCAGATAGATACTGATGTAACAGAAGGCCATTGCAGCCATTGATGTTAAAGTACATGCCCCGAAGAGGTAATTGAACATGGCTCCTTTAACGACAGCACATAGATGATTAAACAAGCCAAAGTGAACGCGATCTACCATCAGGAAGATTATGAGCATCAAAATGGGAAAACCCAGTACGATCACGAGAACTGCTGCGATCATGCCCGGAGAGAAAAGTTTCCGCTGCGTTTGAGGCGGTCTTGTTACGACGACGTACCGGTTGAATGCGATGATGACGAGGATACTGAAACTCCAGAAGTTGACGACACAAGTCAACGCACCCACCACTTCACAGACCAGGACATACGGTGTCTGATGATTGCTTGCGGCGCCGAGCAGCGCCCCCGCCTGAAACGGTAGAGCAAGAGCGCTCATGGTATCGACACAGCTCAGTGTTACGATGAACGCATTGGTTGCGGTATGAAGACGACGGGATAACGACACGGCTACGATCACAAACAGGTTCCCGACGACACCGATGATGCAGATGACGATGAGGATACAAGCTGATGCGATTAAAAGTGGCTCCGTCTCCTTTGTTATCGGGTCACTTGTTGCAGATTGAGAAAGATTGACAAGAGATCCGGGAGTATCCATGACTGTCAGTGGGTAGTTATACTATCAAGGTTATGTCACTTGAAGTACGCTGTAAAATAAAAGAAAAAAATCCCTATGAAAATAAACATAATTACAACCCTACGTCAAACCTAGTTGAATGAATGTACAAACATTTACATTAGTTGATAATATTAAGCATATCATTTTACATTACACCCACACCAAAATAATGATAATATAATCAAAGAAAGTATGCTATATGACTAGTATATGCTATCTAAAGAGGTAAAATATAGAAATTACCTTAGGTATACATTGATTCTGACTGTACACGTTACGAGCATACCTTGATCACTGATGATTCAAATAAAATGTTTGAATATCACTAGCGTTATAATATATTTAGAATTGGCATTTGTATACACATCAAAATTTAGTGACGAAATTTATCATCTGACATAATTCAATGAGTATTAAACAATCCCGTACCTAAACAATGACCTTAAATCAGAAAATCTTATTTCCTGTAATATCAAGGGGACAGGATGTTTTTCTTTGTCCATCAGATACTGTCTATTTGCATTGTCATGGAAAATAAATTTTTACATGTAATGATTATTATGCCCCTCTATCTGATGTTTAAATTGCCGTAATTGGAATCCCTCACAACCCACGTTAAACGAATACGGTATTTGCAATTTAATTCAATGCTTTTGAGTTTAAAGAGTTAGATACTCTGCCTACATAAATTACACTCAATCAGTAGAGCACATCCCTATTCTGAGAATGGCATGTATAGCTATTTCAGGTAATAAACGCGATAAAGTGCAAAAAATAAAGGGGCATATATTATTGAAATTCTCATTTTTGTGCCCATCCATCATGTCCATTAGAAAGTGTTATA
Source organism: Lytechinus variegatus (assembly GCF_018143015.1). Taxonomy (NCBI): domain Eukaryota; kingdom Metazoa; phylum Echinodermata; class Echinoidea; order Temnopleuroida; family Toxopneustidae; genus Lytechinus; species Lytechinus variegatus. Next base: position 17,844,752 of record NC_054753.1, read on the forward strand.
GTACGTCATAATTAGCTGTGTCGCATGCATTTATCAGCTTGTATCCCTCCTTTATGCACAAACGAATGACAATCCCATTATAAAATGGACATATTAAGCAATGAAAACATTATCAGAGGGACTTTTGATGGAATTCCGTGTAAAAAATAGAAGATTCTAGTTAAAAGTTATAGATGTTTTTTTTTAATGACAAGAAAACTTCTATTAATTTTGTCAAAATATACTTAGAGCGATTCAAGTATGCTTTTTTTCCATTTTTCCATTTCCAACAATCATTTACATTTACAATATTTTTGTTACATACATCTTGATATAATTATAATCAATAAAACAAACTAAGAAACTTATTATGTATAATAATCAAGATAACAGGTCGGAAACGGAGGAAGCTGCTAAAAAAAAAGTTTGTAGGATGCAGCCTCCTATAACATATACGTATGAACAATGTAAACAAATCACAAATACAACATGGTAGAAATTTGAACTTAAATCTATCTAAATGAATAGTTTAAAAGAAAAAAAAAGAAATAGAAAATGAGAGAAAAAAAGCAAGATCAGTGGTCTCCAGATTCTTGCCCCGAAGTGGCAAGCTTTTGAAGTGTACCGTAATACTATGATCCTAATTAACAGAACACAGTGTCGCAGAATGTGTCTTACAATGTGTCCAAGGTGTGCTCACAGTGTGTTCACATATGTTTACAGTGTGTGAGTACGTTCAGTGTGTTCACATTGGTTTACAGTGCAGTGCGTTCACAGACTGTTCACAGTGTGTTCAGAGTGCGTTCACAGGATACTCACAATGCATTAAAACTGTGCTCACAGTGCGTTTAGTGTGTTCACAGTGTGTTCAGAGTGTGTTCAAAGTGCATTAAAAGTGTGTTCACAGTGCGTTTAGTGTGTTTGCAGTGCGTTTAGTGTGTTCAGAGTGTGTTCACAGTGCGTTAAAAGTGTGTTCACAGTGAATTTAATGTGTTCAGAGTTTGGGTCAGAGTGTGCTCACAGTGTGTTTAGTGTGTTCAGAGTGTGTTCAAAGTGCATTAAAGTGTGCTCACAGTGAGTTTAGTGTGTTCACAGTGCGTTAAAAGTGTGCTCACAGTGAGTTTAGTGTGTTCACAGTGCTTTAAAAGTGTGCTCACAGTGCGTTTAGTGTGTTCACAGTGTGATCAAAATGCATTCACAGTGTGATCACTATGCATTCAGAGTGTGATCACAATGCGTTCAGTGTGTACACAGACTGTTCACAGAGGGTTAACAGTGCGTTATGTCGTCTTAAACCTGTCTACTAACATAATGGGAGCATTCAAACTGCAGAGGCCGGTGTCCACAGTTTCAAATTATCTCCACAACGTAAATTTTACAATTTTAACAGTCCAATATACAGTATAGGCACACATTAATGCTTGTAATAAGTAGTTTATTCAAAGTTTCTTCGAGATAAAAACAAAGAAGCACTATATATCATAAAATTCTCACCTGGATTGTCGTTGAGTAAGGAATGTACGTGTACCATACAGCGTTGATATAAAAATGCGGTGAATTTTCGAGGTCCTCCCGTAATTGTATCATTATCTGAGAATGAGAAACAATGCTACCACAAGCGCCCCTCTTTCATATCTCACTTCTAATTAATTAACGGTCGCTTAAAAGCACTTCACGTAAATATCAGCCCATTCAGGCTAATCAATAATAGCAAATGACAATAAATGCGTTTTAAATGATGTGCGTACTTGAATTTCCTTGTAGGCCTGATATGGGGCGTCAGTTAATTGACATTGTGCAACAGTCGATATAATTGGGCATCAGTAATCGGTTAACTATAGTGGGCCCCTCGGATGGGAGTCTATGAAGAAAGTCAGATGAGATGTGACCTCGTTGATACGTAAACACAGTTCGATGCTTGTCTATCTCTCATCCATGCAGTATGCAGCAAGTGATAGCCGAATGACTACGTATTTTCATTTTATATTAAAGTTTTTTTATATCATTTCAAATAGACATATAAACCTCTTTACATGGTTTAGCTCCATACAAATAAAATACCCAGTACCCCAATGGATGTCAGACGCATGTCACTCTTTCCGTTACATACATCAAATGTCATCTGCGGTGAGCGTGAAACCCACGTGATGAGGTTCAATAGCGATACGCAATGTCTGTTGTTGATTGTGACGTCAGACACGACGATCCACGAGCTGAGGTAAAAGAAAGGGGTATTCAAAAAAATATGTATTTTCATAATACGCGGGAGCTGAACCAGAGGAAGTTATATGAATGTACCTTTATTGTGTCAATTCAGCAAACGGTTGACTAGAGATGTCATGGATGATATTCCATATGCAAAATTTTTAGAGTGGAGCTTAAAATGAGGAATTTTATATAATTAAAAACGATATGAATGATGTCTTCAAGATGGAATTCCATCTAGGAATTTCAAGGTTGAGGTGTAAAGGCATATGATGCCTATATCTTAAGAAAGTAATAAAAATATATATTGAAATGGTGTCTTGAAGATTAAGTATGATATGCACGCCGCACTATACGTGTACGTGCTACAATCCATCTATTCATATATGTACATCATTGGCGTCATTAGTCAGAATTGTTGAGGGGGCCAGACATAATATGCGTATGCGGCCAAATTTCTACAAAGTTGGAAGAGAGCGAAGTGAGCTGGGAAAATATTTTGACGTTGTCAATTCCAAATTGATTTTGGAAAGAGATTTCGACATAATATCCAGTGAAAGATATAACGTTTCATTTTTTTTTCATTTTACCCCCCCCCCCTTCTCTTTGTTGGGAAATTATTGGGTAGTGGAAGCCCCCCTCCCCCTCTCTTTCCCTCATCTATACATTTATAATTAATAATACATGTATGCGCTTTTTATGTTGTGTGAATATGCTTTGACCATAACCATGCATGGCCGTTGCATTTTTTTATACTAAACTATACTAGCCTCAAAATTAAAGAGACAACTAAGAAGAACGAGGTAGCATTCGCATCGTATGCTTTTGGATACTCAGTGATGCGGAGATCTCACGCTCGTCTGTCAAAGAAACTAGGTTAGTTCACGAATCATGCTTTCGGTTACATCATTCAAGTGAAAAACGGAGAGCGTGAAACCGCAAAATAATTCAATCAATTTGTCCCGACAATTTGTACTTCCTTTGTCATTTTCTATCGCTTACAACGTCAAGGTTTCAAATAAAAAATTAAATTATATCACCCCGCTGTGTAACATTGAGTAGAATAGGACCTGATGTTACTAAAATTAAAATCAATAATTTAAATAGAATGATATTAAGAAAGTATGGCTCCTCCTCATTCGTCATCTACTTCTTTTTCTCCTTTCTTCTCCTCCTACTCCTTTTCCTATTAATTCTTCTTCTCCTCCTCCTTCTTCGTCTTCTACTTCTTCTTTTTCTTCTTCCTCTACTTCTTCTTCTCCTTCTGCTCCTCCTCCTACTTCTTCTTTTCCTATCTTCCTTCTTCTCCTCCTCCCCTTCTTCTTCTACTTCTGTTTCTTCTTCCTCATCCTCTGCTTCTCCTTCTTCTTCTCAGTGACGTAGCTAGGATTTTCTTTCCGAGGGCGGGGGCACGGGGGAGGCACCATTTTTTCCGGTGTGTGTGTATGTGTCACAAGGGCGGATCCGACTTTCGCCAATAGGGGACGGGGCCTTAAATTATCTTCACCTTTATTTTTCCCCATCAGTCACTTCTTAGTTTTATTCTTATAAAACAACATAAACATGAAATAATCTCATAAGAAAAAGTGCGAGCGCGAGCGAGCGGGTTTTTTTTTTACTTTCATGAATTTTGTGCTCGAAATTTATTATTCTGGGCAATTTTTCAACTGTTCTAACATTATCGAAAAGGGACCGAAAAGGACTGCTTATAGTTACCCACGAAGACGGTATATATTTCAATTATGGGAACGCGAAGCGCGAGCAATTTTTTTTACATTGCGACCTAAAAAAGGTCATTCATTTGTATTAATAAATGGGATAGGTATGTAACTCAGCAATTGATGCGAGCGCGAAGCACGAAAGGAAAAAAATGAGATTTTAGACCTAAAAACGGGACTATATTCATATTTCGTAAATCATAAATAGGATATAGTTAATTGGGTATCATTAATAATGCGATCGTGAAGCGTGAGCAGACAATTATAGATATTCTGATCTGAAACTGGATAATTTAGGTACATTTTAAATAAAAAAAAAACATGCAGGCTATCGCGCATGTTTTAGATTTCGACCTAGAATCTGGGCATTCTGAATACATTTCAATGGAACTTCATGGAATACACGCGTAGACAATAGGTACTTAATTGGCAAATCAACAACGTGACCACGCAGCGTGCATGAGCTTGAAATGCTGATATGTAGACCATAAAACGGACATTTTATAGAGCATTTAAATTTGTAAATGAAAAAAAAATAATGAAAGCTCGATGTCCGAGCTATAATATGTTTTGTATATTGACTTTAAAACTTGCTCCATATCAGCCTATTGATCAATCTATAAAATCTCATCGAACTGGCAATTCTTGTGCGAAGCGGAAGCAAAAAAATTTATGTAGAAACATGAAAGATTGTTTTTATTTGGCAAGTCTTCCCCTCAACATTACTTTATTCACTCATCTTCCTCCTCTCATTTTCCTCTCCTTCTTTGTTTCTGTCTTTCTCCTTTACCTTTTTTCTTTTCTTCTTTCTCCCTTTTTTTCGCTCTGCCAATTTTTTGTAGGGGGCACACCAAATCTCAAGGGGGCACGTTCCCCCCCCCCCGGCCCCCCGTAGATATGCCACTGCTCCTCCTCCTTCTTTTCCTTCTTCTTCTTTTCTTCCCCTTCTTCTTCTTTTACTTCTTATTCTACCACAATTATCATTACAACTACTATTTCCTTCCCCTTGTTTGAATGTGGACATATCCATCAATACACCCCCCCCCCCCCCGAATTCAACCGTATCGTATCTCTGAGTGCTTCATATCAATATTACCAGTAAACATAAGACGAAGTTTTTTAACAATCATATTTCAATATTATTGTGAAATTGATATCTGTTTCTCTGTGTGAGTGCTACAATTTAATTGCGGTAAACCACAATTTATTGTTGACATGTACAGTTTTCTTTTGGTTGACTAACCAAGGATAATTATCCGACGACAAACATAACGTCATATTCACACAAAATGCAGGGACTTCCCAACTCATTGCAATATGCATATCACAGTTCAATTAAAAATACAACTGAAGTTATTGATGCCCCCGCCTATGCCCTTACCATGGAAACACGCAGTTTTTACACACTTGGAAATGAATCTTGTATGTCTTTACCAAATATAAATATTTGTAGCAAACTCTGATCAACGGCAGAATAAACGGGAAATATATTTCGAGGGTTTTTGGCAATAACATGCAGTTATCATCAGGAGCGGATCCAGCCTTCGCCAATATAGGGGGAGGGGGATTTTTCAACCATATTTTCCCCGATCGGCCGCTCGAAGTTTATTTCTGTTTGTTTCTTTGAAGGGGTAGTCCTAAGAGTCACTTCTAAGCTTTATTCTTATAAGTCAACATCTCATAATCACATAAGCCTGATTCAAAAAGTGAGAACGCTTCGGGCGAGCTGATTTATTTTGAAATTTCTTGTATTTTGCCCTAAAATTCTGGGCAATGTTTGTGATCCTGAACAGATGTTTATGCAAATAAGTAGTTATTGCGAGCGCGAGCGAAAATTTTTGATATACGTTTTAATCTGATCGAAGTGTGTTCTGTAGGAATGCTTGCATAAGACACTTTACATATTTTCAACAATCAAAGAATGCAAGCGCAAAGCACGAGCTGATAATTTTTTTCTTCACATTTCTACCTAAAGAATGTAAATTCCAAGTACTTTTTGTAATCGTCCATGATATAACTAAGCAATCGATGCAAGTGCAAAGTTCGAGACTAAGACCCACATATGGGGCACTCTATAGTGTTTTGTAAATCATGAAAATGATGAGTACTTGGGGATCTTTCTACATAAATAATGCGAGCGCAAAGCGCGAACGAAATTTTCTGATAATCTGACCTATATTCTCGGCATTCTGAATGCATTTTTTTAATAATGATAATAAATAGGGCGAGCGCGAAGTGCGGGCTTAATATTCCGATATACAAAATGGTAAATTTAAGCTCTATATTTCAAGCACTTTGTAGGAAAGCTATGAGGTGGATATGAATCGCACTTAACCTTTTTAATAACAAAAGCTGACATCTTTAATGATTATTGCTTCTTTGACATAGGACCGGGACATTCTAAGGACATTTTGTCATCATATGAAAATAATGACTATCTTCTTATTCCTCTTCCTAAGCGCGAAGTGAAACTTGTAGATATTCCATTCTGAAAAAAAGACAATTTAATTACTGAAATAATGTCTTATTAATCAATTGAATAAGCCTATATGAGAGCGTGAAATGTGTGAATATTATTGCCTGAAAACTGGACACTTTAAGCACTTTTCTGAATTGGATGCATGAGTTGATATATACATGCGAGCGCAAATCTCGAGCCAAAATTTTTGATAAACTGTCATGAAATGGGGATTTTCAGTTTGTTAAAGAATTGATATTGAGATATAAATAACTCACCAACATGGCTATTTTTCTTAATTTATAAAATGAAAAAAAAAAAGTTTCATTTTTTAATACAAGTGTGAATGATATGTCTCCCTTAAAATAAAATAAGTTGCAGCAAAGAATATATAATGCACTATATCAGTTGTCAATTCAATTGTTTTTGGTTCTAGAATTAGGGAAAATACTGAATTAACCTAATTTTATATAATGCAAATCTTTAGAATTCAATAACTTTGATATTCCTGGTTCGATTATTAACAAAACATCATTGCTTTGTTCGTCTGAATTTTCTTTTTTTGTTCACACCATATTACATTCAGTCTGGAGTACCCCTTTAAACGTGCTTATTAAGTTTCAGATCAGAATATTAATAATTTTCTACTCGCGCTTCGCGCTCACATTGTTAATGTAGGAAGATACTTAATTACCCATCATTTTCCTTATTTACAATACATGAATAGAATGTACCGTTTTAGGTCTTATATCTCAACTTTGTTACCGCTTGTGCTTCACGCTCGCATCAAATATATAGTTATATACCTGTCCTGTTTATGATTACAAAGTGCTTAAAATGTCCTGTTTTTAGGTCTGAAATCTCAAATTTTGTTTCCACTCGCGCTTCGCGCTCGCATCAACTGTATGGTTAAATATCTTTCCTGTTCATGATTACAAAACGCGCTTAGAATGTCCAGTTTTTAGGTCGGAATGTCTGATTGTATCGTCTTCATGGATCATGACCGTAAACAAATCTTGTAACAGGTCCCTTTTGATCAGGCCGAATGTGAAAAATATCTGCTCACGCTGATTGCATTCGGAGTGATTATTTATTTCATACGCATCTTGTTTAGTACCACAAACATTGCCCAAATGTTCCATTTTAAGGATAAAATACATGAAATTTCCAAGAAATTTAGCTCGCGCTCCCAGCACCCCACTGAAAAAATAGTTCCAAGGGCCCTGCTCATCACCAACCAAAATGCGAGCGTGCAGCGCTAGCTGACACTTTTTGACCAGGAGACCTGAATAGGGATATTTTGAGAACCTTAAGGAAACACGAAAATAGTAGGTACCTGACAAATCAAATTTTCCGAGCGCAGTGCGAGCAGGAAATATTAATATTCAGACCACAAAACTGACTTAAAATAAATTTGTAAATCATACAAATTATTGAAAGTCCGATTTCCGAGCTGAAATATGTTTTGTATATTGACTTCAAAAATTGGTATTTTAAGCTCCATATTGAGCAAGATATGTAGATCACCTAATGGGCAATGCGCGAGCGAAAATTTTTAATATAGTGACATGAATTTGTTTTTCAAGTGTTCCTCTCATCTCATTTTTTGCACTCGTCCTTCGCCTCTTATTTTTCCTCTCCCTTTTTTTCTCCCCTCTTTTCCCCCCCCCCCTTTTTTCTTTCTTTTTCCCTTTTGTTTGCTCCGGCGATGGGGGGGGGGGAGGGGGCCCGGGCCCCTCGCCCCCCCCTGGATCTGAATATGGTTACCATGGCAACACAATTTCATTCCAGATGCGTTTGGAAAAGGGAATTGTATGTTTATACCCGAAGACTATCGTTGGTATCGGCTTTCACGAGCACAAAACCGTGGAAGCAATTTGATCCGCAATTAGCCTTTCTGGGTCATTTGAGCCAAACCATTCTCATTTTTTAATTTTCTTTTTATATAGCTGATTGACAAAGTGTATGAATATTGTGCTCACTCGTAGCAATTAAGAAATTTTGCCCCAGACAACATGCCGGGAAATCAGAAAATTACAATAACATTATTTAATGTACGCAGCAAATTCCAATTTTCATGTTGTATTCAAAGAATTAATTTGCCTCATACGTAGCTGATAATTTTCTGCTCGCGCTTCCCGGTCGCAATTTCAATTTTGTTGCTACTTGTTAAAAAGTGCATTCAATAAAACAGTCTGCCTAAATTCCTTGATTTTATCACTTGGATCAAGTTTAGGTTCGCTTTGTTGTTGTCCGATTTTGTTTGAATATTTTTAAACTTTTTTAAATTTCAAGGAAATTTGAGATTCAGTTTTTGGACCTGGGGAAACAGTAGGTGAATTTGATGTAGAAGTAGAAGATTCTCAAACATTTTAGTGGTCTGACCTCATTCTCAATGAAATCTTCTTTGTATTTTTTTTATGCGAGTATCATGGTTGACAGTTTCACTTAATGCTCTCTCTCTCTTTGCTTACATATTATTACAGCAGCAGGGACCCATTTTGTTCAGTTTAGTTAGCCTTTGTGAAGCATAGCTTTATCAAATGCAACCCCCCCCAAAAAAAATATAACAATGAATAAGTAAATAACACTAAAACTCTGGATGATATTGGGTATGATACAATCAATAATGATTTAATAATATCTTCATTTCATATACATCTCTCGGTAGTACAGATCATGATGAACATGTTACAATATTGACTTTACCATTCATACCTATGTACTACATCATAAAAAGTCCGCAATTACAATACCAAAATGTAATCGAATTGACAAGAATGATTAAGGTCTAATGCATCACATGTAATGAAATGGCCGACAAATACTTGGGCATTGTGGGAGGATTCAGTGAATATTCTTATATTCACCATTGCTATTACCAGATCAAACCTCTCAACGAGGACAACAGGAAATACCAGCTTCAGAATGTGAACCCATTATCCTTCATTACATCACTAGGGTCAAATCGGGTCACATTGCCAAGGAAGGCTGCAGACAGTAACCAGTCAAGTAACTTTTTTCCTCGTGTTGAGATCAAAAGGTCGATAGTTTGTTAATTCTAAGCTGTTGAGGGCAGCATTCCCAATGAAGCAGCAGGAGTATCTTCACAGAGAAGTGAAGCATATCGTTGCAAACACCACGAACCGTCCTCTCTGCGCACTTCTATTTGAAAGTAACTTTTGCAGAAAACGCATTTAAAGAAAAGGGTTTTTTTAAACCAGCAATAAGTGCACCTACTAGGAGAGCAAATTATTTACCAGTGTCTTCGTTAAAAAGTTCAGGTTCCAAAGTCTCATCCTGTATCTTTACATTTTCTTGAAGTTAATTATTTACGCCACAGTGGGCATTGTAACAGAGGACGGTTCGTGGAATAGATACAGTGCGCTTAACTTTCACATTGAAGTGCACAGAGAGGACGGTTCTTGGTGCGTGCGATGATATATGGACTTCTCATGCTTGAGGTACTTTGTCAAAAGTCTCTGCAGCATCCTTTTATCCTTTTAGTCTTTTACAGAAATCCCACTACATACATGTAGTGAAAACATCCATGTAGGACAAGTCTGCTTTTTGAAATACATTGAAAATGATACTAAATTCAGATTTATTTTAGATTTATTATAAAAACTACGAATACATATTCCATTGATGGTGGACAAAACCTTGCAAATGAAATTGAAAATCAGGAGTGAATTATCAAGTACAAAAGATGGCGTGCCTTCCTTTAGTCAAAGCACCATGGCTTACAGATAAATGAAGGTAGTTGAATTAAACAATTATTTCATTAGAAAGTCTATAAAACCAATGTAAATTGTCATTATATCACAGAAGATCTAGACATGGTATGATCAGATAAACTGAACTTTGTGAAATCATGAAATCTTAGCTGAAAACTAACCACACTGAAGATCACCACAGATGAGAACATGTGGAACAGAGTATTATTATTGTTTGGAACAAGACCAGATATTGGGCTGAAATTTCATGTTTATTTTGATAATTTCTCAGCAAATAAAAAATATCTTCCAGAATCATTGGGAACATATTTTAATTCATAGTACATATGTACATGCTGGGTGGTAATTTTATTTGATTCTGTACAAACTCATTTTAACATTGTTGAACTGGCATTCATATTTTAATATTGTTACAGGAGGTCGACAAGAAATGACTTTATTGACTCACTAAAATGCATATTTGTCAATCTTCAATATACAAGGAATTTATTAGCACCATATGCATTGATATTTCATTACAATTTGACATTGTCAGGTCTATATAGATAGTTTGTAGCAAACCCCCTCAGTAAATTTTAAGGGCCTGAATGCAGAGCCTACAACGGAGACCCTTGTGCTGAGGGCCCTCTAACCTTAACCTTTTAAATGTGCTAGTCTTTTGTGAAGACCCACTTGTTAATCAAAGTTTAAATCAGGACCTGTGCTTGCAAGACTAGGTGATAGATGGTGTTATTAAATAGTGATATATGGATACTGATCACAAGACTAGCTGAAATAAGATCAAGTGACCAGTTATTTATTTTAGCCAACAGTAATTTTTTTTTTATTAATAGTTCTGTTGACCGGTCATAGTTCACAGATGATAGTTTATCAACAAGGACCCACAATACTATATTATAAAACACATAATGCACATCATTTTCCTTGGGAATAAGAATAATTACACACACCTGTTACCTTTGAATAGTCTGTGTGCCCTCTGCTGTGCCTCAGGCGTGTTAAGACTCTTCCAAAGGTACCTCGTGTGTTAAATTCTTTTACTAATGCCCCAGATGATGTGAATTATTTGTATATGTGATGTTAAATTTTGACACTGTCAGATCTATGTTAATAGATGGCACTATTTGACATGGCAACTCTTATATTGCAAGTTCCATATTGACAGAACACTGTCTGAGGTTGCATTTTGATACTGTCAGATCTATGTCAATAGAAGGTGCCATTTGACAACATATTTCATTATTGCCAATTCTATCTTGATAGAAAGTACTATTTGAGGTTACATTCTGACATTGTCAGTTCTATATGAATAGATGGTGCCATTTGACAATATATTTCATTATTGCCAGTTCTTTTTTTAAAGAAAGCACTATTTGATATTACATTTGACATTGTCCATTCTATGTTGATAGATGGCACTATTTGACAACAAATTTCAATATTGCAAGTTCCATATTGATGTCGATTTTTGGGATTCATTTTGTAATTGTCAGTTCTATGTCTATAGATGGAGCCATTTGAGTAATTAATGTAAGAAACTGGATAGAGCTTGTCATATATGTTGCTGCACTCACAACATTGACACTGTTTACAGTTCATGGGGCAATACCATCACGTAAGAAACGGCAACCAGATGCCTGACAAAAAGTGTGGAACTTTGTGAGCATTAAACCTTTTGGAATACTTTTGAAGTGTTTCCAGTGGCCTCAAAAGAATGCATTTATGCTCTATCCAGTTTTTTTTTCATTTATATCAATGAATTGTAGTTACATTTTGACATTGTCAATTCTGTGTAGATAGATGGTGCTATTTCACGTTGTGCAGCTTCTCTAGTTTATCTAACCTTGCATCCTCCTTCTGATGCCAGTCTTGTTTTTGCTTGTGTTGTTTGACACTCTCCTCTACTTTACCGTCGATCATCTCGCTTGAAAGGACGCCATCCTCTGAAGCAAAGGCAGTTGCCTGGCAACAAAAATAAACAAATAACAATAATGAGAGTGATTACCATGAGTTCTCAATTGAGAAATTCAAACAGATACAGTTTTTTATCCCGCCATTATTGCCAACTTAGACAAGCAGAAAAAGCCTCCAGGATCCAAATGAACCACTGTCTCTCTATTAAGTCCACTTGAAAAAAAAAATGAATATGCAATCAGTTCTAGTCATAAATTTGAATAATGGAATATAAAGTCTGAGTGATCATGAAAGCCAATTTACCAAATCTAAGAACTGATATTTTCTGTTAAGCATGGGAATCAGATAAACATATTTACTCAATTCTTCTAAAGATCACACACACACTGGACACAGATAAGCATGTAAGACCTGTGTAGTTTCCTTAAAATTTTTGAATGCTAGAGTGCGTAAGCAGCCCAGTTCAAGCCCATGTAATAATAATAGCAGAGCCAACTGGGAGAACAGTTTTCAGAACTGAAGTGGCCACCCTGGGTAAATATAGCAGCAGCAGGAAAAAAATCGAATTCAGAAAATTGGGGTGTTGTTTCTGGACAATAGAACATTTTAATTTATTGAAGCGATGAATAATGATTTTCAAATGTAATTTTCAAAAGTTTTTCTATAAACAATACATCACATACACAGGTGACAATAGGAACTTTCAGCTCATACATTTAACAGTAAAATAAGATTAAACTGAATATCTTTGAATACAGAACAGGAAAATGAGTGAAAAGTGGATCAAACTGTCAAATAAACATATTATGTGAGAGAAGAACTGACCTGCCATGCGACTCCGAGTTTAGCAATCTCTCTTCCGGATAACCCTTCAGTCATTTCAGCTATCTTACTACACTTCTCATTGAAGTCAAACTGGCCAACCTTCAGGCGTCTGCAAAGTAAAAAACATAAAAGGAAAAATCAACGAGAGAGTTGCGAGACACAACAAACTGGAAAGCTAACATAGCCAAGAGGTCAATGCAATTCCATGACTTTTCCATGAGTCTTCACAAATTTTCCAAATTCCCTGAATTTTCATGACCAGTTTTTTCCAGGACTTTCCATGATGGTTGGAACTGTGCCATAAAATGATGTTGCTGTTGTTGTTATCTTAGGTTTAACTTATTCATATTTTGTGGTTATAAAATTAAGATGCATAAATTGGAGATCATGAAAGGCAGCTCATCAGGAATCGTCACGAATCACCTACTGTAGTCTAATATCGTGCTCAGATTTACCCTCGTCTGTACTTTGTACAAAATTGGGAATATGCCAGAATGTGCCTTTATTTTTACAATACTTATATACTGTTAGCTTTGGCTCAGGCATCGAAGCTGAATGTGTCGGCGAATGATAGCATTCCCCTCAAAACGTTGCTCTCGCTGGTCGGCGCGCTGTGGATGCAATTGTCTACAGCAGCTTCCACTGCATCCAACTCTCGGGAATCTCATGTCCTTACCACGTTAGGCATCTCGCCTAAAGATATACAAGAGTTCCTCCCAGGCGTCCCCCAGTCGGACAAGCATTTTTATAGGGGGAGAAGTGGCCGCCCTTCTGACAGAAAAAATTGAAGGCCACAAGCAGGCATCTGAACTCCTAAAAGATCTCAAGGCCTCTCGCCTACCGGCTCCTTCCATGAGGAAGCCTGCCCCAAGGGCAACGTCCTCCAACTCGCCCCCGTGGCTCCCCTAATTCAGCCTCGCTCCGTCAGGTCATAGACCTCACCACACCACCGGTTAGTGCTTCCTGTGGCTGTCAACCAGCCTCCAAGGCTACGGCCAGACCCAAGCAGTCTATTTGACGGGCTGCCCCAAGCGCACGGATCGGTCGCCGACCATCTCCATCATTTCCTCCCCGCAAGGGAATACCGGACAACGCATTTATCTTGTATGCTGTGCGAGATAGCTTCTATATCGATATAGAATCACCCCGCCAGCAATACATCGAATTGGAAATCTATGCACTGCTGGAAAAGGAGGCGATAGAAAGAATACCAGACAACCCGCATCTTTGTCTCCTATTTTCATTGTCCCCAAGCGCTCGGGGAAGCTGAGAATGACACTGAACATGAAGGTGATCAATACCTTCATCAAGCCAGATCACTTCCGCATGGAGACTCTGGCGTCAATCATACCATCACTTCAGGCGTCGGACTGGGCTGTCTCTCTCTCGACTTCCGGGACGCCTACTTTCATATCCCCATACATCCCGCATCTCGGGATCTGTTGGGCTTTTGGTTTTGAGATGGTGCTTACCGATACCAGGCCATGCCTTTCGGCCTACATCTTGTTCCATCACCTACTGTAGTCTAATATCCTGCTCAGACATACCCTCGTCTGTACTTTGTACAAAATTGGGAACATGTTTGATTATGCCAGAAGTTGGCTATATTCTTACAATACTTATATACCATCAGCTCTGGCTCCACATTCAGACTCAGCTTCTGTCAGGTAGCAAATTTTCATTTTTTTCTAACCTGTTCCAATGCCTTCTTCAGTTATTTCACCAATTATCTACACCTGTGCGCTGTACAATATATGGGACATGTCTGATTTTGCCAGAATTTACCTAGATTTCTGCAATGTTGATACACCATCAGTTATAGCTCAGAATTCAGATTCAGCTCATGTAAAGTTGGAATGTGTCATCTTTAAATTCAATAAGTTATATGTATTACAATGTATCAATGTGTGATGATGTCCATTATTGATATGGCAGTTGTGTATTCATGGACAAAACCGCAATAAAGTTATTCAATTTTACTGCCCAACTGTTGCAGTACATGGACTTGGTTAATGTAAGATTCTTGGTTATTTTTTCTTAAATTATTTTGTTATCTGATATTCTTATAGTTCTTCTTTATGATGATTGTGATACATGACATATACACCTTATACAGAGTTTGTGACGATTAAAGTATACCTTCAGTTGAACATCAAAGTATAATGATACAACAGCAATCATTGATACACTGATTAAGATTATCCCATGATGAACAGTATGAGGTCACCTTCAAAGTTCATCACACCCACCCAACTGGCTAATTCCTTCTTCCCTGAAGCAATCTCCCACTGGAATAGTCTCACAGCCGAAACAGTATCCTCCAAAAGCATTGGCATACTTCCTCACTAAAACTAAACATGCAAAACCTGCAACAACTCAAAGTAATAATACTCCCACTCTCGTCAGCCCTGAGTTACCCTTCCTGGTGGAGGACTTCAGGGAATGGAACTACAAGGTACAAGGTACTGAAGACCAAGATATATTTATAGTGATACATCCTTCGGAGATGTTTGTACTGTATGAGAAAATCATTTGATATCATCCAACGAAATGCTTTATTGATATACCCTTTGCAAATGCCTGTATTTAATTAAAAAAGAACATGATTGCTAGGACTCTGCCAAACTTCGTTAAGGCTCGACAACAACACATGATGGTCATTCTGTCAAGTTCTGTTAGAATTCATTTCTGTTTCAGAAAATTTTATCATTCAAATGTAAAACTTCAAGGAAAAGATGATCTTAGTTTCTACCTTGTGAATTTCATTAAATGCCACTTACATCAATTTACATCACAGACAAACACCAGTCCACATACATGGGACTACACAAAATGATTTTTTTTCCATACATAAAAATAAATAGATGTGACTAGGGACTTACCTCCTACCCTGTGAAGCCGGCTGGATGACATACTTATCAAAGTATAACCTAACCATTCGTTCCCTTTCCTCACGCCCAGGTAGATCAAAGCCGACCATCTCATCTAATCGATCGTTGATGGCCCAATCAAACTGCTCTGGTTGATTACTTGCTAACACCAACATGAATCTAATAATAATAATTGTACATTTATATTGTGCAATTTCTATTTGCAGATACTCAACTGCGCATTACAATGATGTTATTACCCCGGCTATAGTCGTGCTGCCTAAATGCGCTCTGGCCATTGAGGAATTTCTTCCTACCTGATACCCTCACCTGGGTTGAGTGCAGCACAATGTGGATATATTTCTTGCTGAAGGAAAACATACAATGGCTGGGATTCGAACCCACGTCCTTCAGATTGAAAGATGAGAGCCATAACCACTAGACCAGTAGGCTCTTAAAAATCAGCAATTACATCTCACGAGGAAGGCATTGATATTATTGTTTCGTTTTGGAGTCAACTTTGCCTGAGAGGCAATAGACAGACTGAATTACTATGACCCGATGGTCTCTTCTATTCCTAAAATATAACCGTTTGGAAGAGTGCAGGTGGACCATTACACCAGGGTTTCCCCCAACTCTTATACAAAAAGTGCAGTAGGTTGTTAATGGGCAAATATGATAAAGAAAATCAAAATTAAATTAATCTGGTATATTGCTTCAATGAGTATATAAGTTTTTTTTCACGTTTAAGAAGAAATCAATTCAATGGTACAAATATTTTTTCGAAATCAACAGATGTTGCCAAAAAATATATCTCAAAGAAAAGCTTCCTGCGAATTAGAATCTCTGAATTTTTTTTTTCAAATTCATCTCAAAAGCAGGTACCCTCAAGCAATGTAGGAGTAGAATGGTAAATTATTCTACAAAATCAAGAAATCTCTTGATTTTAATCAACATCATGAATAATTTCTTCTTTTTTTCAGATTTTGCTGTTACCAGACTCTTTGTTGTTATACTAAAGTCATTAGTTAGCTGACCCATCTGTGCACTTTGAAATGCCAATATAATGTGCCTTCTAAATTCTATCATTATTTCAACACATATACTGTAAATATGCATTGATCAGACTTACTTGTTAGATTGTTCACCGGTGCGGTAAAGGAAGGCATTTAGAGTGCTACGAAGATCTTCACTAATGATTTCCTGAGAAAACAAAGGAAAAAAAATCAAATAAACTTCTGTGATATATAATACAGTATATTAATATATCAGCTTTGAAAAAGAATGGGCAGTATTTATCCAAGGTTGGTCTGGCAATTACTATTTTCCCCGAGGAAAAATAGTTATTACTGCCAGACCGAGAATAACAATTCCACTATGCTTTCGGAGGAAACGCCCGATATATTTGCAGACCTAGTGCTTGCTGATGTGTAACCAATCTCGGCTATAAGCTAACGTTGTCAGACCTAGTCCTACTCCTAGGCCCGTTGAGCTTATGCTAACCAGTTGCTGGGTAGACTGCTTCTACCCGACTTCAGGAACTTTCACTCAGGACACAAGCAGGCTAACTTTGGAAATCTACTTATCATGGACTCTAGATAGTTCTTTCCTTTATAATTTAGCTTTGAATCGAACATGGCCTACATGTATATTTGATGTGTATTATGTAGTCATTTTCATCCAAGTTAACAAAGCAAGTGAATATCTTCACCATAAAACTCGACTTCTAGTGAAACTTCATCTTTCAACTTCGGTTTTGACAACATGAGTGCTTTCTCAACGTAATTACATGAATGAAAACTGGATTAAGAGTACTGTTGCCTACTTATCAATAAAAATTTTTGTGAATTATCTTGAAAAACAAGGTTCAAATAAAATCTAAAAATCCATGAATTTGAATAGTCCAGTAAACTGGTATATAGTACATGCGCAGAACTCTGAAAATATAAATAACTGCAAAACCCAGACTTACAGCATTTCTTCTCCTAAGGAAGGCATCTGCTTCATCACAGAATAGTAGTAATCTACAATTGAGAAGAAAAAAAATAACTGAATATACTTTTCTCCTGAAATTCATAGAGACAAGAATGGGATATGAGGCATAAAAACATGTTTCGTGGGCAGGTGCTCATTTTTTTAAAGGAGCAATGTGGATCAATCAATGGCCCTGTCTTACATAGAGTTAAGATTGATCCAATCAATTGTAACTCTATGTAACTCTTAAATTTTTTTTCAGGAAATATGCACTATGTCCTTTGTAAACAAAGAGAAGCACAGTGAATTTTCCAGAAAACGATGAATGCATGAATATACATCATAGTCAGAAAATATTTTGAACAAACATGATAATAGACGTCGACGTTGCTAGCTGTCCATAGTTGCAATTGAACGGTTCAATCGCAACTCTTTGTAAGATGGGGCCCAGAGTTAAAGGGAAAAGTACAGACATTATCATTACTTTTATATTATTCACTCATGAAAGACAAGAATCATGGTATGGAATAATTATGATGTCATGGGTTTTCTTTTCAGGACATATTTTGAGGTTTGAAGGGTATAATGGCCGTTTGTAAGCACGAGTGAAGCAATTTGTCTTCCCGTACCTGAGAAAAAAAAAGAAATTCAGAGAGAAAGTAGGGTCTGGGAAGCATTTCATCAACATCTGTCATCCATCAAGCTTTCAGATCTGACACAGTATCTATCAGTGTTTTTTTCCATATTTTCTATAATCATTTTTTCCAATTCTGAATTGAAGGATTAGATATGTGAAGACGCTGAGTAGGAATCTCACTCAGTGTCTCTCACAGCAGTTTTCCTCCATTCCCCATTGGTTTGAATTTGGAATGGGAGGATGAGATAGGTGAAGATGCTAAGGAATCTCATACGGTATCTTTCACAAATTTCCAATTGTTTTGTATGTTGTGGAACGGGAGGATCAGACTGGAAAGGACTCAGGGTGAGATTCCTGAAGCAAGACAATCCCCTGACTTTTGTTAGCAGTCTATTGGGGTGTTGCAAGAAACTTTCAATTTTATTAAACAAGTGTACAGTATGTCCAAACATCAAATGCAAAGTCTTCAATTAGACGCCAATTTGTGATTGATTTGCATTCATTGCAATACCACATTCTTGCAACGCCCCATTGCACTTTATTTGGGACAAACACTTACTTTAAGAGAGGCAGCATAGCTCAGTCGGTTAGAGCAGGGGTTTTGGATAAGATCGTAGATCTCAACCTGAGGAGGTTGAGTCCCGCTCATGCCGAAACGCATCTAACAAAAAATCTGATGCTATAGTGTTGTGTGCAAGTGTGCCTCACCACTGTATTCAGTGCAGGTGTGAATGCAGTTGGAAAACACTCCGTCCATCGGAAAGGACGCAAATGTTGGTCCCGTGGATAAAACCAATACACTTTTCGTCAAAAAGTGGGTGTATTGCATCTGCCGGTCCCGGCGAAATTCAGGTCAAGTCAATCTTGACATTGATATGCCATAATAATCAATCTAATGATTGTGGGCATTAACACATAATTCTTACCCTCTTCTGCTTGTAGAAGCCCAATCAAATAATTTATGTATTGAACTGACTCCCTCCTTTCCCATCGGGGCAACGTCACCTCCCGTCATAATGGCATAGTCCATTCCTGAATGCATGGCAAGTTTCTGTAGAAATTGTAAAATTCAAATGAATTCAACTGCGTATGTCAAAATATAAGAACGAATGAAGTCCATCTCTTGGAAAAATGGAGTTGAACATGAGATAATTGGATTGAATAGATTGCATGAAATAAAGCTGATCATTCCGAGGGATAGAATTATTTTTTGAGTGGCCCAAACATGGAGTAGTGTATGTGAAGCAATTTGTAACTGAAATGAAAAGGCGTAGATATTAAATGACTATGGATAAGATTGGATAACTTTGCTAGTAAATAAATCCATCTTGTGCGTAATGCAAATCATAGAATTCAACCCAAAAGCACTGGAAACAAATGAAAATTGAACAAATCGCTCATGGGACAAAAACAAAAACATTGAATGAAAACTGAACAAAATGCTCATGGGACAAATACAAAAACATGTTTTTCTTGTGAAGCATTCAGCGGAGCATAAGAAAGATTAAGACATGGGCCCCATTTAACAGAGTTGTGATTGATCTGACCATGGAAATCCATCATTCTCACAATTTTTCCTACATGAAATTTGCACATATAAACAAAATGGGTCCCATCCAGTTTTCAAAACAATGAATTTATGAGTATACATCGTATCTAGAAAACATAATGTAGAAACATGCATTTTAGGTGTTGACATTGCTGGCTTTCTATAGTTGTGGTTGATTGGATCAAGCAAAACTCCTTGTAAGACAAAGCCATGATCAGAGGATATTATTTTACCTTTGCAAAGAGTGTTTTTCCTGTACCAGGTGGGCCATGCATCAGTATATTCCGGTACATTCCTTTGTTTGCTTTGGTATTCCTAGTTGTTATGGCGATCTCTCGAAGACGTTCCTCAAGCTTTGGCTAAAAAACCCAAACAAACAAGACCACAATTTATTCAGAGTTAAATCAAAATACATGCTGCAAAATAATGTATAGCAAGGATGCATAATCATCAAGCATTTCAAGGCGCATGGACAAGCAAGTACATAAACGCCGACATCGAAAAGACAGACCAAGCACAATCACTATGCCTGAACAAATACTGGGTTTTGCTTGTATGCACTACTCCAGATCTTCGGGTGAAGACTGGTCTATTCAACTTTCTTCAAACCCACAAGGAATATGTAAGTTGTGGTCATCTTTGCAAGCGAAGGATGAAGATCACCATCTTTTAACTCCTGAACACAAACATGTATGATGTACATTTAAAAGAATTAAATTGTGCAATTGTTAATTCTTACGTTCATTAAATCTTACTGTCATTCCAAAATCCACTAAACAGGCCGGTTTCAACTCCTTTCAATCTCTTGCCCCCCGTCTTCGGAACAAACTCCCTCCATCTCTCCGAAACCTCTCTTCTCTTGACCTCTTCAAAAAACATCTCAAAACACACTTATATAACCATAAACCTTAACTTGTCTTATGCAATCAATAGCGCTTGGTATCCTCTGGAAAAGCGCTACATAAATCCAATTACTATTATTACTACTGCATAAAACTTAACCCACCTCCAGGACAACACCTGCTAGAGCATCCTTTGGATTGTTGAAGATTCTTTTGGTCACTTGGATTGGATGACGGACGGCTTCTATCGGGGTGAGCCTTGAGGTCTCTCTGACCAAGGAGGGTTTACCTAGACGGGCCTCGATGTAACGAGCAGCCACGCCCGTTCCCATCTTGGCTGAATACACACCGAGGGCTAGTAATGTAACTCCCGCTGCCTGTTATAGAATGAAAAGTTGCAGTAAACACCGATTTCATGAGAAAATATATAAAACAAAGATTAAATGTCAATATATCAGTCTAGTACAGTTACATAAACTAGACTTAGTGTGCATTCATGAAATCTAAGCTGAAAAACAATCACACTGAAAATCACCAATACAGAAAAGCACATGTGGGGCAGTGTAGCCTTATTGCTTGGAAAAAAACTGGAAGCTGGAATTTATGCTTGATATTCTAATTTCTCAGCAATTACACAATATGTTCCTTTAGCTCATACTTTTCATCTATACGTACAGACACTTAAGTGTTCATTTGATTGGATTCTGTACGAAACGATTTTGAAATCTTTACCATAACTGGTGGGTGTTTCATAAAGCTATTTGTACGATACGAATGACTTTACGCATGACTGGTGATCCTTTCTTGTGCAATGTGATATCCCTGTAATTGATATATGACCTAAGAACATGTTCCAGTCATGCGTAAAGTTGAGTGTAACTTTACGATCAGCTTTATGAAACACCCACCTGGCATTTATCATTATTACAAGCAAATACATGTCCATGTGCAAACCCACTGACTTGCATAACAATCCCTCAAGTCCTGAAACTCCTAAAACTTGGCCCAGTTCCTTACCCATATTGCAATATCTTGAGCAGCGTTGTCTAATAATTCAGGCCCACTTGAATGATAAGCAACTTTATTACTCTTTAATCACTATCTTCAATGGATAATTTGAACCTTTATAGTATTGCATTCATTTGTGTGAAAGCAGAAAAATTATTTTTTTAAACCCATCAGTGAAAGATAATTTTACCAGACAATGAATAATAAAGTTATGAGATCACTAGGAATCAGTAAATCTCAAATTGGCAACTTGGAGAATAAATGGTGAATAAATAGAGACAAGTGATAGGATCTTTTATTTGTCATGTGATCAATAATCACAAACTTGTAGTTTTTTCCTGAGCACCTTTACCCCCGGCAGTAATCATGATCAAAAGTCAAGAGATTAAAGCTCTTATCAAACATATGTAATGTAAAATGAAACAGATAGATTTCAGATTGATCTTATTCAACTCACTGTGGCTGTTACTCTATCCCAGTCGGATATAAAACTTCTGAAGCCCTCTCCAAGAATGTTTCCTGCCGTTCTGAAATAAAAATAACAAAATCATACAAAACTTTAATAGATCTGATAATCAATATACATGCTTTTCAGTTCTGACTCAATTGCTTTATAAAAGGGAAAAAAATAGAATGCAATTTTGTCTATTAACAAATGATAATTGTGAACTGACATACTTATGACAATACATCTAACTATAGAAATAAAACTGACCTTAATTCTTTGTGACTTCCCCCCCCCCATGTTTTCATCTCCCTACATTCTATAAAAGGTGAGGTACAAACTGCAACAATCGTGCAGGTCTTTAAGAGGGAGCAAAGTGACTAAACATTTTCAGTTGTCTCTCAATGACTGTGTTATATAAATAGCTGGTCTCAGGAATCCTGAGAATAAATTTGCCTAAAATACATTTTTGAAGAGAAAGTAAAATGTTTTGGAGAGGAAAAGTACTGGGTAACATAACTGCGATATGAATGTAATACATAGGGAATCAGTGTGTTATCATAGGAGCGTTCCTTTATTACAAGACATTGTTTAGAATGTTGCATGATGGGTAATACACCTGGCCAGATATGAGTAGCTGAGGATTTGACGTGGGCTTATAAAAGGCTGCTGGTTTGTATACCCTTTAAAGGGGAAGTTCACCCTGGCCCCAACGAAAGGTTTGTAGTCAAAATAGCAGAAAAAAATAGTAAAAAATATTGGTGAGGTTTTGCGGAAAATACATTAAATATCAAGAAAATTATTAGAATATGAAGATTTTTGATATGTGACATCACAAAAGAGCAGCTGTCGCATTGGTTATGTTATATAAAATGCATCAATTTCACATATCAATGGTTCGTGATGACCTATTTTTCATTTTCTTTTTAGGGGGGGTGTGTGATTTGTGTACTGATATACTGAAGGTACAATAAAAACTTTTTTCAATTTTCTGAGAAAAGGACATTTCATTGATTTTCTACCATACGATGTGTAGGAAAGCTGCTCGCAGCTGACATCACAAATCGAATAATTAAATTCTAATAACTTTCTTATTCTTTTATGAATTTTCCTCAAACCTTTGCCAATATTTTTTTTTTCTGCTATTTTAACATTAAAGTTTTTGTCAGGTTGAACTACCCCTTTCATGTTTTATTTTTCTAGCTATTTCATATCATTCATCTTACTTGATAGACTGCAGTACCGTTTCCCTATACTCAGCTGCTTCAAGACGGATCTGCTCCTTCCGTATATCTTTATTTTCTCTCTCTATCTTTGCTTTCCCTCTCAATTCGGCTTCAATCTTCTTCATATCATTCTTCAATCTCAACTCTGCTTCATAATCCATAGACGCTGCCAAATGAAAGGAATAATAACGTCATTCAAATGAACAAAGGAAAACATATTTCAAATATGCCCTGTATAAAATCCACGAGCTTGCCCTTGAAAATGAATACCAGACAACTCTTTCTTCCTCTTCATAGCTCCTTATAAACCATTTTCACTTGTTATCATATTTTAATGTACTTTTCAAATATTGTGCTTTTGGTCATATTTTATTGATTTTATACTGTATATATTTTTATGTTTTTAATTGGAAATGTATTTTATACCATGTACATGTGTATTTACTATTGTAAAGCATGAACATTTCAGTTTTCATACAGTGAAACATGTACATGTTTATCAATAAACCATGAAATTGAATTTTGTTTGTTTTGAATCAATTAATAAAATTTAAACAATTAAAAAGATAAAATACTTTATAATACCAGATCAAAATGGATTTAACCATTGTGATTCATAACAAGTGGAATGCCTCTGGCCGTCTCACCTGCATCACGCGGTTCAATATAGCAGCAGTGCTGACTTTGAAAACTACTCTAACTCGCACAAGATGTTCAGTGATACATGGTAACTATTATGTCCACTTTTTATGAACTAGACCAATAAACTTACAGAGATATGATGGTTATTCAACAAAAAACCCCAACATGGCCAAAGTTCATTGACCTTACATGACCTTTGACCTTGATCATGTGACCTGAAACTCGCACAGGATGTTCAGTGATACTTGATTACTCTTATGTCCAAGTTTCATGAATCAGATCCATAAACTTTCAAAGTTATGATGGTAATTCAACAGATACACCCAATTCGGCCAAAGTTCATTGACCTTTGACCTTGGTCATGTGACCTGAAATGCGCACAGGATGTTCAGTGATACTTGATTACTCTAATGTCCAAGTTTCATGAATCAGATCCATAAACTTTCAAAGTTATGATGGTAATTCAACAGATACCCCCAATTCGGCCAAAGTTCATTGACCCTAAATGACCTTTGACCTTAATCATGAGACCCGAAACTTGCACAAAATGTTCAGTGATGCTTGATTACTATTATGTCCAAGTTTCATGAATCAGATCCATAAACTTTCAAAGTTATGATGGGAATTCAACAGATACCCCAAATTCGGCCAAAGTTCATTGACCCTAAATGACCTTTGACCTTAAACATGAGACCTGAAACTTGCACAAAATGTTCAGTGATGCTTGATTACTATTATGTCCAAGTTTCATGAATCAGATCCATAAACTTTCAAAGTTATGATGGGAATTCAACAGATACCCCCAATTCGGCCAAAGTTCATTGACCCTAAATGACCTTTGACCTTAATCATGAGACCTGAAACTTGCACAAAATGTTCAGTGATGCTTGATTACTATTATGTCCAAGTTTCATGAATCAGATCCATAAACTTTCAAAGTTATGATGGGAATTCAACAGATACCCCCAATTCGGCCAAAGTTCATTGACCCTAAATGACCTTTGACCTTGGTCATGTGACATAAAACTCATGCAGGATGTTCAGTAATACTTGATTAACCTTATGTCCAAGTTTCATGAACTAGGTCCATATACTTTCTAAGTTATGACATTTCAAAAACTTAACCTCAGGTTAAGATTTTGATGTTGATTCCTCCAACATGGTCTAAGTTCATTGACCCTAAATGACCTTTGACCTTGGTCATGTAACATGAAACTCTAATAGGATGTTCAGTAATACTTGATTAACCTTATGGCCAAGTTTCATGAACTAGGTCCATATACTTTCTAAGTTATGATGTCATTTCAAAAACTTAACCTTAGGTTAAGATTTGATGTTGACGCCGCCGCCTTCGGAAAAGCGGCGCCTATAGTCTCACTCTGCTATGCAGGTGAGACAAAAATGCATCACCTAAAATTTATGTTGAATAATACAAATAATGCAAGTCCTTGGATCTCTCATTTTAGAATATTTGGTAAATTCCTAATGATAGCTAATTTTCATATAGCAATTTTCTTGTAACGGCTCAAAGTGCTATGCAGCATATTATTACTCCAGTCATTGGATTCATTTCAATCCCGCACAAAAAGTGCACAATTTCCACTCCCTGGGGAGCATTCCTTGCATTCTTCGCAGCCTCATAATGACGCTGGCAAATTCAAGCATACAATAACTTCGCATCCTACTGGGTACCCATTTAGCACCTGTGTCGAGAGTGGCAAAGTGTGGATTAACGTCGTGCCAAAAGACGCTAGATCGCGTTGGGATTTGAACACACGACCCTCTCTTTACAAGACAAGAGTCAGAAACAGTACACCACGGCTCTTCTTTAAATAATCAAAACACCTTGAAACTTGTATGTAAGAATTAAGTTGCCCTTGAGAGCCAAATATGTAAATGGGTCATAGAAGATCATCTTACATCTTTTCATAGCTTCTTGCTTCCTGACGGACTCCTCCTGTTTGGCTAAGTTTTCTTCATTCATCCTTTTCTGAATGGGAAAAAAACAATCATCAACAAATTAGTCTCTCCCTTTGACCTGATTCTCTCCATTCTAGCTGGCAAAAGTTGAATTATTTAGGTGTTGCATTGTTATTGAAAGGGAAGGTCCGTTTGATATCAAGATGGTTCTATAAGAGCGAAAAAATTAGTATAACATATTCATTAGTGATTTTTTTGTTAATCATCATAAGTTTAGAAATGGTCATTGGAAAGTGTGCAAAAGGACTCCTGTGCCTTGATGTGACTATTATGTAAGCTTTTATACAGTGATTGTTTACAAAAGATTAAAGGGAACGTGTACCTTGGTCATTGAACAGTTTGAGAGAGAAGAGAAAAATAATATAAACAGAATGTGAAAGTTTGAAAGATATCAAGCAAAGGATAAGAAAGTTATGGCTGTTTTGAAATTGAGATCACTAAGGCTATGTAAATTTCAAGCAGGCAATTTTTAAAAGCAAATTATGACAGATGGTAGGGATATTTCACATTAGTCTTGATTGGACATTGAAATATGGAAGGCATGGATGCTATATATCCAAAAGGTAAAGTAGAGCATCCGACACCTACATTATCTACCCTAGTGCCAATCTGAAGGTATAGTGATTGCCACTTTCAGCAACTTTTAATCTTTCATAACTTTCTGTCTGTCTGATGTTGTTCACACTTTCATTAACTACCAGTCTGCATTGTCTTTTTCCTCTTAAAATTTTTGATTAGGTCTGATTCCTCTCTCCAAGATTAAAATGCGAGAGTATAAATAACCTGTTGAGAGAGCTGATCATCGTATCTCTTCCTTGCTAGCTGGTCCTGGTACTGCGCCCTTCTTTGATGTTCTTGGGTCTCCTGAGACATAGTCTTTCTCTTCTCCTCTTGCTGGACCCTAGTCTGGTCCAACTTCATCTGCTCGACGGCTCCTTCATACTCCTTAATAAAGAAAACAAAATCATTTAAAGAACAAAACAAAATATTTTCTTGTTCTCTGATTGAGGTTCTTTTCAGCGCTATAATCAGGCGAGAAAGATTTATGACCTAAGAGACCTTTTCAGTAGTCAAGGACTATACATGGTGTAAACTGCCAACTTCTCCACCATAAAAATCTTCTAATATCATAAAAACATTTAACTCTACTAAAATAATGGGGGTTTTTTTTAAACAAAAGATTTGAATTGCAATACAGTAGTGGACCAGGGGAGACCGGGGGATATTTGGTTCTATGCTCATTGGATTTTTCTCTTTTCATTCAAATAAACTCTCTCTGGGGTCGACCTGTCCTTCAATTGTAGGCTTGTGTCTTTTTAAAGGGGAAATTCACCCTGACGAAAACCGGATTGTAAAAATGAAATAAAAATAAAATATATTGAAAGTTTGAGGAAAATCCATTAAAGATTGAGAAAGTTATTAGAATTTCAAATTTTGATTTGTGACGTCATAAACGAGCAACTGCCTCATATGTTATGTAATATAAAATGCATTAATTCCATTCTTAATGCTTCGTAATGATTTATTTTCTATTTAAGAGCGGGTGTGAAATAATTGTATATTGATATAGTAAAGGTACAAAAAAATACATTTTCCATTTTCTGAGAAAAATGATATCTAATTAATTTTTACCATGCGATATGTAGGAAAGCTCCATGCATATGACGTCACAAATCAAATAATTAAACTTCTAATAACTTTTTATTTCGTGACAGATTTTCCTCAAACCTTCGCAAATATTTCTCATAATCTTTTCTGCTATTTTTACATTAAACTTTCTGTCAGGATGAACTTCCCTTTTAATTCTCACTAAAATTCTCAATCTTCTGTATATTTAAGTATTGGACAGCACTGAGTTTCACATTTCCCCCTAGATAAGGATAAGTTTATGTTATTAAATTCTCCTTACTTGGGGGAAATGTGAAACTCAATTCTGTCCGATACTTAAATATACAGAAGATTGAGAATTTTAGTTAGAATTAAAAGGGAAGTTCACCCTGACAAAAAGTAAAAAAAGCAGAACTATGAGAAATATTATGTTTGAACTGGACACCTGCTACATGTAGGTACACTTTTGCTCTACCAACATGCAACTGCTGGTCACAATTTTGTCAACGAGACAGAAGCCCATACCTTGATTTTGGTCTGTTGTTCCAACTGTTTTGTCTGTTCTTGCATCTTGGCGAGATCCAATGCTCCCCTTGCATTTGCTAATACAGAAGGGAATAAAAGTTCAATTTATTTTCTCACCAATATAAAAAACAATATACAATATATACAAGAATAAAAATTACATGTATCAGAGAAAAACGGAAACTGCTGAAAAGTCCATAAGAACTTTGTGAGTGGTAGCTCCAAGTAAAACAATGTAAAATACATATGAAAATCAAATGAAAAATATACACACAGCAGTTAGATTAAAGACTAATTCCAGTTGTGGTAATGATCTCAAAATGGGTTCAAACAGATTCCAATAAAATGACCACCCAAGTGTTTGTGTACTAGATAACAAATATGTGCCAAATGACTCTGGAAGAAAATGTGTAGCTGCTGAGAAATGAGCAAAATAAGCACAGAATTTCACAAAATGTCTGGCATTTTTCCAAGCAAATATTAATACACTGTCTGAAATATATGCTTTTATGTGATCGATAGATATCATCAGGATTATCAGTTTCTAGGTAAGATTGAATGATTTCATAAATGCAGACCTGGAATTGCAAATATGAAAAAACCTGCACTGATTTGTCAGTGGTCAGTATTTTAAGCCTAATGCGCGTGTAACATTGATCCTGATTGGTCAGTTCATGTAGCGATTGATCGCTAATCTTTGTGCTACGGAGCCCAGATCTGTAGATCTATGATAATATGGAGACAATTAAGCTTGGGTGATTCCCAGCTTTCCCTGAACCGGCTCCGGTTCCAAGATTACACACCAAGCTGACCATATAGTGAATGGACAGAACGTGCACACAAGCATGATATATCCCCCTATCTTTCTCTTTCCCTCTGTCTCTCTTTTGCTTCCTTCTTTCTAGCCCCTCCCTAGTCCCACCCAATGGTTCATTACCATCCTACCTGTGGGGAATCTACAGGTAGGACTATGGTATGCTAATGCTGTACATAGCACACATTTAAAAAATCAATAAAATATCACTTTTGTGACCAAAAATACAATTTCTGTATAATTTTAATTTATTTTTCATTAGTAACGTGGGGGTAATTTTTGTAATCACCAGGGCACTCGAAAACTTGAATTATGGGCATCGTTTAGTGTACGCTCTCTATTGGTGGAAAGTAATATGGCAAGACAATTGTAGCTTTTCAATATCTATTTTTAATTAAGAAAAAATGATTTAAAGAATCAAATTTACTTAAGAGCCAAGTCAAATGATGAATAGCTGTAATGGAACCTGACAGTGTTAAAAAATCAAGCACAAAAACAAAATCACGAGAAAAATGTGTTCATCATTCGTTCATCAATATTAAAGAGCGCCATCTACATCAACAAAACGTTTAAAGTGCCATATTTCATAATTATCTTGATAGAATTCAAAGTAAACTACCATTCTAGCATATACTGGCAAGCTATGGGTGTCAATCTGTATTCATGGTTGGGGGCTGTTTTGTTCTGTTGTGAGGGTCTTTTTCTTATTTATTTTATTTTTATTTTTGATAACTTAAGGAAATTGGTCTTTCCGTGAACCAGGTTTCAGTGAGAGCAATGACTGTGCGATTGGCAAACTGCATATTTTCTAATAATAATCGTAATTTCTCAAAGTTTTGGTAAGTGCTTATGTTCAAATGCAAAATAAATTCATCTTCTCCGCTCAATTTAGCAAAGTCTTTGAATGAATATGGAGAAGAGGAAAGATTGTATGCTTTATGATTATCATTAGGGTTACCAAAAGGAAAATCTAAGTTTTTAAATCTATGTTAAAAAGCATTGAAAAGTACCTCACCTGAATCAGCATATTAAAAAACCCCAAGTGAATGACTTTTGGTATTCCAAAGAGATCTAAATATCTGTTAATCTGAGGCTAAATTAGGTCCGAATTGTGTACAAATTTTTTTTTGAAATTTGGTCGACACGTATGCACAGAGCTCGGCACTGAACGAGGGATTGTGGGCGTGTCCTTTATCGCCTCGGTCTATTATTACGCAAATACACAACTCGAACGAAAGTGCGTTCACCGTACCAGTTAGTCTCGGATCCGAGCTTATACAAATAAACAATGATTAAATAACAAGAAAATAATATGAAAAAGAGAAAAGGGAAAATAAATGGCTCAAATGCAGTGGTTTGGTGATGGATAGTATGTTCATACCTCTTGCTGATATTAGGATTAGATATGACATAAAAAAGTTTTATGCTGAGGTGACACTGTAACTAAAGCATGAGGATGGAGGCACTCAATTTTTTAAATCAATAAATGATTGAAGGAATTAAAGAATTAAGTTCTCAATGAATGAATTAATGACTGTTTTACACAACTCATATGGTAAACTGTGGCATTTTTATAATCTAATTGTGATGCCAACTGTCCTCAAGAATAATTGATTTAACAACATAAGTTGGAAATTATAAAACATTTTTAAGGCAACGGAAATTTAGTTTCCTTATTCTATATAACATCAAGGGAAATGCGATGGTTTTGGAACAATCAGCGTTCTTACATTCCGAACAATCATCAACATCACAGGCCCAAAGCAGATAGAATGAAAAGAATGTTCCGAAGACAATAGCAGTCGCCTGACCTGTTATACTGAATTCATTATCTAAGCGATGAATGTCCATCTCCTCATAGGTCAATGTTAAGATACATGTTGAAAATGGCTAGTGCAAGGGCGAAGGTTGAGAAGTTTGAGGTCGGAGTCAGTGGAAAAACAAATGCTATCTGGTCAAATGGCGTTGACCAAAATAGAAAGGTATGATGATAAAATTGGTTTTACATAATTTTTATCAAATTGTGGTTTGGTTAGAGCTTTAGGACTGTTGCTTCTGATTTAGGCATATCTCTAAAATGAGAGAAAAGACGCCACAGAATCCCATGAATGAAAAAAGTGACAAGTCTAGCTGAAACTATGTCCAGCATAGGCGGGGGTTGTAATCTCATGGAATATTTTGTTCATGTTAATACATAATCATTGAAATAACATAATTATAGACATATCATTTCTTTTTCTCATCTCTTTTCTTCAGCTTGCTTGCATCTTCGGCGATAGTATGATAAGGGCCCTCATGCAGAGAAATCATGTTCAAAAGTGGCCGTTCATCAACGTCATCATTAGTTGCACCCTGGGAGTGACATGTGCCCACTTGGAAAAAGAAATTCAAAGCTTCATCTATCCCAAACGCCCCGATGTCATCATCCTCCAAGTGGGTACCAATAACATCAAAAAAAGAGACTGGCAGAGAGCTCTGGCGGAATCGAGAGACCAGTTTCGAAGGCTCGTTAAACGAAGCAAAGATGTTTGTGATGTAAGTATATTTACGATTTATCTCTAGAGTTATGGCCATACGGGATATTTTGTTTCGAGTTTCAGGCAGGACGTTGGAAAGTTGGAAATTATAAAACATTTTTAAGGCAACGGAAATTTAGTTTCCTTATTCTATAAAACATCAAGGGAAATGCGATGGTTTTGGAACAATCAGCATTCTTACATTCCGAACAATCATCAACATCACAGGCCCAAAGCAGATAGAATGAAAAGAATGTTATTCAGAAGACAATAGCAGTCGCCTGACCTGTTATACTGAATTCATTATCTAAGCGATGAATGTCCATCTCCTCATAGGTCAATGTTAAGATACATGTTGAAAATGGCTGGTGCAAGGGCGAAGGTTGAGAAGTTTGAGGTCGGAGTCAGTGGAAAAACAAATGCTATCTGGTCAAATGGCGTTGACCAAAATAGAAAGGTATGATGATAAAATTGGTTTTACATAATTTTTATCAAATTGTGGTTTGGTTAGAGCTTTAGGACTGTTGCTTCTCATTTAGGCATATCTCTAAAATGAGAGAAAAGACGCCACAGAATCCCATGAATGAAAAAAGTGACAAGTCTAGCTGAAACTATGTCCAGCATAGGCGGGGGTTGTAATCTCATGGAATATTTTGTTCATGTTAATACATAATCATTGAAATAACATAATTATAGACATATCATTTCTTTTTCTCATCTCTTTTCTTCAGCTTGCTTGCATCTTCGGCGATAGTATGATAAGGGCCCTCATGCAGAGAAATCATGTTCAAAAGTGGCCGTTCATCAACGTCATCATTAGTTGCACCCCGGGAGCGACATGTGCCCACTTGGAAAAAGAAATTCAAAGCTTCATCTATCCCAAACGCCCCGATGTCATCATCCTCCAAGTGGGTACCAATAACATCAAAAAAAGAGACTGGCAGAGAGCTCTGGCGGAATCGAGAGACCAGTTTCGAAGGCTCGTTAAACGAAGCAAAGATGTTTGTGATGTAAGTACATTTACGATTTATCTCTAGAGTTATGGCCGTACGGGATATTTTGTTTCGAGTTTCGGGCAGGACGTTGGAAAGTTGGAAATTATAAATCATTTTTAAGGCAACGGAAATTTAGTTTCCTTATTCTATAAAACATCAAGGGAATTGCGATGGTTTTGGAACAATCAGCGTTCTTACATTCGGAACAATCATCAACATTACAGGCCCAAAGCAGATAGAATGAAAAGAATGTTATTCAGAAGACAACAGCAGTCGCCTGACCTGATACTGAATTCATTATCTAAGCGATGAATGTCCATCTCCTCATAGGTCAATGTTAAGATACATGTTGAAAATGGCTGGTGCAAGGGCGAAGGTTGAGAAGTTTGAGGTCGGAGTCAGTGGAAAAACAAATGCTATCTGGTCAAATGGCGTTGACCAAAATAGAAAGGTATGATGATAAAATTGGTTTTACATAATTTTTATCAAATTGTGGTTTGGTTAGAGCTTTAGGACTGTTGCTTCTGATTTAGGCATATCTCTAAAATGAGAGAAAAGACGCCACAGAATCCCATGAATGAAAAAAGTGACAAGTCTAGCTGAAACTATGTCCAGCATAGGCGGGGGTTGTAATCTCATGGAATATTTTGTTCATGTTAATACATAATCATTGAAATAACATAATTATAGACATATTATCATTTCCTTTTCTCATCTCTTTTCTTCAACTTGCTTGCATCTTCGGCGATAGTATGATGAGGGCCCTCGTGCATAGAAATCATGTTCAAAAGTGGCCGTTCATCAACGTCATCATAGGTTGCACCCCGGGAGCGACATGTGCCTACTTGGAAAAAGAAATTCAAAGCTTCATCTATCCCAAACGCCCCGATGTCATCATCCTCCAAGTGGGTACCAATAACATCAAAAAAAGAGACTGGCAGAGAGCTCTGGCGGAATCAAGATACCAGTTTCGAAGGCTCGTTAAACGAAGCAAAGATGTTTGGGATGTAAGTATATTTCCGATTTATCTCTATGAGTTATGGCCGTACGGGATATTTTGTTTCGAGTTTCGGGCAGGATGTGTCATCTTTTGCGGGGAAAAAAAAATTGAAAGCAAAATTGATCGAGCTTGCCGTTGGGACGCTTTTGCATTTTAAATTGAACGATTTTGTGCATACTTTTTCAAGAACTTCATGGGAGGCAACTGCCTCTTGCCCACCCCGTTGTGAACGGCCATGATTATGACAAAAATAATTAGGTTTCTTGAGAGTCCACAAAATATGTCTTTAAAAATTATAAAAATATGATATATGTTGTCCTGTTTTGATAAATTACATGCTATATTAATGTGTAGTGTTTACAATGTTCGCTTGATGAATATCATACTGCTGAATAATAAGCAACATCATTGCTAATTAGATGCTGCAAGCTCTTAGATGCTGGATAGTGGGTGATAGTAAAACAATTAACTTATTAATATGATTTTGATTGATGATGACTTGTGGAAGATTATAGGCTACATTTACACATTATGGTACATTTTCGTTAAAGATTATAAAGCAGATGGTACATTTGAAGACATTAAGTATAGGATATTGTGGGTTTATAAATTGTCATGAAAAGGGGATTTTAAGTACTTTAATTCATATAACAGGGGAAAAATACACGGGGGCTCGGGGCGATTTTGCCCCCGAAATGCCCTAAAGAGCCCTGGAAAACTAAAATGTAGTCCCTGAAATTCATATCGGGTCCAATGTAAACTTTAACACAAATTAGGATATTTGGGCTAGTGAGCTCAAAAATAGCCTCGGAAAATAAATTATTAATTTATTCCCTGGCATATATAGTTCATATACTGGAGGTATGTATACATTACTCACCAATTCAAATGCGTGCGCGCTGTGCTAGCTGACAAGATTTGACAATCAGACCTGAGAAATTTATGGAATGGGGCCTACACGAAGATAACTAATAGGTACTCGAAAACTTAAATATTAATAAGGCGCAGCGCGAGCTAAAAATGTTGATACTCAGACCATAAAACGAACATTTTATAAAGAACTTATTTATTGATTCGTAAATCAAACAGAATAATGAAAGTTCAATGTCCTAGCTGACATTGTGTTTTTATTTTGACTGCAAAGCTTGAAATTTCAAGCTCCATAATAATATCAGCCTATTGAGCAAGATCATTTTTATAAATATGTCATCGATAAATTTCCATTTGATTTTTATTATTTTTTTTTATTACCCAAGGTTCTCTTGTTTCTTCTTTTTTTTCTATGTTTCTTTCTCCTTTTTGGGTATTCAATCGGCCAAGGGGGGGGGGGACGGGTCCCCCTGGATCCGCCTATGTTAGCGATGGTGATGGGAGAAATAAAGCATTTATTCATCCCACAGTGTTTAAGAGGAAAAATAAGAATTGGTTAAATTTTGAAAAACATTCCCGGGAGCCCCATTCAAATTTCATTTACATAAACACCTTCACAGGGGCGGATCAAAGATTTTCCAAAGTGGGGGCATTCATTACAAAAAAATAAACAAGACACCCCCTCCCCCCT
The DNA here is from genome assembly GCF_018143015.1 of Lytechinus variegatus. Taxonomy (NCBI): domain Eukaryota; kingdom Metazoa; phylum Echinodermata; class Echinoidea; order Temnopleuroida; family Toxopneustidae; genus Lytechinus; species Lytechinus variegatus. The sequence continues at coordinate 17,879,780 of NC_054753.1, forward strand.
CCCTAAAAGGTGATAATTTTGCTCCGAAAAAAAGTATTCTACACAAATGTTTTTTTCTCCCCCGGAAAAAGTTGAAAAAAGGTCCCTTTAGTATGAACGACAAAACTCCACTAACAAATATTTGCTATATGGGAGGGGACACCTATATCTCTCTCTATTTCCTACTCATGCATTCCATAGTCAGATCCAGGTGGGGCCCAATTAAGGGGCGGTGCCCCCTCCTGATGGCGGTGCGAAAAATCTAAATTAAAAAGAAAGGTTAGAGTGTTGTATAATAAAAAAAAAATCGGCTTTAAATTCAACGGCCGATCGGGGAGCCTTTTTGAACCCACCTTTTGCTGAAAGTTGAATCTACCCCGGGCATTTGCTTGTCGTCCCTCCCAGTAAATTAAACAACAAAATCAACAAACCACCTTTGCACTAGTACTAAACTTTCTGCGAGTCTTTATTTTTTAAATAATGTTGTTTTTAATTGTATTCATTAGTGAAGGTTCATATCTTGAGAATGTGAAATTAAAAGGAAAAAAAATGTGCACTGAACATGAAATACTAAACATCCTTTTCAATTCATGACAAACTATTTAATATGCATTTTTCCAATTTAGATAATTATTTCTTTACTCAAAGTAATTCAAATAAAAAATAAGCATCATTATTTTGATACCTTAATTTCTTAATCACGAATACGATGAAGCTGACACTTATTTGCTTTGTATTGGATTAATCTTTATAATATGATTCATTCACTTCAAATAAAATAAAATTCGTACATACATAAACAGGAAAATATCACAGAAAATAATTTAACAATCAATTGCAGTATAAAATATCACAGAAAATAAAATGGCAGATAAATTTTGTCTGGACAGGCACACTGTTCATTCAATCATAAAACGATCGCGCTCTTCACTTATTGTACACACACAACTCTATCAGTGTTGTTTCAACTGTCCTCAATGGCAAGGACACCGGCAGTGAAAACTACTCAGGTTGCAGTTGCACGTGCACGGAGAATAATATTGCTTATGAATTAAATTCGGCGGCTGAGTAAAGTCTAGCGAGAAAGGTACGTCACCAACGAACTTCACGCTAGACCACGCCTACTTGCCGAGGTAACCAACGTTGATTGACGGCCCGTTTAGTTTTTTGAGTAGTGTGAAAAAGTGCAGGCATGTATAAACTTCATTTTAATTTGAATTCATTCAAAAAAAGCATTTTTATTCTACTATAGATGTTTCAAACATATTCCATGTGTAAAACATAATTTTTTAAACATTTATTGCTATTTATTTTTATTATAAAAAAAGAATTTCTTATGCAACAACAAGTATGATATGTGTGGGCAAGAGAACTGCCGTTTTAGTCATAAAGCATATTTTTTATGATTTTATTGTGAGCGTACTCAAAGGATTTTTGTTTATTTTTTATGAATTTCCAGACCATCTTCAACAGCGCCATCTCGAGCTTGCAATAATGCATGCGATCGCACGCATTTTTCTCCATAGCGAATACACGCGACGATTATCGTGGATTTCTCATTGATTTTACCTCCAAACGTCACTGTCGATACCACATGAAGGTAAGACACTTCATCCCACATTAGTCAGCTCAGCTTTAATATAGACAAAACAGAGCCTAAAATTTGTAACAAAGATGAACTAATTTGCTGAGGAAAAGCATTTCAATGCTCATTTTTGCCGTCGAGAACAGACGATGGGTGGCAATGCGCATGGTTTACGCACTTGCAATTGGCCTTTCATTTGCCCACAGGCTTTTTGCTCATTGGATCGGCCGACCTTTGGTAACCCTATTAATATTATCATGAATATCGAATTCAACTTGAAGTTCATCAAAATTATATTTGTAAGAATATCAGGAGAAAATCTATCAAATGGAGTATGATGATTTGAGATATTGTTTTTTTCTTGATGATTTAGTAATAAGAAATCATCATTATTCAGATGATAAAAATTGATTTAAAGGGGAAATCACACATATTATCATCCACCATTGAAATAGAAAATAAACATTGCTATTTTAAAACAAAATATTTGAAAGCTAAGAATATAAAGCAAAGATAATGTTCTTGTCTGCTTAAGTAAGTTAAGTTTTAACTCTTAAAACTCTTTTAAGTCTTAAAACAGCTTCAGTGCAGTGGACATGCATCGGACCCTCAAATAATCCTACTCGCTCACCGGACTTGTCGAGCTCGCGGGCAGCCTGAGCGGCCCGCTCCAGGCCCGACGGGTCGAAGTTACTGAAGTTGTTGTAGCCGGCTCCTTTTCCTCCTCCTCCAGCACTGTCCCCCTTTCCATCTTTCCCTCCCCCTGATGAAGCTCCAGATCCTCCATCTTGTAAAACTGGAAGTTGAGGTGCCTCTGGTAGAGGCTGGTCCTTTCGAATCCCAAACAACCACGACATTTTAAAGAGATTTTACGTGGAGTTCTCGCTGATGTAATGCCAATGCACGTGTGTGTATTGCTGAGGTCAAAGTTGAAAATGGACTAGTCTTTGATCAATATATCTAAGGGATAATTTTTTTCTCCTAACGCATTTCCCAAAGAGAACACGAAGGGAAATAAAATACTGTAATTTGAACACTTTCACTTTCATGGGCCGATTGCACGAAAGGGTCTTTGCAAGGACCATCTTTCGTGTCGCCCATCTTTCACGATGCGCCATGTAAAACGCATTTTAAATAAATCATCTGCAAACATATTTCATTTGTCCGTTAAAATAAACAAATTACAGTGGCGGATCCAGAGGGGGGCGCCCCGGGCGCGCGCCCCCCCCCCCCCCCCCCCTATTTTCGCCGGATTTTTTTTTTTTTTTGATGGTTATATTTACTGGATTGGTACAATGTAGTCAATTTCAAGGGCTAGATCGAGTCAAAACTATATTTTAACTTACGCTCATGGCCTTTGTGTTCGCGCAAATGCACCTCTGTCATACTGTATTGCAATATGTAAATTCCGGAATTCCAGGGCGCGCAAGTCGATTGGTTGGAAAGTTGCACCACTTGTAATCGGGAGTTGCAGTGCAGTGACCAGTGTGAAGATGTTGGATTGGATATCATTTTTTCCCGAAATTTTGTGTTTTTTGTAACATGCGTTTGTCCGTCTTTATGGCAAATACATGTAAATTGTAAGTAACAGATCGCGAGAGAAAGTGTCAACGAGGCGAATGATAATGTCTATCCCCGAGATTATTCTTCACTAAAAAATGAAGCCCTATATCGGGCGCCACGTGCGCAGCATTATCATTCTGCCTTGGTCATGTACGTTTTCACTGAAATGTATAGGTCAGACATATTTGTATTTAATGTAAACTAACTTTTACACTTTCTGGTATATTCAGAGGCATATTATCCAGGGCGCCCCAACTAAGTTTCGCCGAAGCAATCATTCCAACGAATTATCAAGGAGCAAAATTGTATATTCTTTTATTCATGAAGTTACAGTGATTTAAGTGTGCATTTTTCTTCTAAAGGTGCTCTCAAAATACGACTTTTGGACATGATTTTTGGAAAAAGTCCTTGCCGTGGGAGGGGGGTATCCCCCCTCCCACACCCTCCCCCCGCTCGGTCGCTTCGCTCCCTCGCCGCTGGCGCCCCCCCTATTTCAAAATCCTGGATCCGCCCCTGAATTATTTGTTTATAAAATGATGTGATATATCATGAAATTGTATAAAATTTGATTAAAAAGCAAGCTAACGAATCTTATTTTTTATCATAAATTTCAGAAACACCCCGCTTATAGCGTATCATAAAAGATGGGCGACACGAAAGACAGTCCTTGGAAAGACCCTTTCGTGCAATCGGCCCCAGGTTCACAGGCGGCGGAAGCGGGGGGGGGACCTCCCCCCCCTAATTTTTTTTTTGAGAAACTTTTTTTTTGCTTGTTGATTTTGTTTCCTGTAGCTGCTTCCCCCCCCCCGAAATTCGATCAGGTGGACCCCCCCCCCCAAATAAAACAAAATTTTGGTTGCTAACCATTTTCTTTGGATTTTTTTTGCTTGTCAAAAAAATAGGTGGTCCCTCCTAAAATTTTGGTTGACAACATTTTTTTGTTGCTTGTCAATTTTTTTACCTGTCACGGTCCATCTAAAAATTTCAGGTGGACCCCCCCCCCCCGCTAAATATGGCTTCCGCCGCCAATTTTCGTGTTTATTCTTAAAGGATAAGTCCACCCCAGCAAAAACTTGATTTGAATAAATAGAGAAAAATTAAAAAAACATAACACTGAAAATCTCATCAAAATCGGATGTAAAATAAGAAAGTTATGACATTTCAAAGTTTGCTTATTTTAAAAAAAAAACAGTTATATGAATGAGCCAGTTACATCCAAATGAGAAGGTCGATGATGTCACTCACTCACTATTTCTTTTGTTTTTTATTGTTCGAAATATGAAATATTATGATTTTCTCCTCATTGTCATGTGAAATGAAGTTTCATTCCTCCTTGAACACGTGGAATTCCATTATTTTAACATTTTGTGATTCAGGCAAGGAGGTCCTAATCGTCAAATACGTAAAAATGGAAATATTGTATAATTCAAGCAATAAAAAAAAACAAAGAAATATTGAGTGAGTGACGTCATCGACTCTCTCATTTGGATGTTACTGGCTCGTTCATATAACTATTTTCTTAAAAATAAGCGAAACTTTGAAATGTCATAACTTTCTTATTTTACATCCGATTTTGATGAAATCTTCAGCATTGTCCTTGTCTGGTTTTTCTCTATTGATTCAAATCAACATTTTTCTGAGGTGGACTTGACCTTTAATTATTTAATTCCCTAATTTGGTTGTGATATCAAATCATAAATGTATGGCTATATTTTTTAGATTGCAACACACACCCCACATCATACTCATCGATCCCAACAAAAATGGCAATTTTGATGAAAATAGAAAATCCAACAACTATGCCATATGGCCCTATACTGACCGAGGGATACTGAGTATCAAAATCAGGGGCGGTGTTCTCCCGGGGGGGGGGAGTCAAATACATTACTGTACACATGCGTGACCCAAAACGTGTTTAAAGGGGGGGTCAATTGGACTCGGGCACTCGTTAATTGTATCAAAAGCACAAATTTTCAATAAAAAAGGGTTGTCTTTTAAAAGACTGGTCAAAGCAAATCGCAGGGTCAACGGATTTAGGGTGTGTTGTTTTCAAAGCTTTTCTACAGACTAGCCAAGCAGTGCCGTATATCAAAAACAACAATTTTCAATAGAAAAAGAAAATAACAGAAAAGAAAAGGAAGGACAAAGTATAAAAAAAAAGAATTAAAAGATAGAGAAGTAGAAGGGAATGAAAAAGGAAAAAATTAAAATCAGCTACATAACTGAAAATGAACAAAAGTTGTGGCAAAAATAGTCAATCCTGACTGGTTGCAAATAAGAAGAAACAACTAGGCAGGGACGGGGGGGCAAGCTTCTCCACACCCCTGGCGAATTCACCAAAGGAGAAAAAGGGAGGAAGGGAGAAAGGATCAAGGGAAAGAAAGAAGGAAGGAAGGTATTAAGGAAGGAAGGAAAGAAAGAATTAAGGAAGGAAAAAAAACTGAAGTGGAAAGGGAAAGGTAAAGGAAAAAGGTGAAAAGAACGGTACAGAAAGAAGAGTAATAGAGAAAATAGTAGGAAAGCAGTGAAAGGAAAGAAAGAATAGTTCACTGACAAATACAGAAGATGATAACTGACTTGCCAAGAAAAGCAATGCTTGTGTATAAGGTAAGTCCATAAACTTAGTTTTAATGCTAATTAACAAAGCTATGAAAAAATGGAGAAAACAAGTAATCTACAAAAAACAAATCAAAATAAAGCGACTACAAAAAATAAGAGAAAGTGATAAAAATGATAACAATATTTCAGGATATATTGTACTTTCTCAAAAGCTCTTTCAAGTTCCTTTTCCCGCTTCCCTTCCATTTTCACTATTCTTTCTGTCGGCCTTTATATTTCTTTTCACTTTTTTCGATCCCTTTATTTTTTCCCTTTCCTTGATCTTCATCATCAGATTTCTTTCTTTTTCCCTTTCCCTTTCTCTCTTCCTCCCTTATCTCCTTTTCCCGTTTTTTTTTTATTAAATCCGCCGGGGGGGGGGGGGGAGCACAAGTGAAGGGTTTGCACATCCACAGCTGCAGACTACCCCCTCTCACGCAATTCCGCAAGCATGCGACTTCCCCCATATCTGCCTGCACTGTGGATAAACCCAGTTGGTCTGAATAAAAGACTACGATTCATGCACATGTTACGTTTTACGGACGAACGTAATGGTACGTGTACGAAGAAGTTGTGCGGTATGTTTGTGGTGATTTTGTGAATTTTTTCAGATTATTCCTTCAAAATGGTGAAAACAAGGGGGCAGAGAGAGCTGGGAGTTACAACACCAAGTCCTAGATCGTTGGAAATCGCGAAAACCCGCAAGAGAATAGACCAAAAGAGAAATGACAGCACACGGCTTACCCAGCAGTCAAGGAGTGGGACTGAGGTGAAATCTGAACGGTAATGTCATGATCTTACTCTTTTTCTGAAAAGTGAAAGTGAAACAGAAATGAACCGATCACTCAGCCGGTAGCCAGACAATTGAAACATTGTACGGTTTGACATGTCGGAAAGATGATCGTGTAAATATTACCTCGCCCACACTCTACCTCAATTCCACAACTCTTTTTTCATGTTTTTATCTTTAATTCAATCAAAGTTAATAATAACTTTAGTTTAGGCCTAGGGTGCTAATGCAGTTTCGCACCGGTCGATTACTAGCACACCTAATCACCAAAACTTGTTCCCAAATGTCATGACAAGTCTCTCAGTCACATTTTGATGTCAATATATCCACCACTTTTCATAATATTGTGATCGGGAAAGGCTGTATTTCGGCTTCGATCTCAACGTCGTTGATCGACAAGGCGTAGACATCGCTTCGCGGATCGCTTGGATTCACCGTGCATGCACCGTAATGTTGATATGAACTGAAGTTAGCAACCTAATCATGCGAAAATGTGGCGAACGAACTGCCAGCATGCCGCATGCGAATCTATGACTATGTTCGCATGATTTGGTTGCTAACTTCAGTTCATATCAACATTACGGTGCACGGTGAATCCTAGACCAAAAGCTTCGGTCTCTGTTATGTTGGTTGTTCAGCTGAACTTCGTTGGCTTCACTCACCAAATACATAGACCGAAGTTAAACCGTCGTTTGTACGGGGGCTCAATGGCCACGGCTAATTTCTTGTTTTCTCCTCAATACCGTGATATTTTACACAAACAGTGCATTCATATGCACCTTTAGGTGATAATGTTTAAGTGACGACAGTTTCTTACCCTAAATTCCCGCTTTGAAACTGGCATTCAGAGGATTGTCTCTAAAAGTTGACACTTGCGACTCGGAGAGTGGGCAGCCATCTTGGTAATGAATTATTCATGAAAAGTGGCCGGCGAAAGTTAGACTCCGCCCCATGACCTTTACGTCACACATAGCTTGGCGAGCGCGAGGAAACGTTGAAAAGGAAAAGAATATTAATATTCATAAGCCTGACGTAAAAGAGATGATCTGATTGGCCAACGGTTTCGATAAGCAGTTGACCCGGAAGTTCATCCCACCTCATATGTTTGTGTACATTATCGACTTCGGAGGAACGAGTGAATTGGGAGCTACACGACAGCCGAGGAAAGTCACTGTTTTTGTTCCTTTCGAATTGATGTTTTACCACTTTAATGCCAATTAATGCCAAGAGGAAATAACAAGCTGCATTTTGGTAAGTTTCTTTTTATATATCGTTTTGAAATAAACAAATAAATCGATGAGCCCCGCCGGGGGGATTTTGCGTTGTACCTCCCCTAATGGCGGGGACACGCTAGCGAGCCGTCTGTGGACGAGGAGAAATTAAAAAAATTAAAAAATGTTAAAAAACTCCTCGAAACAGACGGCTGCCAGCTGTCTAGGTGAATCCAAGCAATCCGCGAAGCGATGTCGATCAAAGACGTTGAGATCGAAACCGAAATACAGCCATTCCCGATCACAATATTTTGAAAAGTGGTGGATATATTGACATCGAAATGTGACTGAGAGACTTGTCATGACATTTGGTAACAAGTATTGGTGATTAGGTGTGCTGGTAATCGGCCGGTGCGAAACTGCATTAGCGCCAACTTTAGGCCTAGCCCTTTTTCAATGTTTTTAGGCCTGGCATTTTGCAAAAAGATATCAGTTTGATTATCATTCTTAATTTTTCTTCACAGTTCAGGACCCATTTCAAAGGACTTACAACCATCTTTGCCATTATGGCAACTAGAGTACTATGGTAACACTAACAGGGCTCAGCAGCCATTCAGAAACAAGTTTCCATGGAAGGTGGCATATTAATGGCAAAGTTACATTTACAAATAAACCATGATCAGTAGAGGCGCTGGTCAGAAAATTGGGATCGTCCCAGTTTACAGGGACTGTCTCAGTTTATAAGGATTTCTTCACACAAGAAATCTAGGAAAGTTCATTCACCTGTCAAGTGCCGACACCAATCAAGTGTGCTAGTCAATGTAAACATATCAGGTTTCATAACAAGATTATTGGAAGACGGTAAGTCATGAAAAATAGACGGTGAACTGGGGGGAATTGAGGTCACTGAATCTATTTTTAGCACTCTAAATATCCGTAATTGCTGTCTTTGTCCCGTAGGGGGAAGTGAAAAAAAAACGTCCCCATAAACAAGGACAGTCTCAATTTATCAAGACATGATTTGTCTTGGTTTATGAGGATATCCTTGTTTTCTGGGACAATCCCAATTTTTGGACCAGCGCCTCTACTGATGATTGCTGCTCTTGCCTGAATCTACACAAGTCATGATGTAGATATTTCTTCCTTGATATTTAATCACAGTGTTCATTTTCACATTTCTCTTTCCCCATCCCCTTTCCTTTACTACTGTAGACAAATTGTGAGGAGCAAGACATCTAAGAAAAGGCTTTCAACTCGGCTGGCCTCAAAGCAAGTCGACAGGGAAAAAGAAGAAGATGAGGAAGAGGATGATGATGTTGGTTGTCATAGTAACCTTAACTCTGGTGAGGATGATGCGATCCATCAAAAGTCAGGTTCAACAAGCAGTGATGGGGAACAAGCAAAAGGAGAACGGGAAGTTGAAGACTCGGATGAGGATGACCTGATAGAAGAACGGGAGGATACGACAATGGAAGATTCAGAAAAGAACAAGGAAACAGAAAAGGATGAGGGAGAAGAGGGTGATGATAGCGAAAGTGAGAGCGATGCAATGGACAGTGATGATGCAAGCTCACCCAAGCCACATGCAGATAATAGATGTAAATTTGTTATTTATGTATTTGAAAATATGCGTTTTCTGTAATTAAGTTAGCAATAACGTGTTTTTCCCCTCTTCATGCTGTTTATAAACGTAATATGGGAATTACTGTGGAGCAGTGTTTAGTTTGTAAGAGTGTTATAAATAGAAATAAATAGAAAAGAACGTACTGTTATCGTTTTCAATGTAGGAAGTACATGAGGGCGACAGGCAATTTTGCCCACATCACAGCCCAAAACTTCCCGAAAATTTCCCAAATTGAATGCTTTAGTGTGACCATCTTTTTAAAAGTCACCCCAAGATTGCCATGAACAATATTTCAAAAGTTTAGAAAGTCTGTTTTATACATACAGCAAGATAATGAGAAATTCTTTGACAGGGTAATTGCTTGTTGCATGAAAAATTATCCTTTGAAATTAAAGAAATCCCCCCTTCCCCATTTAGTAATCCCCCAATGTGGAAAAATAGCCTCTAAAATGTAAATTATCTCCTACCTGATTTGTTTTACATCTTGATGTGAAGCTGTGTAAAAACATTATAAGGGTTTTCATAATGAAAATGGTGTGAGGGTTTTTTTTGTGTGTGTGTGTGCTAAATTAGAAATTTCATCTTCCACTTCACAGTGATAACCTCCCAAAGCAAGGAGTCAAATACAGAGGTTGATGATGATGGTGATGACGATGATGATGATGACGATGGTGATGATGACAATGACGATGGTGATGATGACAATGACGATGATGATGATGACGCACCCCAAGATGTATCTTTTTCAACCAGCAGACAAGAAGCATTGGACTCCATCTCACAAGCTCTACAACAAACAAAAAAGTAAGATCTAAGACTGATTGAGCATCCTAAATTTCAATCTGTCTTTGTGAAGCAGCTGCAGGTGTTTTGCAACACAGGGGATGAAGATGGGGGTCAGCACCAGGAAGACTAGACGTCCCGTATTTCAAGGGACAGTCCCATATTTTAACAGTTAGTCCCGCGTCCCTTTCGACCTTGCTGTTTTGTCCCGTATTTCACCATTTGTTTGAGAATATTAACCAATTGCACTTTTCCTCTTATCAGGGATGTGAGAGTTCAGATATTTGAAAAAATATTTTCAGCTTATTTTTTGGCTTTCCTATGTACATGAAGTATGGGAGCTCTTTTTATTTCAGCTTTTTTTCAACACTCTTCAGCTTTTTAAAAATGTTTTCTTGTGACCACTCACAACCCTGTCTTATATAGTAGGACCAAAGGAAAGAGGGTGAAATATCATATCATTTTTTAAACAATATTCTGTCACAATTTATCAGAGTTGGCAGCGTATTATAAATTCTGCCCTGTGCACCATGTTTAGCCATCTGAATATATTGGGCTCATTATGCCACTGATCTGACATTGAAGTGTCTTGTATGTTAACTGCCCAAATCTTGTCACTCTGGTCAGCATCCTTATAATTTTGCAATAAGAATGAAAAAAAATCGTTAAAAGCAAGAAAGACCTTTGATTGACTACTGAAAATAAACTAAAATTGCCATATTACAAAAAATTGGAACCATGAGAATATTCCATTAACACCAGGCGGTTGTTTCATAAAGCTGTTCATAAGTTACATCAACTTATCCAACGACTGGTGATCCCTTTTTGCTGTAAACGATAAATAAACATTGGATGTTCATATGTATTATTTAGTTCTTCAGAAAGGATCACCAATTGTTAAAGGTAAAAGTCATTAGTTGCAGCAAACAATTGTTTCATGAAAGTTTTTTAAATCAAGGTTAATTGTCAAAATATTAACTTACATCTAGATTTGGGATATAAATGTGAACTTATCTTATGAAATCTTAGCTCAAAATCGATAATTCTGATGTTCACTAACACAGAAAATCATATGTGGGACAGTTTATTAATGTTGCTTTGAAAAATATCTGACATGTGGTGGAATTCCATTATTTTGCTAATTTCTCAGCAATTACAGAATTTCTTTCAGAGCTATTTGGCACATATTATACGTACAAACACTTTGGTGGTAATTTCATTGGATTTTGTTCAAACTCATTTTGAGATCGTTACCACAACTGGTATTTATCTTTAAGTTGCTTTTGACATAGTAACAGCTTTACAAAACACCCACCAGTACTTCCATCCTGTTCTAATTCTAGAGTATGATGAATGACTTCGCTGGTTTTATTTGATATTATTCTTTTTTTTAACAGTATATGGTTTCTCTCTCCTTTCTCGATAACAGGTTGGAGGAAAGAGCCAAGGAAAAAAGAAGGAATCGGGATAAATTCTTGAAGCTACAGAAAGAGCGGAAGAAGATATCTCTGGGACACTCAAGATTACCTGAAGACTTTTTATCGGAAGTTGCAAGAATACCAGACAGGTAAAAAGACCAGCTTTATTTTGTATAAGTGTAGTTTGAATCAAAAGTTTACATGATAAGTAGGCAATTTCACACAAATTCTACCTTTTTACAAAATTGCCAAAAAAAAATGATTTCCTCAGAAATGATGGGTACTTGTTCCATTCATATAAATTACAAGTGTTTGTCACTTTGTTGAATTAAGTTATCCAAATTTAATTTTTTACCAAAATTTAATTTTTTTTTTTTTTTTTTTTTTTTTTGGGGGGGGGTTAAAATATAAGGTTTAGACTATGTTTTGTACAGCATACCTATTCTAAGTCAAATATAACAGAGAGTCAAAAGGGGCCTAAGCTTTCGATCCTAGCAGAATCTTCGTCGGAGGCAAAATGACCAAATATAACTTAAGTAATAAATGTGTCTGTGGTCACTTAGATTCCTCCAAGGGTACCTGTATACATGTATAACACATTTGGCTTAATTCAGTAAAAAAATTGGTTAAACTTGGACAAATAATTGACACATAGAAAGTAGACTTATGCAAGTATACATCCTTTTTCTGTATTCTATGGTGAATTTTCATTTTTTATTTTTTTCAATTTTTCTTAAGTACTGTAAAAATATAATGTCATGTAGGAATAGGGTGGGGACAATGATATTTTTCAACCCTCTGAGACTATTCATTTGTGAAAGTTCTCTATATCCAAGAATCACATACTAATAAACATGAAAAAAAAAAGATATACAGGGTAATTGATTTTTTCCTGATATCTTGAAAAGACATTTTTTTTTGTAGAAAACAGGGCTCGACATTAGCAGAAAGTCTGGCCACCAAAATTCTGTAAAAGCCAACACTTGGCGGCCCGGCTGGGCTTCCAAAGCTTTGGTAAATTCTGTCGTTTTCTATTGTTTTAGGGCCACTAAATTTGCTCTACGGGCCATCAAGAATATGAAATTGATGATTTTGGTGGACCGATTTGGCCACCAAGAACAAAAGCTAGTGTGGAGCCGTGGATAAGCTAAGATTTCTAAATTTACAGCATGTAGGATATACCTATTCTGTGTATTTATCTCCGAAAACAATTTCCTTATACTTGTATGATTTACAAATTAAGCAAGATTCTGGATAATAATCAGTTCTGTTATCCTGTATATATCTTTGTTCAGATCAAATAGTGAAATTTGAATATCTTCTTCGTATTTTAGCCAACCCCCTCTGCCCTCGGTTACCACTCAGGCCCAACAAAATCCCAAAAGGGATTCGCATCACAAGGTCTTTGATTCGGATGGCGAAATGGACTTTGACGAGGGCGACGACTTCCTTCCTCTATCTGCCGATGAGCCGAAGATGGTCGAAGGTTTCGAGGTCCATGCAATATCCAGACAGAAGAGGGCGCCCCCACCTAAATCGGACATGGCCTTGGAGTTCTTGCAGCAGCAGATGTACGGGGGTCAAATTAAACGAGAATCAGGTACATTTTCCTTGCATGACTGTTCAGTTATGAAATCTTTGTTCATAAACTACAGAATAATAATGATAATGCAGTTGTTGTATAATGCATATCACATTATCATTTAACATCCCTCTCTGCTCCAAAGGTGTCTGATATTTATTTTTGCCTTTGATAGATGAAAGACTGTATTGTGGTGCTGATCCAAGAATATTATGAATAGCAAGCAACAAAATCTTAAGTAGAATAAGATTGGTCTCCGGGCCCTGTTTGTTACCATGCCAGTTGCCATAGTTACAATTCCTAATGAAACTGGACTTTTTGTCTTTTGTAACTAAACATATCTTTTCTTCTTTGACTTTCCCCCCAGCACTGAAGCATAAAGCAAGGTTATTAAAACGCCAGGGTAAACCAAGCCATGCTTTTCACAACCCAAAAGGTATGTATTCATAATAAGGTTAAAACATTTAAAGTGGAATCCAATGCAAATAAAAACCTGTTTTTAGAGGAAAAAGAAAAATCAGACAAGTTGATAGGTGAAAGTTTGAACAATATCGGACAAATGATAAGACAGTTATGAATTTTTTAATGTTGTAAATATTGGTAATCACTTTACCCATGGAAGACTTCAAATTGGCCGCATATGTGATGACATAGTTATGTAAGGCAAGGACTACCTCTTCCATATACAATACTCCAGTACATAAATTGACTTAAATAGCATTTTTCTTTAAGTTTTAATTCAAACTATATTTTTCTTTCTTGAGGGCATAAACAATATACTATATGGGTTGTATTTAGATTACTACCTTAGGGGAATCTATACTTAGGAGAAAAACACAATCCTTGCTAAATAAGTGCATGGCCTATGGGAAGTTGTCCTTGCCCCTTGCTAATTTGAAATCTACATAGACTTGGGGATCTCAATTTTTAAGCAGCCATAACTTAATTTCTTGTCCGATTTCTTTCAAACTCTCACTATAATTTGCTTTTCATTTTTCTCCAAGTACGAGTTCTGGTATAGAAATCAAACTTTGATTGGAAAGTGGAAACTGATAGAAGCAGTCTCAGGCCAGAATGCTTATTTAAAACATTATGTTAATTTCATAACCATGTGATCTTCTTGGCATAGCTAATACAGGAAATAACATATGGGACTTTTAACGGATAATCATTTATTCAGTACCAGTAATTTTTCTGACCTTCATTTGATCATTACACTGTAATTCTGTGAACATTTTATTATCTGTTATTACCATTACGGGAGTTTGTTCTTTAAACTGTGCATTCAAATGCTTAATACCAATAACAAGAATTATAATCTTCATTTTTTTTCAAACAGAAAAGAGGAGAAAAAATAGGAACAAGAGAAGCATCAGAGCAGGTGAAACAAGCCAGTGAACTTTTAGTAAACTTGGAACATTTGAGGATACCATAAGTGTAAACTGAAGAGGCGATACTGAATGAATAAAACTGAAAATGAATGAATAATCCTTTTCATCGTCAGCATGGATCATTTGATTTGATTGAGCCGATTGTTCATTTCCATGAGTGACTTGATGCCCTTCTAAGTTTCGTTTGACATTGGATCATGGAGAAGTTGAAGAGAAAGGACGATTGGTTAATGGGTTAATGCATGATCAGTTGACATGTCCAATTCAAGGAATAATATGAAGTAGCCAACCAGTTCCTTTTGTAAGCCGCTTAAGGCTTGGTGGGTGTTTCATAAAGCTGTTCGTAAGATAGGAATGACTTTACGCACGACTGGTGATCCTTTCTTGTGCTATCTGATATCCCTATGTAATTGAGTTATGACCCAAGAACAGATTCCAGTCATGCGTAAAGTCGTTCGTAACTTTACTAACAGCTTTATGAAACACCTACCAGGTCACATCATTCTGTGCAAGCCTTGTGGGGAAACTATTTTTGCTACCCGCCCCGTGCCCCCATTGACAGTATCTAGCACACAGTTGCCAGCAGAAGCACACACAAATCTGATTTGCACACAGAAAGGTTTTGAACATGCTCCAAACTTTGTTGGAGGTGATTATGGAGAGATGTGACAGCGCCTTTAAGGATAGACATTTTGTTGTTCCTGAATCACAAACTCTAATAACTCATTTTAGAATTGATTTTTATGATTCACATTTCATCTTTTATTTCTGTTTTTATTATGTAGTTTGCCCTACTATTCTATCTTAATCATTTCAGGGTTTTTATTTTCTTTAAATAGTGCATAGGGAGACTTCACTCACATTATGCACTATAAAAGAATAATTATATTCATTATCGATCAATCATGAAAATCTGTTCTATGAATTGCTTAACTGTGGGATAGTGACCTGGGCTACAATCAATTAATAATCTATGAATGTATTTGTTGCATTTCTACTTTGAATGCATATGTAGCATGTTGTACATTGTACTTGGCAAACTGTGAAATACCAATCGTTCGTGTACGCATTGTTGTATTTTTAGGGATGTAAATGAAAAACACAATTCAAAAGAATATATGAATAATCGAGACATCCAAGTTGGTGCTTATCTCATTAAATTTTAAACCACCATGTCATTTTAGTACAAATGACCTTCTGATCATGCGCAGAATCTTCAGATCATGCGCAGAGTGGAACTATGAACTGGCTTATTCTTCCACTCCCTACATGGTCAGCCTTCATAAAGTCTAATGCTATTCCGTCCATTATCACTTCGTCTATATCACCAGTTGGTCTAATACCGACTAGTATTTGCCCAATTAGACCAATTGGTGTATGGACTTGGACCAAATAGTGAGTGGACAAAATTGCAATCAGACCATGTGGATAGTAGACGAACTGATGGTAGACCTAATGATAGTAGACGAGTTGGCAATTGGACAAATTGGCAGTAGACCAAATGCAAAATAAACCGGGGGAGCGAGTTGGCAATACCATAATTAAAGAAGAAATCAACTAAATGAATACTATCAAAATTATGATATTTCCGCTCAATTTACTTTCTCCAGTCGAGTTTTGCACGGCATGTCTATCCCAACTTGAATTACCTCTTTGGTTTGTATGTGTATGTAATAACCATGGACAAGAAAAGCATGATTTTTTTTCTAAAGCACAATGTATATTTGAACAATCTTTTAAAAATATATTTGCAGAAAAGCATAGATATTGGATATCCAATAAATGGTTTTGTCTTGTATCACTTCATGTGTAGTAAATATAATTAGTAAGAGTCATATAGGCCTACGGCCCTCCTTTGACAAAAAGAAAGCAACTATGTGGAATAATTTTCTTAGTACCAGTAAAAAAGGAAAATGTCTCACTGTTTTTTGTGGAAATATACAGTGCGTCCCAGAATAAACGAAACCGAGATTAGCGACCATTTATCATAAATAGAATAGATATGTGACCTACCAATTTACAGCTTAGAATCTCCTCTTTCATCTGATATTAGCTTATTTCTTATGTGTGAGTGAGCAAAAACAATTTGAAGAAAGGATATCAAAAACTCATTTGGCGAGGGGTATCTGGGTTTCAAAAAGAAAACCACATTTCTGAAAAGTTCAATATCTGCTCTTTAATTTGGTACCTCAATTACAGAAAATGGTCAAGAAATTAAAAAGTTCTAGTCATTTGAAATAAGTCTTGTATTTCCATAATTTCATGAGATAAACGTGTTTTCACCGGTTTCCAACAGAAGCTTTCGCATGGTGAACAAAAGATTTAATGCATGGCTGATCGTCAACAAAACGGAGTGTTGAGTGAGTTTGAAAGCCAGCCTGGAGAACCTCTTCATTTTATGAAATTTTTGAAAGCTTTAAATTGGTAGGTCATTTGTCCATTTTATTTATGATTAAGTAATGATAAATGATCGCTAAATCTTGGTTTCATTTTTTTCTGGGACGCACTGTATAATTTCCTGCCTCTGAAATAAGGTCTACATGACTCCATTCCTTGAGCATTATGTAGAGCATAATGAAAATATCCCAAATTAAGAAAAAGTAAAAAAAAAAATCAGAGTTGCTTCATTTTATCGTTGGAGGGCAGTATATTATACATCCACAGAAATAATAAATTCAGTTTAGTATTGTACAAAAATCCATTTAATCAATCTATGAGATTTTCTTTCTTGGGTCCGGTTTCATAAGACTTGTTATAATAACAAATGCGCGATTTATAAAACAATATCACTATCAGCCAATCGAATGGTTTTAACAGGTATGATATTCTCCTGACTAAAATCAGAATTTTTCAATTTTTTTAAAATCATTTTTAAGGTGAAATCCTTTGCCCAATTTCATTCTCATACTTACAGTTATACTGTTTTTTTTTAAAGTCAAATGATAAAACTATAATGCAGACTCGCCTTGAAAAATCACTTTTGATTTCTTTACTACACTGACTGTATGCAAGAGCTTGTAACCCGACCGGGGCGCCACAGACTTTGACGGTGACTTAGTGACCCTTGGCTATTTTTCAGATTTTCTTTTCAGAGGGGAATATCATACCTGTTTTAATAGCTTCAAACTGATATAGCAAACTTGCTTTTGTATCTAGTTTTATGAAACAGGGTCCCCTAATAGAGGGACTACTGTGTAGCTTCCTAAAATAATAAAAGTACTGAAATTTATTTCAATCTTAGAATCAAATTGAAGAAAAAAGGTAGGAAAAAAAAATAATAAGAACTAGGCTGGAACATAGGTTCAGGATGGGTCCCCTGCCTCCGAATTTTGGCCAATAGGTAGTTTTTGCATTTACTATGGAGAAACTCTCTAAAAAGCATTGATTTTTATTAAAATCGCAATGGAGAGCCAAGAGGCTTTTGTCAAAAGTTGGTTGACTGGGACAGATCATCTGAAGATTGCTCAAGATGAACGATTGCAAATTATGTCGTCCAGAGTCGAGAGATTCCGATGCTGTCCCGGTCCAGCAACTTTCAACAAATGCCTCTCTGCTCTCCATTGTGATTTGACTTGCATTTTCAAAGGAATTGATGCGTTGAAGAAAGTTTCCCCATAATATATGCAAAAAGTCTGCATTGACTATCTGATCTAGTAAACTATTGGTACACTTCAATCATACTAATTTATGCATAATTTATAGAATAAGATTTCTTATCTAAATCAAGAAATAATGGTCCAAATATGTTTTGACTAAACACTCTTAAGACATGATATCAAAATGAACTTCCCATGTGTTTGATTTTTTTTTAAATTCTAAACTTTTTTACTTAAAAAAAAGGGAAATAATTGGCAACATTATTACAAAGATCAACATTTAATTTATTTTTATCAGTATTTTGTTCATATGAAACTTTTCACACAAAAAATTGGACATCTCAAGTGAAGTATTCAGGGGGCGGGACCATCCCTGGCCTAGTTTGGGTCATAACAGAAAAAGCATGAATCTATTATGAGCATAAAAGGTGAAACTTGGTATATGATATCACATATATCTCATGAAATAAAACACATCTTCTTGCATTCAATCATCATTAGCCTGATTTTAATTTTTTTATGTACAGATAAGCTTCCACAAGAAACTTATTAAAACCAAACTTTAATATCAAAATACTTCTTCAGACACTTGGTGGATTGAGCTAGTACCAAAGAATAAAAAATATCTCACAATATAGTTATCATTTATCATTGATCAGGGCTCAATAAACAATCAATGGCTTAATAGACTGACTAATCAAGATCAATGTTACATGGGCGTTAAGTTTAAAATACTGACCAGGAACCAATCAGAAGTGTTCTTTCATAGTTGCTATTCATCACTAAGGCTTGTATTACAGGGTGCAGGTGACCCAAATACCACTGAGGGCATAGGTTGAGCATCGAACAGTCACACTGTAACCCCACTTTAAAGGTCAAGTCCACCCCAGAAAAACATTGATTTGAATAGAGAAAAATCAATCGAATCACACCCCCTAACTATGACATGAAAACAACATGGTTCTTTTTTTATGTGTCATATAAACCAAATAATGAATTTTTTTCATTTGTACAATGGACAGAATACTTCATTCCATGAAAGTTGAAATAGTGATCTATTTAATCTTTCACCTCATGAAGTATTATATCCATTGCACTCATGAACATTCATTATTTGGGTACTATCCCACAGTAAATGCTTGGTGAAGACATTTTGATTCATGATTTATATTTTGAGATTATAACTTTAAAAAAAGCTCAAATGCACCCAAGTGATCTAGATGGCTTCGACACATACTTACAGTGTAAAGAGCAAAGTGATCTTGTCTCACATCATAATTTCTGAATGTCATTGGTATATGTTAATGTATGCCATAGAACAATAGTTTCTAATGTATCAGTCATGACTTAGAAAACTAGATACACTAGGGATATTTCATTGATAATATAGGCTGTTTGTCTGAAGAAGGTCAGGGAGGATTGGTCATTCATTGTTCCTGCTTTCTGGGTTGTTGTTATGACCTTGTAATGGTGTTCACTTTGGTCTATTAGAGTAGGGTCCACATGGGCTGACGGTCTTCAAGAGTTGGTCAATCATGGCTCCTCTGCTTTCCAGGATGTTGGAGACCACTCGTTCTCTTTAAGTAGGGGCCATATAAAGGGCTGAAGGCCTGGTATGATTGGTCACTCAGCCTGAGATCAGTTGGTCTCATAACAAAGGGTCTGTAGGTGCCGAAGGTCTAGTAGAGGGGATCATTCAAGGCTCCTGCATTCCAGGATGTTCTAGACCACTTGTTCTCTTTAAGTAGGGGCCATATAAAGGGCTGAAGGCCTGGTATGATTGGTCACTAAGCCTGAGATCAGTTGATCTCATAAAGAAGGGTCTGTAGGTGCCGAAGGTCTAGTAGAGGGGATCATTCAAGGCTCCTGCATTCCAGGATGCCTATACGACTTTGCGAGGGAGATCATTTGGTATCTTAGAATAGGGTCCATAAGGGCCAAAGGATTGGAAGAGTTGGTCAGTCATGTTCACTATGACCATGTGATGGAGATCATTATGCCTCAAAGAGTAGGGTCCATAAGGGCTGAAGGTCTGGAAGAGTTGGTCATTCATGGTTCCTGCATTCCAGGATGTCGATGTGACCTTGCAATTGACATCACTTGGTCTCTCAGAGTAGGTTTTCTCAACTTCAGAGCTTTGTCGGCATCTCCAGCAGAGGTAAGCCAAACAAACCCATACCTAAGGGGAAAAAATATCAGAATGGTATACTGTTAGACATCTGCAAGATTCAAACTTATACGTTAATTTGTAAAATTTGCGTATGGTTGGCTGAGAAAAAGTGCTCAAAAGCTAGAACAAGAGTGTTGCTTATACAACCACCCGTAAATGGAGATATTGGTCAAGCAAGAAAAGTGGAAGGTGGCGACTTCACCTTTGACCTCTAAATCAATAGAATTCCTGGGATCCATGCTAGTATCATACACACCAAATTATATGAGCCTAGGTTACATGTAAGTTAAACTGAAGTTATCGCATTTACAAGGACTGCAGAAGGGTAATATGAAAATATGTCACCATGATCTTGACCTTTGATCTCAAAATCTATAGGCTTCCTGGAATCCATGCTAGTATCATAAATACCAAATTATAAGAGCCTAGATTATTGAACTGAAGTTATCGCGTTTACAGGGAAATGTTAACAGACGGAGGGACGAACACAGAGTGTGATACCATAATACGTCCTGTCTACGACAGGTGCATGAAAATTTGAACATTCAGTTTTGACATTCAATAGATGAGCAAGTGATCCCTTTGTCCTTTCACATTTGTATTGTACAGCTGGAATATCAATGACCAAAGACAAGTGTTCTTATCAACTCCATTTGTCCTCTTCGCTTATTATTCTAAATGAGCATTGAAAACTTCACTGAATCTTAAATCTGGCCTTGTCTTGCTACAGGCCACGAATCTGTAACAACATATCTTGAGGGGCAACCAAAACTATAACTGGGCTTGAAAGTCAGACATTGTGAAAAGCATTGGATATACATGTAACAGAGACAACTTTTGGGGGGCAGCAATATTAATGTACCAGTGAGACATTCTTCAGCTATGCTTGCTTGGCCGCGAGCCACTGTCGGGGCAGGGGAAAGTGCGATAGTGATATAACCACAAAGAATTTTTCCAGTGGCATTAAAATACGTCTGTTCATAAACCTCTGGGTGATTTTATATCAGAATACTGTCAAATTCTCCATGGAAACAGATGATCATCTCCCTGTAATCAAGACCCCGCTGACATCCCTAACGACTGGTTCTTCATATCTTACCCTCTGGATTTAGTGTCGCTTCCTTTCTTACGAAGGATGACATTGGTCGGGTTACAATCACTCGTTTCAAAGAAAGCCAGCAATTCTTCTTCGGTTACCTTGGGATGAAGGTTGGCAACAAACACCTTCTTTTTGAAATAGGCATCTGAAAAAAAAAATATCTACATTCATTCCTGATTCCTAAACCACTATCTCTCTTAGAGTTTATTGGGTTAGAAGAATTAAAGGACAAGACCACCCCAGCAAAAAGTTGTTTTGAATAAAACGAGAAAATCCAACATGCACAACACTGAAAATTTCATCAAAATTGGATACATTTTTAAGCTTCGCTTAATTTCACAAAACAGTTATATGCACATCCTGGTCGGTATGCAAATGAGGGGACTGATGACGTCACCCACTCATTATTTCTCTTGTATTCTACTATATGAAATATTAAGATTTTCTCCCCTTGTCAGGTGAAATCGAGTTTCTTTCCTCCCTGAACATGTGGAATTAACATTGCTTAACGTTATGTGGTTCAGTCAAGTTTTACATTATTGTCAATTCTGTAAAATTTGAAATAGTGTATAATTCACAAAATAAAAAACAAAAGAAATAGTGAGTGATGGACATCATCGACTCTCTCATTTGCATGTTACTGAGTTGTGCATATAGCTGCAAATTGACGCCTGTTGCCGCGGTTTTCCACGCTATTTTATTCTCGAGTCTTCCGTTTTTATTCATGAGTCCACTCTTAAAACAGCAGATTCATGAATAAAATAGTGTATCTAACCGTGGATAACAGGCGTGAAATTGGCGCACTGTGACAAAAGCTTGCATCAGCATTGTACATTTTTTATACACGCGCCGGATAGGCGGTAAAATAAGTGTAATTTATACAGAAAATCTGCAAAACCATGGATTCGACCATGGGTTTTCAAAACCACCTTTGTGAATTTAGGCCATTGAAACACACTGGGGGTCGGTTTCACAAAGTAAAGCAAAACCCAAGACAAGATCTTACCGCTACTTTCATTCATCATGTGGATGAGGAGCTTCCGTTCCTTGTTCCCAACTGGTGAGGGCATGCTGATTCCATTGAGTCTGCAAAGCCTCTCCGCTTCCTCCAAAGTATTACAGATCACCGTTGCATATCTGAGGAGATAAAAAAAGGCATAGGCAAGTGTCACTGTATAGCCTCCCCCTTTTTTCAATGAGAAAAGAAATTCAATATTTCCTTTTATTCGTAATGCTGATCAGCAAATTCCTGCTGTTTCCATACACATGTAGTTAGTGCTCATCAATGTGGGGAATATGCAAATGAGTTTTGATCATGCATGGCTTAGTGTCACGCCCAAGGTGATATGCCAGGCAAACCTATACACACTTTGGGTTCAGAAGTTACCAGAAGGCATTACGTTTTTTTATTTCACTGGGTTGAGACATGTTCATTGTCTAGATTATTCTGTCAGTCAAAAGAAATTTCTCTTCCAGTTGTTCAAGTCACCAAATCGTTCTCACATTATACTTGTATAAAGTCTGCGCTACGATAGTTTGTAAATTCCTTGAGGAGAGTAGCTCACAGTCATACTTTTGCTGTATCTGAAAACTCAAAGCAGCCATAAACATTGTCCATTATTTCTATGTTGAGCAAAATTAGAAATACAGCTCTTAAAAACAATGCAGTAGTAAAAACTCATGACTTTAAGTAAATATGGTTATCGAGTGTAGGCCGCATTCCATTATCAAATGACAAGTTTAACGAGCAGTCATAGAAACTCCAACTCTGCAGTCTAGAGATTAATAGGTCACATATTAAAGGGATGGTCCTGGCTGAAAGTATGTATATCTAAATAAATAGAGTTTAATTCACTGAGCAAAATGCCAAATATTTCATCAAAATCAGATAACAAATAAAGTTATTGAATTTTAAAATTTCGCAATATTTTGTGAAAACAGTCATCATGAATATTCATTAGGTGTGCTGATGATGTCACATCTCAACATGTTCTTTTGTATTTTATTACATGAAATTAGGTTTATTCAAAGTTTTTCCTAAAAGAACTAGAAAAATTGGATTGACAACTGATTTAGTGCATTAGATAATTATTGCTGCAAATCATTTCATTATAAGGGAGACATATTATTCACACAATTGTATGAAATAATGAAAAAATTATGATTTTATGGAATAACATAAGAAAATGGAAAGTAGAGATGTGACATCATCAGCCCACCTAATGAATATTCATGAAGACTGTTTTCACAAAATATTGCTAAGCTTTAAACTTCAATAAAGTATCATTTGTTATCCGATTTTGTTGAAATTTTCAGCAATTTGCTCAGTGAATTCTACTCTATGTATTAAAAAATAAATATTTTCAGCCCGGACGATCCCTTTAAGTTGATCTTACTTTAAAGATTGCTTCTTTTCTCCGGGTACCCCTTTCCTCTTCCTCTTGAAAATGATCTCGGAAGGGAAGATGTCTGACTCTCCGATGAACATTCGGAGCGCACCCTTCATAACGCCAACAGGTAGGTTCCCACATCGCACTGCAAAACCTTCTCGAGCTGATGAAAAAGATAAATGATAAGCTGAATAAAACTCTTTAAAAAATTGATAGCACCTACACTACAGTATATGGAATAATCTTCTTCAAAAGCGGTCCAACATACATGTATGGTTTACTTACAATTTACATGATTACTCACTGACATACTAGTTATTTATTGGCCCGAATTCATAAAGGGAGTTTTAAATGCATCGTCTAAACCGTAGTTTAAGAAGATTATGTGGATTAATTACGTTCATTTTGAGTCCAATAAGGAATGCAAGCGTTTGTCAACGTGCTTATATCATGCTTGTTACTGTTTATGTGCAGTAACCTCAGAAACAAACATGAATTTAATGAGTTGTGACAAAACATACATTCATTTAATATGTATGCAATTCTTATAACAAACGTCAAGTCTACCCCAACGTAAAGTTGATTTGAATAAAAAGAGAAAAGTAAAACAAGCATAACAATGAAAATTACATCGAAATCGGATATAAAATACGAAAGTCATGACATTTTATAGTTTTGCGTTATTTCAAAAAACAGTTACATGCACATCCTGGTGGGTATGCAAATGAGGAGACTGATGATGTCCTCCACTATTTCTTTTGTATTTTATCATATCAAATAGAGAAATGTCCTATTTTTCTCCCCATTGTCAGGTGAAACAATGATTAATTCCTCCCTGAACATGTGTAATGAACATTGTTTAATACAACTCAGTCATGTTGGCCCTTATCGTCAAATCTATAACAAAATCAAATATTGTATAATTTAAACAATAAAACACAAAAGAAGTAATGAGTGAGGGACATCAACTGTCTCATTTGAGCTGTGCATATCACTGTTTTGCAAAAAAATAAGCAAAACTTTTGAATGTCATAACTTTCTTATATTACATCCGATTTTGATGAAATTTTCAGTGCACTTTTCTCTATTCAAATCAACATTTTTCTGGGATGGACTTAACCTTTTATTAACAATAAAGTGGTCATTTTCAAAGGTATATAAAATCAAAAGAAATTCAATACCCGGTTTTCCTTTCTTTGCCTGAGGTTCGTCTGACTCGCTATTGGAACGTTTCCTCTTCTTCCCCCTCTTCTTCTTCCTTCTTTTCTTTCCCTTATCTTCTCCCGTGATCTGATCAGCACTTTCCTTGCTGGGTTCCTCTTTTGACGTTTCATCCGGAGCATTTTTCTTCTTCTTCTTTTTGCTTTGTCCATTTTCCGAGACTTCCTTCGAAACTTGGGTTTCCTTTTCAGGAGATTTCTGATTAGCCAGTGTGGCCTTGAATTCTCCCAAGCCCAAGGATTTCCTCTTCAAGACAGGAAAATCAATCTCTACATCCTCATCATCGTCTTCTTCTTCTTCAACCTTTTTATCAGTTGCCTTCTTTTTCTTTCCAGACTTTGTTTCCTTCGCATCCACATTTTTGACAGGTTTTTGTTTAGCGATGCTTGGTGTTCCTTCTGATACCTTCCACTTTGACGTCGAACTTTGCAGTTTCTTGGAAGAGCTGCCTTTCTTTACAGCGACATCACCTCCATTCTTTGTACGAGTCTTAGTCTTCACAGGACTCTGGCGCGTGTCTCTGTCCACGTCATTATCGTCGTCACTGCCATCCTGAAAGAGAAGAAGCTTCTTAGCAACCAAATCTTCTTTGGAAGGGGTTTTCATGCGGTCTTTCTTGATTTTCGTTTCACTCTTTGGGCGTTTCTTCCCACTCGACATCCGATTTAAGATGGCTTCTTTGCTTAGCTTTTGAGCTCCAATTGTTTTGCTGAGCTTCTTAGTCTTCTTTATTTTCTTCTGTTCAGGTGACCCGTCCATGGTCTTATTTTTCTGATATCTTCTGGTATATGGTATAGAACCTGGAAAACAATAAAGAGAAACAGCATTTATTTACATTGTTAAAATTTCACAAGCATAGGAATCTTTAACTTGTCAGAAGCAACACTCAAAGTTATAAGGGAATTTCAATTTTTTATATAAATGCCCAGCACACACGACACAATCTGTTGTGACCCGATTCGCAAAGAAATTGTAATAAATCATGATGAACCTTCCAGTCTATGTAATCTTATCAATCAAAGATAAAATCAGTTGTACATGTATGAATAATAATTAAAGTCAGTTCTTGCATATCACATTATAAATAATGCCTCTATATGCATATGAATCTAATAGGAAAATAACGATTCAAAGGCTGTTTAATATATTGTTTTACCTATTAAGATATCGTTTACAGATAGAAGAAAATGTGAAATCCAGAAAACCATGTATTTGCCTCCAGAAATGGAGGCATATGTTAGCTCTGTGAACATATTTTGTTTGATGAATAAAGAAGACCAGCAATGGTTATTTTACAAAAAAAAATAAATAAATAATGCCTCTATGCGATTCCAAAGGACTTGGATATTATTACCCCGGCTACAGCACATAGCTACCTTTCAGTGCTCGGCATTTCAAGGAATAAACTCCTGCCAAGTACCCATACACCTCGCCTGGGTTGAGTGCAGCACAATGTGGATAATTTCTTGATGAAGGAAACTTATCCATCTCGCACTCCGACTCGACGATGTCGATAGTCAGAGCTGTCACAATCACCAGCTGATCGCTTACAATTCTGTACATGCCTAGTACATACCGTAAGAAGCATGTATGTGGTCTCGTTACCAGTTGTGCAGTCTAATCGTGCACGCGTACATATACATAAGCCATGCGGCAAGTCCGTCAACAATTCTAAAAACCCTGTGCTAAAGAATATGCGTTTACCTCCATCGCAAAGCTTCCGGTGTTGCGGAAGGCTCGGATATTACATCGATCGTTCGACTTGAAGCTAGCAAGGGCGATATTAAAAATGCGCTTGCTCTGCCGCCGGAGAACATAATTATGTAAAGTATTTTTTACATTGTCGATGGAATTTTATTGGGGCGATTCTAAAATGAATAGTCGCCCCAAAGCATTGGGTTTTTATAATTTTTAGGGGTGAACTGGGCTGTCATGGGGGCGAAATCACCAGTCGTCCCCGTGTAATTCCAACGCTGCATCCACACACAAAACAAATGGCTTCTGCTGGCCTCAGTGACACAAAATTTTGGGTGAGAAAAAATTACGCTTTTGTTGGTGTTGTTTCTTTTGTTCTTTTGCAAAGGGAGATTATCTCCCCTAGTGGAGAGTCTCCCATATTGGCCGTGTGTCTCTACTGTTGGACAAAAGCTAACTTAGACCATTTGTTCACTGCATATTTAAGTGATTTGATTACTGAAACAATGTTTTCTAGCTCCGAAACTTGCTGTATGTGCCAAGCAGAAATTGGCTGCATGACCACGCGCGCATTATACTGGGAGCTCCCTAGCCCTGGGTTACCCTTGTCACAGCCGGTCTCTCGGCAGTCGAGCTGCCCCATGCAGTTGGCTGGGTGTAGCCGTTCATGCTGAATTGAACTAGATCTTTGAATGTTTACTCTATATTGTGCCTTTTCGTAAATTTCTGTCATTATACCGAAGATAATTATTTTGATATTGATATTAATTCATACATTTTGTCACAAAAACAATCTTTCCTTCCAAGGTTACAGAGTCAAGATGGTTGATTGTTCAATCATGTTTCATCATTTGGAAACTGGATTCTTCAGTTTTGGAAGTGGAATATCAATGTTGACTTTTTGAATTAAAATGCAAAATCTAGTGTTTCTATTATTCTTTTGTAGAAAAAAATATATTTTGAAACTTTTCAATCATATTTCATTATTTTGAGACTGGATTTGCTTTTGAAAGGGGAATATCATAAATGTTGACTTTTTAATTAAAATGCAAAAATTATGTTTATTTTTTCATATTTGTTCATTTCTTTTAAAGATTTTTTTAGTTTCTTTTTAAAATTTTTGCATTGTTATTTTTTTCATTTTTTGTCATGTTTCATTATTTGGAGACAGGACTTGCTTTTGAAGGGAGGCTATAAATGTTGATTTTTTTTTATTAAAATGCACAAACTTTAAGTTGTTTAATTTTTTGTAAATTTTTTTTTCACTCTTGTAAGAAAATACACATACAAAACTCAGAGGAAAGAATATTTCATTTTCAGATGGGTCTAAGTCCTGTTTTTTTTTTTATTATTGTTAATTTTACTATTTTTTTGTTTACTTTTTTAGTAGGGGTGCAGGTGGAGGTTGTGTTTTACACTGGAAAATGGGTACGGGATTGGTACAAGTTTTTGTGTCACTTTTTTTCTCTTGTGTTTGGTGTTTGGAGCTTTGATGTCTGTTTGGTTGTTTAGAGCTTTGTTATCTTTTTTTCCTAGTTGTTTTTTGTTTTGCTTTGAAAGAAATAGACCACTCTTTTCCTTTTCCTTTGGTTTCAACTAAGAATTTGAATTTACTTATAAAAAGAGAGCTCAAACAGGGCCTTTGTAATACAATGTATGTATACAAATCCAAGAAATACATTGAAAATGATAGAATATACCAGTACTAAAGCTTAATTTCTATCCTTCTTGACACTTTAAATAAATTGCATACAATGGTACATACATATTTTACACTTAGCTGCTCATCCCTCCTTAAAAAAAATGTAATCAAAATGTCCATTGTCTCTAAAATCAAAAGCTACATATTACACATTTATAACAAATTAAAAAAATCGGTTCTGTACTCCATTGACTTTACATTTATGACATGACAATGACCACAAAGTTTGATTAATATGCACAACTTAAACTGGAATAACTTTATCATTTCTTAATGAAAATTAGAGTTCTTGGTATCATTTGAAAGGTCTCTAGCTTTAAGAGCTTTTAAATGATACCAAATTTATTCATATTTGATTATTTTCATTTTTTGTCTTAAGAAATAGGCAGGCCTAACTTAAATAAGTTAGTATTTTTTGTCACAAAAGTGATATCTTGATGATTTTTTATAAGTGTGTGCTGTGTTCTGCATTGGCAAACCAGGCAGTCATGATACTGATAGTACTACCTGTACCACCCATGGTTTCAAATCATCTCGCGTGTGGAGGATTCATATGCACCTGGTACATGCAAATCCTTCACACCTTTTTTAGCTCAAATAACTATGACTTTACATCATAGCTAAGAATTCTAATTCTGCTACGACACTTACCAAACCATATGGATCGTTTGTTGACTTCTCTTTTCTGTATTTTATTAATAAAAGCATTTTTTTGTGATCTTCACGTAGATGCCTCTTGATCAGCGTGGATAACAATTTGCCTAAAGAGGCGCACGATACTATTCACAATCCGGTTTGTTTACGGTTCTGCAGATAGTACTGCTAGCTGCATTCTATTTTCTTGCTCGTTCAATCCACTTTCATCATCTTGTCAAAAGATGGCGTACTTTACCTATAAGTATATATACATGAGCACCCACGGTTTCAAATCATCTCGTGTGTGAAGGATTCATATGCACCTGGTACACGCGAATCTTTCACACCTTTTTAGCTCAAATAACTATGACTTTACATCATAGCTATGAATTCTAATTGTGCTATGACACTTACTGAACCATATGGATCATATGTTGACTTCTCTTTTCTGTTTTTTCAATAAAATAACATTTTTTCGTGATCTTCACGTAGATGCCTCTTGATCAGCGTGGATATCTATTTTTTTTTAAATGATACCAATTTATTCATATTTGATTATTTTCATTTTTTTTGTCAGAAGAAATAGGCCTAACTTAAATAAGTTAGTATTTTTTGTCACAAAAGTGATATCTTGATGATTTTTTAGTGTGTGCTGTGTTCTGCATTGGCATACCAGGCAGTCATGATAATACTGATAGTTCTACCTGCACCACCCATGGTTTCAAATCATCTCGCGTGTGAAGGATTCATATGCACCTGGTACACGCAAATCTTTCACACCATTTTAGCTCAAATAACTATGACTTTACATCATAGCTAAGAATTCTATTTCTGCTATGACACTTACCAAACCATATTGATCGTTTGTTGACTTCTCTTTGCTGTATTTTTTAAATAAAATAAAAGCATTTTTCGTGATCTTCACGTAGACGCCTCTTGATCAGCGTGGATATCTATTTTTGCCTAAGCTAAAGAGGGCGCGCGATACTATTCACAAGCCGGTTTGTTTACGGTTCTGCAGCTTGTATTGCTAGCTGCATTCTAATCTAGGCGATCAGCATTATTTTCTTGCTCGTTCAATCCATTTTCATCATCATCTTGTCAAAAGATGGCGTACTTTACCTATAAGTATATACATGAGATGCAACCTGTTGATTTTGGTACAATTTCCTATTATGCGCCAACGACTTGAATCGAGAATGTTCGATACGTAAAATTGAATTCCGATTGTTGTTTGCGTAATTTCCACCGCAGTATTAAGGATAACTAAGGACGGATTGAACGGCTGATATTTGGAGGTAAGCGATAAAAACACTTTTATAAATAATTCCTTTTCAAAATGAACTTAAAATATGAATGTACAATTACAAGATTAACATAGTCTTACATGACTTAGGAGAAATATTGAAAGGTTTGGCGTGTTTTATTCCCTCACATTCATGTGATGAACGAAAACGTCAAAGTCCACTATGAAATCACATGCATTGTGCGAGGTTAGTATTAGTAACCTCGCATGTATGCATGTTGTGTGAGTGATACATGAGATGCAACCTGTTGATTTTTTATACAATTTCCTATTATGCACCGACGACTTTGAATCGAGAATGTTCGATAGGCAAAATTTAATTCGGATTGTTGTTTGCGTAATTTCCACCGCAGTATTAAGGATAACTAAGGACCGATTGAACGGTTGATATTTGGAGGTAAGCGATAAAAACACTTACTTTATAAATAATTCATTTTTAAAATGAACTTAACATACAAATGTACAATTACAAGATTAACATAGTGGAGAAATATTGAAAGGTGGCGTGTTTTATTCCTCACAGTGTGATGAATGAAAACGTCAAACATGTCAAGACTCAAAGTCTACTGGTTGCATGTCATAAGGTGGTCCAATTTCGCGAACAGGGTGAAAATGGTCAAACATTTTATTTTTTGATATGTTATAGCTATTACATGTACCATTCTCTAAATAATGAAAAAGTTTTAAGTCTTGAATACCTTTATTTTTCCTTAAAATGACTAATTAACAGCTAATTATTACATAGACGTCAATGTAAATGTGAATTTTGAAATGTGTTTTTCTCAAATTGGACCTGCTGCATATAAAATGGTGTCAATAGTTAATGCAACATTGGATCACCCTAGTCTTGAGGACGCAATGATGATGATTTTTTTAGATATGTCTTACATTCTTTCATCATTGACGTCTTGACACTCTCTCCATAACGCCTTCAGCGAACGACCAAAACAAAGATGGATTTCCCCCCAAAATCCATCTTTTTAAACCGAACTAACTAGAAATTTGTTAATTTTATTAATTCTTACACCTTCCTACGCCTAATGCGTAGGAAGGTTTTAAATACTACTTTAAAAAATGTAAAAAAATGAAGATTTCTTACCTAACTGATGCCGCGTAGACCTCTCGTTCCACATGTAAACAACGGAAATACAATAGCGTCGACCCTTGAACCGCTTATGTATGACGTACTTCCGGAAAGCAATGCCGTCTTAACGAACAATTTAGAGATAAAAAATCTTATTTAACAAATATTAAAATTATTTTGTGATCATAAATAATTTATATATATTGATATGAAATATTTATGATCACAAAATAAATTTTAATATTTGTTAAATAAGATTTTTTATCTCTAAATTGTTCGTTAAGACGGCATTGCTTTCCGGAAGTACGTCATACATAAGCGGTTCAAGGGTCGACGCTATTGTATTTCCGTTGTTTACATGTGGAACGAGAGGTCTACGCGGCATCAGTTAGGTAAGAAATCTTCATTTTTTTACATTTTTTAAAGTAGTATTTAAAACCTTCCTACGCATTAGGCGTAGGAAGGTGTAAGAATTAATAAAATTAACAAATTTCTAGTTAGTTCGGTTTAAAAAGATGGATTTTGGGGGAAATCCATCTTTGTTTTGGTCGTTCGCTGAAGGCGTTATGGAGAGAGTGTCAAGACGTCAATGATGAAAGAATGTAAGACATATCTAAAAAAATCATCATCATTGCGTCCTCAAGACTAGGATCACCCTAGTATTTTGCAGTTATAATCTTGAAACATCAATAATTAAATCTGTACCAAAAATCAAATAATTATCTATTATTGTATGCATAATTATACTAATTAATTAACAGTATTTAATTTCACATTTTTGCCCCCAAAATACCTGTCACTGTATTTATATGCTTGGCAAAATGACAATATCATGGGTAGAAATGTTTATTGCAATGCTACGCAACACACAACGAACAATTGTGTACAACGGATAGCGGAGCGTGAACGTAGCGGTCGTGTACATTTTTGCTTATTACATGACGTCATCCAGCCCTTGCCGAGAACCAATTTATGAATGAAAATATAGTAAGCATGCGCAGTGCAAGCCTTTTATTTCCCCACACAGAATTCCACCAAAACAAGTGTGCAATTCTCTATCACCTCGTACCAAAATCGACCTAGAATTTCACTTTCCCGTATTTTATATGAATTATGAAAGGTATTCTCGGAGGATCTATTTTCTCACCGATACTGCACAGGTAAGCAAATTTCGATTACTTCTTGCTTTTCCGTCAAAATCTTACGAATTAGCGTCTATATGCCATCGTGTTCGTTGGAATTTGTAGAGTCTATCGCAACGTGCACAAAGTCAATTGGCTTCCGGGTTTCGGAGCGTCGCGTGAATATGCATGAAATTGCAGAGTTTCGATAATTTTTGATCGATACCGGAGCGATCCGATCACGAACCAAAACTATTTACGGCGTACACAACGTGACCGGATATCGTTATCGCTATCGATACTTCCGCACGCAGTCCGAAGGAATTATTTTTGGGACCACGTGGTCATGACGTGATCTGCGCGATTGACCAATCAGCGGTCTTCGAATCGCTGTGCGGAGACGGTCTATCCGTTGTACACAGTCTATGGACAATTGTTCGTTGTGCAACATTTGTACTAAAAATCAAGATTACAAATTAGATAATTAACCAAATCTCTCCGGTTTACTAATTGATTTGGTTGCAGATCATGCAGATCCGAGCTGACATACACATGTATTCCATTGCTGCATATTTTCAAAATTGTCAAATTTTTATGACATTTAGTTGTTCCCTGCTTTAAAACGCCCCAAAATATGAGGAAAACAGTCATAGTAAGTTGTTAATTAGGTTTAATTAATATTTTATCATTTACCACATCCACCAGCTCCGCCACCCCTGTTACTTCAAACTTAATGTGCTATAGTTTTTGTTCCTGATATTGTATTGATTTAATTCATAGTAATATATTTAGCCTATAGTTCTAGCTTCAAAATGAGATATTACTCAATAAATTTGGTCAAGATGCTGTGATGTAGCAACAATTTATCCATGGCACCGTGTGGAAAATTGTTCATACGCCACCCTTTTCGGTATAGGCGCTGGTCAGAAAATTGGGATCGTCCCTGTTTACAGGGACTGTCTCAGCTCAGTTTATTAGGATTTCTTCACACAATAAATCTAGGAATGTTCATTCACCTGTCAAGTGCCGACACCAATCAAGTGTGCTAGTCAATGTAAACATATCAGGTTTCATCACAAGATTATTGGAAGACGGTAAGTCATGAAAAATAGACGGTGAACTGGGGGAATGGAGGTCACTGAATCTATTTTTAGCACTCTCAATTTCCGTAATTGCTGTCTTTGTCCCGTAGGGGGAAGTGAAAAAAAAACGTCCCCATAAACAAGGACAGTCTCAATTTATCAAGACATGATTTGTCTTGGTTTATGAGGATATCCTTGTTTTCTGCGACTATCCCAATTTTTGGACCAGCGCCTCTACTGCTTTTTGCATACCCGGCCCAGCTTATGAAATGCGACCTACTATGAAATCACATGCGTTGTGCGAGGTTAGTATTACTAACCTCGCATGTTGTGTGAGTGTACCTGTACTAGATTTCTCACAGGCAGGATGGTTGCACTTGCAGTGACTTTTCTTGACTCGACGTCTTGAGCAAGCGCTGTTTTCGTAGTGGAAACGCGGCCTTCCACACTAACAGAAAAAATAGCGCGTGGGACTAACCTCGAAAGAGATGACGGGATAAAATCCCCATCATACTTGGACTTAGGCCTATGTCTTTTTTTTACCTGAAAAGCTCACCTCAATAATGTATCCCCTGTGCTCCTTGAAAATGCAGCACTAAGCTTCTAACGTTTTCCTATATTCACAATACCGCATATCAACGTGGGTCGACACGATCTGCGCTATACAAGACAATCTGAAAACACGTGCGAATGTAAAATGAACACCATATGCAGCACCGCGACTATTTCGGCCGCGGTATCTGGTGCTGTTTATAACACCAACACCTGTATAACCAGGCCAGTCGCAAAATGATTGATACCTGGGATTGAAGGCCACCCCATTTGATGCGGAAAAAGAGGTGAGACGTGTTGCGTGGCACATAGGGGCATTTGCTACCCCAAGTGTTTCCTGACATAGAAAACGGATAAAATAGAATTAGAGATGGAAAATTAGGGATGTGATGATATGAGAGATGTGATGATATCACAAATTAGACAGATTTTGATAAATTAAAAATGCAGTCGAATTATTTTTTTTGGCAGTGTATACAGCCACACGCGTGTGTCTTTACCATCCAGCCACACGCGTGTGGTTATATCCAGAACACCTATCTGTGGATACCGCCACACGCCGCCAGTAATAACAGTAAAACACGTACCGCGGTATAGGTCTGACCGTCTATATCACGATCAAAATAACCTCATTTCTTCATTAAATTCTTACATTCTAAACCCCTTTGATTTCTTTAAATCGTTTCAATTTCATTCTCACCGTCTTCTTTCCTTGCTTTTCTTGTCTTGTTACAAAAGGCCGCCTGTTAAATAGCAAATTTCCACACTTTTTCTACTTGTGTCGATTCTCTACTGAATCTAGGCTATGTGCGCGTACGTACGAAACCCAAACTGTGTATGTCTACTATACTGCGCTGCGCTAACGCTGTATGGGTCTGCCACCGCGAAGGAAGCCAGAATCGACACAAGTAGAAAAAGAGAATTTGCTGTTAAACAGACGACCGTTTGTAACAAGACAAGAAAAGCAAGGAGAGAAGACGGTGAGAATGAAATTGAAACGATCTAAGGATATCAAAGGGGTTTAGAATGTAAGAATTTAATGAAGAAATGAGGTTATTTTGATCGTGATATAGACGGTCAGACATACGTGTTTCACTGTTATTACTGGCGGCGTGTGGCGGTATCCACAGATATGTGTTCTGGATATAACCACACGCGTGTGGCTGGATGGTAAAGACACACGCGTGTGGCTGGATGGTAAAGACACACGCGTGTGGCTGTATACACTGCCATTTTTTTTTGCATACACTAAGTGTAGCTCGCGCGCCGGCCGCTCTATCTTTTTTTGGGGGGGGGGGCGGGAGCTAGGGGGCATACGCCCCCAGAAGACTGGCCCCCTAAATGGGTGGTATTGTGGTAATAATTTCTTCGTTTATGATTATTTATTTATATATTTATTTATTTATTTTTACAACATCGATTGTAAATTAGTACTTTCATACGAGTCTGGGCATATTGTTCATTCACTGCCCCCCCCCCCGAACCCCCCCCCCCACTACACCCCGGCCACCACCAAAATTTGTATGATCATGTAAACAAAAATACCATCAGAAATCAGAGCTGATATTGCCTCGCGCATATAGCTGCCAACTAACAAATAGATTGAAATCAAGTCAATTGATTTCCGTATAGAAAACAAAATATGGACAACTGAAGGAATCATTAATTACGTATGGCCCCGTTATTGGCCCTATCCTATTTCAGCTCCACTACTATTAAAGGCCTGTATAGACAGGTAAGTGATGTTCTGTAATAAAATAATTCGTTTATAGTTATGGAACAAGTAGATCTAATTCGTCAGATCAGAGAAATGTACTGTATCGTCAGCAGATAAAGTGGAATGAATACAGTCATAAGCGCCTCAATAACTTATTTATAAATACGGTGCATAACAAAAAAGAACTTGGACCCAATTAAGACAACGTACTCCACGTGCCTTATTCATACGCGGCACGATTCGATTTATCGAGTAACAGGGGGGGGGGGGACACAACTCTTATCCGACGGGTTTACCATCCATGAGCATGTTTTGATAATACTTTCAGAAAACTACTATATTCTAATAGGGGTCATGGGCGGAAACCCCAAAGTTGGGGGTTGACAACTAGAGCTATATATGACATCTTTGAAGAAAGGGAGTTTTGGGGAGCGTTTCATGAAAAGACTTGTCGGAAGAGACAGTAATTATCAGGCACGACAGTTACTATAGTAACATACGTGCCTCACAGCCAATCAGAATAAAAGAAAGTTGTCAGATCTGACAACTTGTCGGACCATTAAAAAATTGTTGATGAAACGTCTCCAGAAGGACAATTCCGGTGGCGAAATAAATAGCGCCTCAATCCTCTCAGTATAGACATTATAATCTACAGTATGCTCATATCACACGAGATGGTCAGTTTTCGTAGCTTTTTTTTGGCAATAAAAAAAATAGTACAGCACCTTATTCGCCATAATAGGACTACAACCTGTAACCTTTGACTGAAATTGTTTAGGTCTGAGTCCATATTGCTCAAATTAATATGACCATTTTGAGTATTGAACTGGAGTAATAAAATTTGTATGTTATTTTCCACATTCGATTTAGTCTGTGTAAGTGGTAGGCAGTGGCGTAGCTACGGGGGGGGGGGCACGTGCCCCCTGAAAAAATTTGGCAAAGAAAAAAGAAAAGTGGATGAAAGAAGAAAAGAAAAAAGGAAGAGAAGAAGAAAGACAAAAGAAAAAAAAGAAGAGGAAAATAAGAGAGGAAGACAAGTGATTAAAATAATGTGAGGGGAAGACTTGCAAAAAAAAATCTTTCGTGTTACTATATATTTTTTTTGCTTGCGTTTCATGCCAGAATTGCCTGTTCGATGCGATTCATATCTTGCCCAATAGGCTGATATAGAGCAAGTTTTGAGGTCAATATACAAAACATATTTTAGCTCGGACATCGAGCTTTCATTATTTTTCTTTCATTTACAAATTTAAGTGCTTTGTAAAATGTCCGTTTTTTGTCTACATATCAGCATTTTAAGCTCACGCTGCGTGGTCAAATAGTTTGACTTGCTATGTTCCTATTGTCGCGTATTCCATAATGTTCCAATAAACAAATGTATTCAGAATGCTCAGATTCTAGGTCTAAATCTAAAACATGCGCGATAAATTATCTACTTTCACATCAAAATTGTAGTGCGCTTCACGATCGCATTATTAATGATAACCCATTAATATTGATTTACAAAATATGAATAGAGTGTCCCGCTTTTAGGTCTAAAATCTCAATTTTCTTAACTAAACATAGTTACATACCTATCCCATTTATTAATACAAAAGGTGCTCAGAGAATTACCATTTTCTTAGGTTGGAATGTATAAAAATATTTGCTCGCGCTCCGCGCTTGCATTATTGAAATATATACCGTCTTCGTGGGTAACTGTAAGCAGTACTTAACAGGTTCCTTTTCGATAATGCTAGAACAGTTAATGAAATTTATGCTCGCGCTTGGCGCTCGCGGTAACCACCTAGTTACATACGAATATGAGATTATTTCATGTATGTTTTTTTATAAGAATAAGACTAAGAAGT
This sequence comes from Lytechinus variegatus, assembly GCF_018143015.1. Classification (NCBI taxonomy): domain Eukaryota; kingdom Metazoa; phylum Echinodermata; class Echinoidea; order Temnopleuroida; family Toxopneustidae; genus Lytechinus; species Lytechinus variegatus. Next base: position 17,917,525 of record NC_054753.1, read on the forward strand.
GACTGATCGGGGAAAATATAGGTGAAGATGATTTCGGGCCTCCTCCCCTATTGGCAAAAGTCGGATCCGCCCTTGTGACAAATACACACGCATCGGAAAAAATGGTGCCCCCCTGAAAAAGCAAGGACCCCCAGTGCCCCCCCCCCCCCCGCCGGAAAAAATCCTAGCTACGCCACTGGACTGGCAGGCCCTATTATCTTGGCAACTTTTCTTGATCCAATCAATTGTAACTCTATATATGGAAATCCATCAGCGTCATAATTTTTTTTCTACAGGAAATTTGCACAATGTCACTTGTAAACAAAGAGAAGCACAGTGAATTTTCAAGAAAGCAAATGAATGCTGCGTGACATACATCATAGCTATAGAAAATATTTTGAACAGACGTGCATAACAGATGTTGATGTTGCTGGCCGTCCATATCGGATCAGTCACCACTCTTTGTAAGATGGGGCCCTGATACAGCATAACGATTAAACAAAATAGCAGTTTATAGGTCTTCCTGGATTCGTTTCTTCTTTTGTTTTGGCAAAATTTGTCCAAACAACATTTTGCCCAAACTACATCAAAATATACTCTAAATTACAGGGATTTAAAATAAGTCAACATGAACTGTAGTTAGGGACCAATCGAATTCCGGATTTAGTTTGAATCTCGAAAGATTTAAATTTTAAATCATTAAAGATTTAAATTCAAGTCTTATAGGATTGAAACCAAATCCAAAAATCGATTGGTCCCCAACTACAGTCCATCTGGGCTTATTTTAAATCCCTATAATTTAGAGTGTAGTTAGGAGATAAAGTCGTAATTTCCCGTCCCCATATAATATAGGCCTATACGCAGACGCTTATCCGGGCCGGAGCGCAGCGACCTCCTTCCTTATTGGTAGAACAAAACAGGATATATATATATATATATATATATATATATATATATATATATATATATATATATATATATATATATATATATATATATATATACATATATATATATATATATATATATATATATATAAGAGGAGAAGAGAAATAATAGGAAGGGGAGGAAAAATAATATTTCATATTATAAAGAAGAAAAGTTTATAAAGTAAAGGGATGGAGAGAATTAGAAAACGGAAAATCTTTTATGTCGCAACAATAATACTTACACAAATAAAATTTGCGCCCACTCTTCGCACTTTACAGTTATTCAAAACATATCCTCTCCATTAATTCATATGTAAATCTTTAAAGTTGCTAATAGCTCATGGAGTGACAAAAACATCATTTCATGATAACAAACAAGGACATTACTTTATATTATGTCTAAATCTATACAACTCGCGCTTTCGGCGCTCGCTAGCATCTTTATTTTATAATGTTTTGATGAGAAAATGGAAAATGAATTCAATTCAATATCTAGTCCTTTATGAATACCTATTCTTTTTCAAAAGTAAAGATACCTTACATATCAACTTAGGCCTTTATGTCTTTTATTCGACAATGTCGGATCCACCCATGTCTATCCGTAGTCACAAATTATAATATAATTTGTACAGGAACTTACGTCTATACAGTTCTTATTGTTCAAGTGAAAGTTTTCGATGTTTGCCTAGGATTATAAGGCCAGTCACGCCCGACTCTTCAAACAAAAGCTCGGTTCTGTGAAAGACAGACATGATGTCAGGCCAGTGCTGGCTGGTACTAGGACCTATCACAATAGGTCCATGCTAGTACCAGGGTATACATGTAAGTTTATTTTAAGGATATCAATTTAAGGGCATTTAAAAGGGAAGTTCGGAACTATTCACTAAGCATTGATGAACTAGTTTCTCTGGATAGATGATCAATTATTTGGCCTAATGAAGCAATTAGCTCTTCTTCTCCTTCTCGGCTTCGCCGGTTTTTCATCGGCCCAAGTTTTCGGATTTGGTGGCTGTCCTGACGTGCGCGTAGCCGAGGACTTTCAGCTTGACCGCTACCTTGGTCGTTGGTATGAAATCACAAAGTTCTACGCTTCCTTCGAGGCTGGCGTTTCATGCGTGACGGCCGAGTATCGACCAGGAGATGATGGTCAAATCCTTGTCATCAACACAGGACGAACGCGAGATGGCGAGGCGACGAGCACCACTCTGGGGGAACTCGTACAACCCAATCCGGACGAAGGAGCAAAGCTGCAGGTCCAATTCTTTAACAGAGGTGGTAAGTTTTTGTTCGTCCTTCTCACCAACGATACGAGATGCAGTTCATCTTTTTAACCATATTGACATTAATCTAGGAGTCAAAACTAAATGCAAATTCTTCTGATGAAGAAAAAAAAAAGGAGAAGAATTGAAAAAGACAAAAGAGGTAAAAATGACCCTTTTCTGAATATGCCACAATCTATCTCAAAATTGGATGTCCATTTTCAAAAAGATAATTTTTGCCCGATAGCTTTGGTCGCTGGTATTTTTTCTAAATATACATTCATGCCCCTTTTGACATGCCTTGCACACCTGAATTATTTTGATTCATTTCACTGCTGAATTCATGGAATCGGAGCGTGTACCCTGATAGTTTAATCACTCCTTTTTGCACTGTAAAAACTGGTGTTAAAACTGACACCAATTGGTGTTAATAGAGGACCACACCCTGAGGTGTTAACACCCTAGAGATTTAACATAACACCAAAGAGTGTAAATATAACAATCATAGGTGTTGTAATAACCCCTACAGGTGTAGAACTAACACCACCAATGGCAGGTGTAAAATAACTGGTGTGGTCATCTATGTACACCGGTTAACACCACATTTTTTGCGTGTGATGGTGATGATGGAACAACGTTCACTCCCTCTATTTGCCCCTTGCTTGACTGATTTACAAAGTTATTATCATTGAAAAATAGATAAAAATCATATGTATCTAGCTCTCCAATTTCAAATATAGGGTTTCCTTTGGAATTAGATTATTTCGGGTTTTAATTTTCAAAAATTTTCAACAAGATAATTTTTGCTCGATAGCTTTGGTCGCTCGCATTTTTTCTAAATTTCCATTCATGCCCTTTATGACATGTTGCACCCCTGAATTATTTTGATTCATTTCAATGCTGTATTCATGGAATCGGAGCGTGTACCCTGATAGTTTAATCACTCCTTTTTGATGGTGATGATGAAACAACGGTCACTCCCTTTATTTGCCCCTTGCTTGACTGATTTACAAAGTTATTATCATTGAAAAATAGATAAAAATAATATTTATCTAGCTCTCCCATTTCAAAGATAGGGTGTCCTTTGGAATTAGATTATTTCGGGTTTTAATTTGGGCCTGTTATACATGCATGTAAAATATATCTCCCTAATAGGAAAACAGTTCATTGAAGAACAGAGTAATGTGATGATGAAAGTTGTAAAGATCCAAACTTGTTAAGGTTGTATACAATAATTATGAACAAGCATTACTATTTCACCATGAGGGAGAGGAAGATTAATTTCCTCAGCCCCAGAAATGCCCCCAAAAAGAAAAGAAAGAAAGAAAGAAAGAATCAAACAAACAAAACGCAATCTCATTATGTATACCGATGTTTAAATATTTCCACCGTCTGTTTTGTAAAGATCCAAACTTGTTAATGTTGTATACAATAATTATGACAAGCATTACTATCTTCACCATGAGGGAGAGGAAGATTGATTTCCTAAGCCCCAGTAATGCCCTCAAAAAGAAAAGAAAAAAAGGAAGAACCAAACAAACAAAACGCAATCTCAATCATTGTGTATACCGATGTTCAAATATTTCCACCGTCTGTTTTCCACCTTTCAGAGCGAACAGGCGGATTTTGGATTCTAGATGTGGACTATGACAGTTATGCTCTGGTACACGGGTGCACAGAAATCTTCTTTGGTTGGTTTAACTTCCAAAACAACTGGGTTCTCGCCCGTGATCCGTTCCCGTCTGAAGACGTCATCCAAAATGCCTTGAGAAAGTTTGGAGAACAGGGCATCAATGTGGACAAGTTCATCAGAGCCGATCGAACGAACTGCGAGACAGAACCTCCAAGTCCAACAGAGACCCCTGGAACTGACAGACCACGTCCATCAGAAGGCACTGACAGGCCACGCCCCTCAGAGGGCACTGATAGACCACGCCCATCCGAAAATCCTGGCACTGAACGACCACGTCCATCAGAAGGGACTGGCAGGCCACGCCCCTCAGAGGGAACTGACAGACCACGCCCTACAGAGCCATCAGCATCTGAAAGACCGCGCCCTTAAGAACTGTACTCGTTAAAATGCGACATCCTTCATGTATGACTTCTAGCACTAATGAACAAAGGTCAACAGGACCTGAACCAGTTTAACGAAATTATCGCATTCTAGAAAATTATTGGCCAATACCATTAGTCTTTTAAAACACGCGTTTCTAAATGTATCCAGATCTACTGTCGTGACTAGCTAGCTGATCCCTGGATTTTAACTTTCAAGGTTCGGTTAATAAGATTTAAATCATAATTATTTGAGATTTGAAAATTTATCATTCGAATTAAATTTGAATCCAGAGTCCAATTAGTATAAAAACGTGCCAGATCTGGATTTATCTCGAATACCTGTAATTTAGAGACAATAATTATCAACAGAAGGTACAGCGTATAATGTCTCTGTGTGTGTTATTTTTTTCGACAACGGGAACCGGTTTTCCTTGAAAAAAAAAACTACTTTACTTCTGTTGAGTGCACGTGTCGATAGTATGAGATTATATTTATTTGCTTTGAAGCTTCATAAATTAGTATGAATTAAAGAAACAACTAGGTCGAATTAAATTTTTTATTATCTGCTTATTTTAGATGGTATTGTTGTACTATGATTTATTGCTGCAGTCACATTCCCCCCTACGGCGGCCGAACGGCGAGTCGAAAACAGCCGTTTTATTCATCTTTATTCAAACCAGCTATTGTGTACCTGGTGGGTGTTTCATAAAGCTGTTCGTAAGTTAAGAGCGACTTTAAGAACGACTGGTGATCCTTTCTTATGCGCTAAACCATCGCCTATGGTGTATACCATTTACCAAAAGTCTAGAAAGGTTCACCAGTCGCTCTTATCCTACGAACAGCTTTATGAAACACCCACCAGGTACGAAAAAGAAATAAAACGGTTGTTTTCGACTCGCCATACGGCTGTGCCGTATGGGGGAAATGTGACTGCACCAGTAGTGGGTTGTAGAATATATTAAGATGATAAGGGGATGTCTCTTTTATTGGAGGAATATTTCTGTTCACATTTTGTACGTTCGAGACTAATTTTGTTCTGATTGGTCTATAAGGGCGGAGTTACAGTGGTGCAATTTTCACTTAGGATTTTTTTTCAAGTAGGGAAAGAAAGAAAGAAAGAAAGAATGAAAGAAATAAAAAAAAGAAAGAGAGAGAGAAAGAAGGAAGGAAGGAAAGAAAGAGAAAGAAGGAAGGAAGGAAAGAAAGAAAGAAAGACAGAAGAAAGAAAGAAAGAAAGAAAAGGGAACGAAAGAAAGAAAAGGGAACGAAAGAAAGAGAAGGGTGTTTAAAAATGAGGATTTAGGTCATTTAGCCAATATTACCCCTGTTATTCTATTGAGGAGGGGGGGGAATGGGTTACATTTGATTTCGAAAATCAACAGATAGCATGCCTTATAACCCCCAAACTCACTTTTACCACTAGCATTTAGTGGAAGGAAGGAGGAAAGAGAAAAAGGCAGAAGAATACGAAGTAGTTGTAAAAGAATGGGGGAGTGGAAATGAAAAATGGGTGAACAAATTATATAGAGAAGTTTTATGCGTGGCGGTGCACTGCAAAAACTCCCGTGTTGTTTTAACACCAGCCCGGAATGTCCACACCAGAGAAGTATAATTGAAACAACAACAGTGTAGAATCAAACCAATGCTGTTTTAATACTAATTGGTGCTGAATGAACCGCATACATTCGTAATTCCGCGGCTTCCTTATTCCGAAGGTTCGTTAGTCCGAAAACGAAATTAGGTTCGTAATTCTGAAGGTTCGTTAGTCCGAAATTTTAATGATTAACGAACCTTATTTCGTTTCGGACTAACGTGCCTTTGGAACCCGGGGGGCCACTTACATTGACGAGTAGATACCATGCGCGACCAAAAAACACGTATTTTTCACGATAGGGCACGTTACGTACGTAACGTGATAAGGGTGTCAAAAACACAAAAATAATGAAAAAATGGTATCTATTTTGCTAGGAAATTACGTGTTTAGGGTCACATTTGCGGAGATGATAAAACAAAATTAAAATGTTTGATAAAGGATGTCGTTTTTGCCCCAACCCTACGTGTTTAGAGTCCAATTTGCGCAAGGTGTAGAAGGGGCGTCGTACTTAACCAAATTGTGTGTATAAAGGTGGGTAAAACCGGCAACCGAAGGACCCATGGCATAACAAAAAAAAACATTCCTGTACTTGTTTAGGGGTTCATTTCAGGGAATATTTGCCAAGAGTATCGTTTTGTTTCCAATACTTGTTAAGGGTAGGGTTTCACACGCCAATACTTGTTAAAGGGGAAGTTCACCCTGAAGAAAACTTTGTTGTAAAAATAGCAGAAAAAATAGTAAAAAATATTGGTGAAGGTTTGAGAAAAATCCGCTAAGGGGTAAGAAAGTTATTAGAGTTCCAAATTTAGGATTTGTGACGTCATAAACGAGCAGCTGCCCCATGTGTTATGTAATATAAAATGTATGAATTTCAAATTTTGTATGGTTCCTGATAACTTAATTTTGTTTTCTTTTCATGATCGGGTGTGAAATAATTTGTCTATTGACATACAAAAGTTACAGTGAAAACCATTTTCAATTTTCTGAGAAAATGACATTTCATTGATTTTTTACCATTCGCTATGTAGGAATGCTGCTCGCATATGACGTCACAAATCAAATAATTGAAATTCTAATAACTTTTTAATTATTTGATGAATTTTTCTCAAACCTTCGGCAATATTTTTTATTATTTTTTCTGCTATTTTTACAATAAACTTTTTGTCAGGGTGAACTTCCCCTTTAAGGGGTACATTTTCAGAATATGGAAATTACATGTTTAGGGTGCTTTTCGAGACTCCATGGTCGCGCATGGTATCCAGGGGCGGATCCAGCTTTCGCCAATAGGGGGGGGGGCCGAAAAAATATTTTCATCAACATTTTTCTCGATTGGCCGCTATAATCTGATTTTTTTTTGGGGGGGGAGGGGGGAGGGGGGTAATCCTAACTAAAGTACATGTAAGTTTTTATTGTTATAAACAAGATAAGGTATCTCATGTGGTCTTAATACGAGGCTGTAAATTGCACATCATGGGTATAATACCTTTTTCTTTCTTTTCTTTCTGTTTTTCGTTGTTACTATTAAAATAAAGAGTACACTTTTTCTGCAGGTTGTCAAAAAATAGGGGGGGGGGGGCGGGGCCGGCTCGGCCCCCTCCTGGATCCGCGCCTGGTATCCACTCGTCAATGGAAGTGCCCCCCCCGGGCTTTGGAACAACGAACCTTATTTCGTTTTCGGATTATCGAACCTTCAGAATAAGGAACCGTCGGAATACCGCCACAAATGTTCGGATTAACGAATCCTTTTACGTTTTCGGATTAACGAACATCGAGGTATAGGCAATTTACGTGTTATGGAATTACGAACCGTCGGAATAAAGAACCTTCGAAATTACGAAGTGTAACCGAATGAACACCTTTGCAAATCACAAATTATATGCACATCTCCTTAAGCACAGGACTTATGTCTATATATTTCTTTTTGCTCAAGTGAAAGTTTCATCATGTTTACCAATCGGACTACAAGGCCAGTCACGCCCGGCTCTTCAAACAAAAGCTCGGTTGTGAAAGAGTACATGATGTCAGGCCAGTGCTGGCGGGTTCCAGGGTATGCATGCAAGTTTATTTTAAGGATATAACAAGGGCGTTTAAAAGGGAAGTTCGGAACTATTCTGTCAGCATTTGCGAACTAGTTTCTTTGGATAGATGATCAATTATTCGGCCTGATGAAGCAATTAGCTCTTCTTCTCCTTCTCGGCTTCGCCGGTTTTTCATCGGCCCAAGTTTTCGGATTTGGTGGCTGTCCTGAGGTGCGTGTAGCCAAGGACTTTCAGCTTGACCGCTACCTTGGTCGTTGGTATGAAGTCACCAAGTTCTTCGCTTTCTTTGAGGCTGGTTACTCATGCGTGACGGCCGAGTATCGACCAGGAGATGATGGTCAAATCGTTGTCATCAACACCGGACGAACGCGTGATGGCGAGGCGACGAGGACCGTACTCGGGGAAATCCTCCAACCCAACCCGGACGAAGGAGCAAAGCTGCAGGTCCAATTCTTTAACAGAGCTGGTAAGTTTTTGTTCATCATGCATCCCCATCAACAATACGAGATGTACTAGTTTATTATTTTAAACCATAATCACATAAGGAGTCAAAATGACTAAGATGCGAATTTGATTCTGACGAAGGAATAAAAATAAAAAGGAGAAGAAGAATAATACTAAATTACAAGGGGTAAAAATGTATCCTTTTCTGAATATTATGCCATAATCTATCACTAAATTAGATTTCCATTTTCAAAAAATATTATTTTGCTCGATAGCTTTGGTCGCTCGCATTTTTTCATACATTGTGCCCCTTATGACATGTTGCACCCCCTATGGGAGGGGGGCAGGGGGCACACCCCCCCACCCTCCTTTGATGAGTAACAACCCATGCAAGGGACGTATCCCTGCTACCACCCCCCCCCCCCCGACGTATCACAACTGATTACTGACGAGCCACCAGTGGCCCCCTCGTTTGAAGTTAATGAAGACCCATTTCTGGTGCGATAAATATCCTTTATAATCCTCTTGAGGACCATTTTTTTTTGCTTGTCAATTTTTTGGTGGACGATTTTGCCCCCCCCCCCCCTGGAAAATCCTAGGTACGCTACTGTTTTGCGCCCCTGAATTATTTTGATTCATTTCACTATACTGAATTGGAGAGTGTACTCTGACAGCTTTCATCACTCCTTTTTTTTATGGTGATGAACGAACAACTGTCCCTCCCTTCATTTGCCCCTTTCTTGTTACAAAGTTATTATCTTGAAAGACAGATCACAGTCATATATCTAGCTCTCTAATCGAAAATATAGGGTTTCCTTTTTATAAGATCATTTCGTGATTCATTTAGGCCTGTTATGAAATATGTAAATATCGTCCTAATGTATAAAAGTTCATTGAAGAACAGAGTAATTTGATGATGAAAGTTGTAAAGATCCAAACTTGTTAAATGTTGTACAACTTATGAATAAGCATTACTATTTTCACCTTGAGGAGGGGGGAGGGGGAGGGGGAGATTAATTTCCTCAGCCCCAGTAATGCCCCCCCCCCCCCGAAAAAACAAGCAAACAAAACACAATTTCATTACGTATTATTATACAAATGCTTAATTACATTTCCACTATCTGTTTTCCACCTTTCAGAGCAAACACCAGGCGACTACTGGGTTCTCGACGTTGACTATGACAGTTATGCTCTCGTACACGCATGCTCAGAAATCTTTTTTGGTTGGTTTAACTTCCAAAACAACTGGGTTCTCGCCCGTGATCCGTTCCCGTCTGAAGATGTCGTCCAGAATGCTTTGAGGAAGTTTGGAGAGCAGGGCATCAATGTGGAAAAGTTCATCAGAGCCGATCAAACGAACTGCGAGACAGAACCACCAAGTCCAACAGAGACGCCTGGAACTGACAGGCCGCGCCCATCCGAGAGGCCTGGCACTGACAGACCCCGCCCATCCGAAAATCCTGGCACTGAAAGACCACGTCCATCCGAAGGCACTGACAGGCCACGCCCCTCAGAGGGCACTGACAGACCACGCCCATCCGAAAATCCTGGCACTGAAAGACCACGTCCATCAGAAGGCACTGACAGGCCACGCCCCTCAGAGGGAACTGACCGGCCACGCCCCACAGAGCCATCAGCATCTGAAAGACCGCGCCCTTAAGAATTGTACTCGTTAGCATGCGACATCCTTCTTGTATGACTCCTAGCACTAACGGACAAAGGTCATCAGGACCTGAACCATTTTAACGAAATTATCGCATTCTAGAAATAATGATAGATAAAGAAAAGAAAAAGAATGAATGAAAGAAAGAAATAAATGAACGGTCACATATATTTAAGTTTCATTGTCTGTTTTACATTTTCCATTTATTTCCAAACATAATTATGGGCCCATATTATAAATCTTACACACGGGTTTATGAATGTATCCGGGGGCCCGTATAACTTAGCAATGATCGTATATTTTTTTATGATTGATTCCAAGGACTACAATGTAAAAATCAAACGTACGATCAATCGCTAACCTTTGCGTAACGGGACCCAGATCTGCTGTCGTGACTAGCTAGCGGATCCGCCGCCGCGGCGGATTTAAACTTTCAAGGTTCGGTTAATAAGATTTGAATCACAATTATTTGAGATTTGAAAATTTCATCATTTGGATGAAAATTTAATCCAGAGTCCAATTAGTATAAAACGTGTCCGATCTGGATATATCTTAAACACCTGTTACTTAGAGACAATAATTATTAACAGAAGAAACAGCATTTAATGTCACCGTTTGCTTTTGTTTTTTTACAAAAGGGAACCGGTTTTCCTTGAAAAAAAAACTGCTTTACTTTTGTTGAGTGCACGTGTCGATAGTTTGAGTTGAGATTTATTTGATTTGAAGCTTGTTAAATAAATATGAAATCAAGAAACGACTAGGTCAAATTAAAATTGATATTATCTGCTATTTTCGCTGGTATTGTTGTACTATGATTTCTTGCTGCAGTCACATTCCTCCCTACGGCAGCCGTACGGCGAGTCGAAAACGGCCGTTTTATTCATTTTTATTCAAACCATATATTGTGTACCTGTTAAAAAACAATAAAACGGCTGTTTTCGACTCGCCGTACGGCTGTGCCGTAAGGGAAATGTGACTGCTCCAGTAGTGGTTTGTAGAATATATAAGATAATAAGGGGATATCTCTTGTTTCTGTTCACATAGTGTATACGTGCGAGACTAATTTAGTTCTGATTGGTCTATAAAGGCGGAGTTAAGGTGGTTCAATCGTCACTTAGGATTTTTCAAATAGTAAAGTAAAGGAAAAAGAAAGAAAGGAAGGAAGGAAGGGAGGGAAGAAGGGAGGGAGGACGCAAGAACGAAAGAAAGAAAGAAAGAAAGAAAGAAAGAAAGAAAGAAAAGGGAAGGAAGGAAAGAAAGAACGAAAGAAAGAAAGAAAGGAAAAGAAGAGTGTTTACAATTATATTTGGGTCGTTTAACCAATATAACCCCTGCTATTCAATGGGGGGGGGTCATTTTAGGTCGCTTTGCCGCCCCTATAAAAAAAATACCCTGGCGCTTTTTCTGAATTATTAACGGTGAATTCTGAAATCAACAAATAGGCCTAGTATCTTCTTTGCCACCCCCAAACTTCAACTTTTACCAGTAGCTTGATGGAAGAAAGGAGAAAATGCAGAAGAATACGAAGTAGAAGAAAGGGGGAGTGGGAATGAAAGATGGGTGAACAAAATAAGAACGTTTATATGTGCGGCGGTGTGTAGATGGGCGAGAGAGAGAGAGAGTCTCAGAGAGGGAAAGAGAGAATTCAGAAGGGGGTGGGGGGTTACAGTGCATGAACTAAAGGGGGGGGGTAATGTGGATGAACGAAAGAACAAATGACATAATTAAATCCGAAATCAGATTGAAAGATTGAATTAAAATCAAAATAAAATAATTGAAACTTATTTCCGACCATGCGTTTCTCAGGCTAGCTAGCCTATGTACATGACATAGTTCCCAACACCATGCGATGGATATATTGCACGTGAACTAAATTTCGAGTGTATTCGCTTCTTCCTCATTACCATGATTACGTAATCTGATGACATGTGCCTTGTCTCTTTAAACCCCCTTTGTTATTCTTTATTGACAGAACAAGTTGATGTTTACTTTCCCTTGATGTACATATTCCTATGCGGTACCATACTGTGACAGCGTATGGAAAAAAATACGTGACATCGATCGGGGGGGGGGGAGCTACCTGTGACGTCATTTCCCCCAATCGAATGAATATGATCATGATGATGGGATAATAGAGTTACTGAACCCGGAGGCCCGTTTCATAAGGAGTTAAGACCACCGGGGATCCAGGGGGCACATCCGGCCCGTGCCCCCACCCCCTTGAGAGCCAAAATAACAATTTTCAATGTAAATATGCCGTTCTTACACAAGTGTGCCCCCCTATCTTGTGTCGCTCATAAACAAGTGCGGAATTTTTTTTTGCTTGTCAAATATTCCTCGGGATAAAAAGACGAAAATGAAGGGGGAAAGGTTAAGTTCTGATGTTCTTTTCAAAATATCATGTCAAATTCTATAAAAAAATTACAAATATAAAATTGTCAATATTTATATGAAATTCCATCAGCATCGTCACAGACCCCATGCTGCGCCCCTGTACATTTGTAACTTTTTCGCTCGATATAATTTTTTTAATTCAGTTTTAGGTAATGGAATGTCGAGGAGAGAATTCAGTGCATATAGTGGGTACGTTATTGAAGGTGCGATGAGTCACTAGCGATTTCAAATAATTCGGGGTTTTTAGATTATTCATTTTGAATACTAATAAACGATAGTGATATTTTAGTCTATGTTCAACGGATTGCCATAATTGCCGTATCATACAGATGCCAGATCTCCCTAGCTGTGGCCAGTATCACTAAACTTAGCAATAATCGTAGAACATTTTTTTACGACTGATTCCATTGACTACAAGGTACAATCAATCGTAAAAATCAAGGGTACGATCAATCGCTAACCTTTGTGTAACGGAACCCTTATCATACGGCTCTTCCTTCTCTTTTCTCCCTTACTTTTTCACCTCTTTTTCTCGCCTTGTTTCAGGACTTGGAAATATCATAAGAAGGTCGCCGTTGCCCCTCATATGACACCGCCCTCTAAAAAAGCCATCCCAATATCTGCAGGGTTCCAATTAAAAAAAAAGCTTGTAAAAAATAGCAATTTATCATCATGAAGTTTATTGTAAGCCAATTGAATTGATGTTTATGTATAAGCTATGTATGTGTCAAAAGGCCATTCCAGAAAGCAAGGTTTCAATTAACAAGAACACTTTTTAAAATAAGATAGCAATATTTCTTCATGAAGTTTATTGTAAGCCAATTAAATTGATGTTTATGATGCCAAATGAGGCAATGTTTAGGCCGAAAAATAAAGCATATAGCATTCATTTCTGTTCCTTAGTATGTCTTATTTTGGGTTGGTTTTAGCCTTATTTTTGTTTTTGCAACTTGTGCTCTTTTCACTTTTTTATACAGAAAAGTGAAAGGGGTAAACAAATTTAGTTATCTAGAAAATATATATATAGAATCAGGAAAGGCGTAAATATTCGTGTAGGATGCAAACGCCTTTAAAATAAACACAACCAACCAACAAAAAATTGATGAATTGCAGTAGCTTTAAATTGTTATTGCAAATTTATCATTATGACGAGTTTTACGAAATGGGCCCCATAAATATTTTATAAAGACAGAGGGGAGCGAAAGTAGGAGAGAGGAGAGAGAGAGAGAGAGGGAGAGAGAACAAAACAGAGAAAAGGAGTAGAGCGGGGCTGGAGAGGGGGTTGGGGGCACACGTGGATGTTTCTTTATTGTTGTTGCCCGTGGTGTCAATTACAAATTAATGTGGTTTTTTTTTTGGGGGGGGCGTGATTCTTGTATTCTTGTATGGTTCGATTCCCAGCCATGGCATTTTTTTATTCAGCAAGAAATTTACCCTCATTGTGCTGCACTCGACCCAGGTGAGGTGAATGGGTACCCTGTAGGATTTATTCCTTGAATGCTTTAGCGCCGATATGGCGGCCTAGCTATAGCCGAGGTAATTATGATACTACGTATCAAGCGCAGTAGAGTATTATGCAATAATATATAGTAGCTGTGATATATAAATGGAACATATTATTATTGTTATTATTATTATTATTATTATTATCATCATCTAACATAACTAAGCCTACGTTTGATACATCGTATTTCTTCTATCCTTCACCACGATGAACCTCTTTCACATCATAATCAAGCCTGTTGTATATGCATGCATTGAAAAGACATTTCAATATTAGAGATTTTCCTTTTATTTGTCAGTATCCCTTATCCTATGTTTGCCTGCCTCTCTGTCAAATCATTGTATATATCCTAATTTCATTTTACAATTTTCCTGACAGATAAAGGACCTTTTTTTTAAATTGTAGATAGAATAGAGGGGGGGCTTTAAAATAAGTATTGTACTTTTTTCTTTGTGATCCAAGGTCACACCCAACACCATCATGACTAAGCAGCCGAGATTTTCTGTTTTGTATTTGTTCCTTTGCCGTGAATTGCTGCTGTTCTATTTGGGATGGTTGGGTAGTTACATTTTTTTTGTGATATAGGTCTAAATACCTGTAGAAATCAGTGTAAAGAAAGAAAAGTTGTACACAAATAACCATCGGCCGAAATTTATACATGCGACGCATGCTAGAGAGCAATAATGAAGTTACACTGATCGGCAAGCAGCCGGCCACATTTGGAGTGTTATTAACAATGATATGAAATTAAAGGAACCTTAATTCGAGGGTTATCATGGTTATATAGAAAAAAAATCCGATCAACGACAACATGACGCAAGCTACTTTTGCTTTCCTCCTCGCCATCGTCGGCTTTTCCTCGGCACAGGTGTTCCGACCAGGCCCATGTCCCGACGTCCGACCCGTCGATGACTTCGACGTCCGTCGCTACGCCGGACGCTGGTACGAAATCGCCAGGTTTTTCAACTCTGCAGAGAGCGGACTGAAATGTCAGTCTCAGTATTACACGTTGGAAGACGGCTACCTCCTCAGCAAAGAGACCGGATTGGGCGCCCACGGCCAGGAGGGTTACTCGTACGAATCGAAAATGTACAATCCTACATTCGACTGGAAAATTGGAATACTATGTAAGTATATACCTCCATGGGCGGAAATCCCAGGGGGACGGGGGGGGGGCGTCCCCCTACCTAAAATAGTAGGGACACATTATCAAATATCCACCTACTACTTTTGGTCTTTTATGAATAATGCATGTATTTTGGACTAAATAACCTTACATTTTTGGTAAAAACTTTTTTTCTTTGCTAATTAAAGTTTCCAACCCCTGGTCCCCCTACCTTTGGGGACAGATTTCTGCCCATGTATACCTCCAATCTTAAACAAAAATACTCTCACGTAAGTCTATTGATTAAGTCCTTCAAGTCAAGAAGGAAGACACAAAACTAATTTTGTAAAGATTGGAAGTGGATATATAATCCGTGCGATTTCAATCAATGAAATGAAAACAAATAGTGATATGATACTACAAGCAGCTGTATTTCCATCTCTAAAATTTTAAATTTCATTATTCATGAACATCGCAATATTATTTCTATCACTTGAAAAATAAAACATTTTCGAATTGATACTCACTTCTTATATATAATATCCAAGAACTATATAGGCGTACAATTTAAGTTCTTTTTTGGGGGGTGGTAAATATGTAGACCCTTTTATATTGAAAATTGCTGTCAAAACTCTTGCGAGAAATGAAATGAATGTTAAATGTAAAGTCGCTTTTTTATTGAAATATATAAATACACCAATCATGCAACAGGATATATTGATAGTAATAATGATAATAATAACATTTATAGGGCGCTTTATACCGATATTTCAAAGCACGCAGGTGAGCTGACTTATGCAAACAATGAATATTATTAACATTTCTTTCACCTGAATATTCATTTACAGACTACGCCTGGCCTCACCGAAGTAAAGTTGTATTCCGAATACCATTGGTCGATTACGATAAATACAGCGTCAATATCATCTGCCAAGAATATTTCCAGGGCTTCGCTAACATCCAGTACGCCTGGGTCATCGCTCGTGATCGCACGATGTCGGAAGAAGATTACAGCGACATCATGCGACGCCTCAACTCCATGGGCATCGACGTGGAGGAGTTCATTATGGCGGACCAGACAGATTGTCCCAACTACGACGACGGCAACGAAGACGAAGGTGGAAAGAGTTTAACACGGAAATGATCTTCCGATTATTGTAAAGTCAATGCACCTAGAGTGACTCGATTCTCTATCTATTTTATCATAGTTCCTTCAGTTGTTCAGAAGAAAATATATTTATATATTTTTTACAAGAAATCACGGAACTTATCGACGAAGCTTTTATCCTCTTCCAAAGAACTTATGAATTACAAGGGTAAAGTTTTTTAAAGTAAAAAAATCTATATCATTTGTTATTATCTATTACATACAGTAAAATGTTAATCATCTAATGAAATGGATCCTTCTGTTTTGATTTTGTAATGCACAAGCATTTTAGCTTGTTGAATATGTGGAGAAATTTATCTATCTATCTATCTATCAGGTACATCAACTAAATTTTGAAACAGTGATCTATCTTCATAAGAGCGCCTTGACCATCCAATTAAAGATTATGTTCACAATACTTCTATATACATGTATATAATTATTATATTATTATTATTACGCTTATGGAATAATTTCTTTCCGAAACAGTACATAATTAATTGCCATATTTGAATTCACTTGTTAGTTACCTATTTCATTATTAACAATAACTTTTAAAAAAATCTCCATGCCTTAAATTGAAGTCCAAAAGGTTTCTCCAAGATAATCACTGTCTGATTTAACTCTTCATCACTCAAACCCTCATACTTTTTGGATACCCTTTTACGTACACTTTTGAATCCCTGTCGTTATCCTACTGTATATTCAGTTCATGATATTGATCATAGAGATCCGTTTGTGAGAGCCGGCGGGGTAAGACTCTGAAGACCTTTCATTTCTCTCTTTCCAATTTTCTCTTTCTACTTTCAGTTTTCCCATTTTTTTTTCATTTAACTGGTTTATGCTCAAGATGTAATTTTAATTTTTTCTATACTATCTACAAAAATATTTTCATAAGGATGCAGTACTATCCTAGCTTTCATCTCTCTTTTTCCCATTGTTCCCTTTCTATTTTCAGTTTTCCTATTTTTTTTCATTTAACTGGTTTATGCTAAAGTTGTTATTTTGATTTTTTCTATACTATCTATAAGAATATTTTTATCAGGATGCAGCACTATCCTAGCTCTGCTATAATAATTTGATTATTAGTTTTTGTACGTAGAAATTTGCTATATGTTTTCTTGCTTTGATTTGCATATCAAAATGTACGAAACAAATTGTAATTTGTTGAAATGGAAATAAACGAAATGAAATTAAATGATTATCTTTCCTTTAGTTTGAATATCGTCTGGGAAAAAATGATAAAATAAAATGGGATTCATGGAACAAGCGACGTCATGAATATTCAAGTCTACCATTTTGTTTCGAATGCGTATTGAGTACCTGCAGTAGCGTACCTAGGATTTTCCACAGGGGGGGGGGGGGCAAAACCGCGCGCCGAAAAATTGACAAGCAAAAAAAAAGTCTTCAATCGTACCAGAAATAAATTTGACAAGCAAAAAAAAAAGGAAAGAAAAGAAAAGAAAAGGTCTTCAAGCTCGTCAGGGGGCAGGGATACGTCCTTTGCATTGGTTGTGACTCGTCAGGGGGCAGACTGCCCCCCTGCCCCCCCCCCCCGGTAGGTACGTTAGTGAGTGCCTGACTGCAGATATCTCGTGGGAACGGTTTTAAAGCGAATAGACAAGCATGGTTTGGTTTGGTTTTATTTACCATATAAAAACAACAATGGTTCTGTATAACAACAGTATACTTGGTGGTGGGGGGGGGGGGGCAGGAGCTAAATTATGGGGAGTTGGACAACACGAAAGATGAAAGTGAGGCAACCGATAAGGGGGGGGGGGGTGATATTCCAATTCCATCGTGACCATGTTTTTCATCTATATAAGGACCCCACTTGTAAAAATCACACTCTTTTAGATATTACGAGAGAGCGCAACGATCGAGAGAGGGAAACTGAAACTGGTTTTCGCGAAAGAATTATTTTCATTATCAAAATGCACTAATAAAGTGTCACGTTCGGTCGCCTAAATTTTTAATGATATGGTTATACCACCCTATAAGACTAAATACGAGAGAGTGCAGCGAGCGAATGCAAAAGAGCTAATCAGGTCCCTAATCACACTCCTCTCCGTGTGAGACGAGGGACCTGTCGTTTTGGAGTGCAAGATTTAGATCTATTGAGAGTGGATCAATTTACCTCTTTTTGGAGTGAATTTTTTTAGAAATATACACTGTTCACTCCAGAAAGAGTTATAATGCACTCTCAAAAGATGTAAAGGGTGTATCCCACTCCATGGCGGGTCCCTCTTCTCACTATGAGAGGAGTGTGATATGGGACTGGATTAGCTCTCTTTGCATTTAGAATGAAGGTGATCCTTTCCCAAACGGTCTGCTATACGCAATCGCGTCCAGAATATAGGCGCCGATGAGCGTCCAGGCCTATTCTGTCGACCGTTTTTTTTTTGGGGGGGGAGGGATGTTTTCGGCACCATTCCCGGCAAATCCGATTACGATATCTTTTTCAGTTTTCTCACTCGTCATACCAGTTAGGATCGCTAAGCATTAGGTGGTGCAATTCAACGTTCCTTCGGATATAAAGAATTTACCCAGTTATCTTTTAGTTAAACTTGTCCATGAATTAAATCAGTCCTCCCCCCAAAAAAAGATAATTAAAATGATAAATTTCCACTTTGGCTTTCGATTGTTGGTTGATTGCCTGTGTAGTATTACAAATCGATCATTGCTTTTGCCCTCTAAATTCATATGTGCTTTAAAACTGTAAAAGGGGAACAATCAGCGACCTTGCGGATCTGCAGAACACGGCAAATATTTTTCTATTTTATTTGGCAAGATATGCGTGAAAAGCGTATTCAGATGGAATAAAGCGCCTAGCTGTACATCTTTATGCACGACACTGGTTTGTTCAACATTGTCATGTATTGTAATTGTAAAGGGGAAATGGTGAGGATGTGATTTTTTTGCTACCAATGGATATAATTCCTGTCCAAGGATCACTGTCGTGTTACGTGAAAATCACGAAAATATATGGTATGAAAATGTAAACATGTAGGCCGACGGTAGACCTTAGACATTTAACATCATGCGAAGCCTCATCACCATCGTCGTCGTCGCTTTCTTCGTTGTCGCATTGGCCGTGTATTCCTCGGCACAGGTATACGGATTCGGCCCATGCCCGGACGTCCATCCGGTGAACGATTTCGACGCCGATCGCTATGCCGGGCAATGGTATGAAATCGCCAGGTTTTACGACTCCGTCGAGAAAGGGTTAAAATGTGTAGCGATGGACTATACTGTTATGGACGGCTTTCTGCTCAGCAACTCCACTGGAATGGATAAAGAAGGCAGGGTATATTCACATGTGGTCAAAATCTACAATGTGTCGACATGGAATATTGGTATCTTCTGTAAGTATATATATTTTTATTTTCTTAAAGAAAGAAAAGAAGGGGAGAAGAACCCTACTACTGCTACTACTATACTACTACTACTACTACTACTACTACTACTACTACTACTACTATTACTACTTCTACTACTACTACTGCTAATAATAATACTATACCGCTGCTACTACTACTACTACTACTACTATTACTACTACTACTTCTACTGCTACTACTAATAATAATACTATACTGCTGCTGCTGCTGCTACTGCTACTACTACTACTACTACTACTACCACCACTATACTGCTACTACGACTATATCATGGTGAACTAAATAAAATAAGTAACTAAAGTCAGACGAAGAAGCAAAACCACCAAGAAAGGTATAATGTAGTGAAAAGAAGAACAAAGAATAGGCAAAGGAAGAGGAGGTGAAGAAATAGAAGAGAAGAATAATGATAATATGGAAAAAGCAACAGAGAATTATCAAACATAATTGTGAGGGGGATAGACGATAACTGTTAAAAAAGGGGGAAAAAAGAAGAAGAAATGTTACCACTTTATTGGATTTATTTCAAGGGTTATTGCTGGGAATATTGGTTGTGCTTTTTATTCCACTGACTTCTGTAAATCACCGTTAAGATTGATGGATGCGGGCACTTATCATTTTAATTACATTTTTTTATCATTTCATGTCAGATTATGACAGCGATAGTCCATCGACATACTGGTTGACCTTCGTTGACTACCACAGATACAGCATCAACTACTTCTGTGAAGAATTCTTAGGACGACGGATCAACGTTCAAAACGTATGGATCTTTGCCCGTGATCGTGTGATGTCGAAGAGAGATTACGATGACGCCCTTCTGCGCCTCAATTCCATGGGCATCGACACGACAAAGTTGAAGAAATCGGAGCAGCGAAACTGTCCCGACGACCAATCAGCATCGCGGGATGTTTATCAGATATTGATTAAACTACTTGAGGACATTTAAGAAGCACATGATCTTAATCTGGCGTATCCGGGAGGGGGGAGCAGAACCGTGCCCCCCCCCTTTGAGAGGCACAATCAAAATTTGTAATTTAAAAATGACGTTAAAACAAAAGTGTGCCCCCACCTTGAAAGTTAAGTCTTTTATGTTTTTGTTTTTTGCTTGTCAAAACTTTTCGTGGACGAAATACCCTTAATTAAACTTTTTCTTCTTTTTTTGGCTTTTCAATTTTTCCTCGGGAAAATGTGCCCCCGCTTTTGGAAAATCCTTGATCCACCCCTGGGATTATGTACCGTGAAACCTGTTATTTCAAGGGGTGAGTCATAAGACGTAACATGGGGCTAGGGGTTACCGCCCCCACCTTTCTTTTTTTTAGTGGGAGAAAAGGGGGAAGAAAGTTACGAAAGAAGATCAATTAGTGAGTTATTGGCCTTGACCTATGATTCATTGGATGCAAAAATAATTATGGCGTCACAATTAGAACTTCAAGCCCCCCCCCCACCCCCTCCCTATAAAAATAATATGGCACCGCCTCTGCATGCATGGTCTACACACAAGCTTGACAAGTCTTAGCCCGAGTCTGAGATGACATCTTCGGACATGTCGGAAGTCATATCGTCGAAGAGAAAAGAATGGTACAAGAAAACATGCACCACAGCGTGAGAAGCGGAGAAAAGTCGACAATCAAACACATCCCGAAAAAATAATAAACGGCAGTTTATGAACATTTCGTATAAAACATTGTAAAACACAAAATTGCCACGGAGGCCAGGAGCCAGATCGCCATAATGTGTGAAAAAATATTCGACACCAGCAATGTGAAACACAATATTCGCCGCTATTATTGATTTATCAACCTCGTTTGATGTATTCACTGACACAATGTTGTTGTTTTTTCGACAGTGACCTAAGTGACATAATATAAATCGGGTGTGATATATAGTCAAACTCTCGATTTAATTTGTATCCTATCAAGATTAATTTCCAAATCTCAAAGGATTTAAATTCAAAAATAAAAGCTCTAAATTTACATCTGCAATGCTTGATATCTAAACCTTGGCAGCTAACTAACCTGACAGCCAACTAAGACTGGTAAAGAAGTTTTGTTACTGAAATGATTATATGGGCATGTTGGTAAATAAAACGTTCAATTATCATGATTACTTGAAATGAAACACGATAAGCGACTAATTATTATTGACTTGCAGTTGTTTCTTTTAGAATAGGTAACATATAATGTATCTTCATCAATACACATTTCATGGAGTAAATTCGTGGTCTCGTAACTGCGTTTGGTCATGCTTGTTTATTCATTTATTTATTCATTCATTCATTTATTTATTCATTCATTCATTTTTTTTTCATCAGGGTAGCCCTTTCACGTAGCAAACTTATTGTGAAAATAGCTATTATACTACTAGGAAAAATTCAAAGAAATACCCCCCCCCCTCCCCGTGTCCGTACTTTGTCTAATAAACATTCTACTAAATTATAAACGTTATATCCACCTCGTTGGGTTCATCAAACTTCTTTCCGTGATTGATGGGCGTAACTACGCAATGACGTCATGAACTTTTGACCAATCGCACAGCGATATTCATAATGTGTGGATCGGTCTGTGCAACAGCAGAGAGTACAGACATGGCCGACACCAGACCGATCAAAGTAAAGGTATTGCGTCTTAAGCGGCTGGTTAGTGACATAGAGACATCTAGGTTTTGTTAGTAAAACCCATTACTAATCCATCTCTATGATGTAACCGTAAAAATGATAAAAGGACAATATCCATATACTATTGGAAGAGGACAAAAAAGTATACATGAATGATCGTGTCCTTCTTGTGAGGGCAACGCCAGAGTATATGACAATAGAGGTGGGGGCAAGATGGCCTAAATAAAAGCGATCCCCCCTTAATTATTGATTTGGATCGAATCTCTCTCTTTTTTCTTTCTTTCTTTCTTTTTTTTCTTGTTCTAAGTACCGGTTTTTTTGGTAAATCATAGGACGCAGTTGCATGTCTCCAGCTCCTCTGTCTAGTGCCACTTCTTACAAAGCGAAACTTTTTTCGTATTATTATTCACTTTGAAATGCATAGATTGCCAATAATTTCTATAAAGGACAGTGCAGTGTTATACATAGCAATGTTTTCCCGGCTTTTTTTATATACCGGGAGCTCCGCTTTTAGCAGGCTCTAGAAGGGTATTCAAGGCTTACTAAATAAGCCTTGGAGACTTGCAAGCATCCGGCGTACAGGAGTGGTGGGAGGGGCAAGAAAGAAAATAAAGAGTGAAATCGTATACACTACACTGGGCAACATAGTGTCCACGCAACAGTTGGTTAAAACTTTAATTCTGCAAGGGTAGTTTTAAACCAATAACTGAATAATGTGTGCTTTCGGTGAAAACTACCCGGAGTTTTTTTAAAACCATTGTTGTGTCATGTGTGTGGGCCTTATGTTGCCCAACATTTTAAGAGTGTAATTATTTTCTGAATATGTTGTCAAAATCTACCCCCCCCCAAAAAAAAATACATGTATATATAGATTTTTGAATTAAAAGGTCGTGATTTCATCTCTCTCGCATCTTTTTAGAAATTTTGCTCTATCTGCCCCTCTGTGGCTCGTTACGCCATTGCTTGCGAGTTTGAATGATTGACACCAATCTCCAAACACCAATCTAATTTGACAACTGACATCTATTCTCCTAATCGATCAACGTATTGCACTGCGCATGATATACGTCATACTCCATCTGAATTCATATGGGCAAGTCCATAAATTACATACGTCCGACCCCCTATATGTGGGACCTTCATGAAATTTTCTGTCTCTGATTTTTTGTTCTTTTGATAGTCTGTAATGCTCTCAGATAACCATGGCTTGGTCAATTTATGAAGTGCAGTTCAACTAGAGAAAAATGGGGGTCGGACGTACAAAAAGGTTAATTATTTTATGGAATTGCCCATATTATGTGGTCCTATCGAGCATGTTATTCTGTTGCCCTTTCTCAATTGCTCACAGCTATTCATTTTGACATGCAAATGAAAGAGCATTATTCTTCTAATCCTTTGTTTGGTGGCAGAGCTAAAAGGACAAATGATCTCATATTTGCCCCTTTTTTTAACCTGAACAAAGATGAGGTCAGGTAGATTGTTATGTTGAGAACACTTTCAAACCATTACATAATTGCGCAAACACTTCATTGTATTCCATATTGACTACGATGAGAGTGGGTTAGGATGGAGTGTACCGGCTTCCACGGGGGTGACGCCCCGATAGAGCAAACAAAAAAGTGAAAATAGTGGTGACGGTGCGATTTTATATTCGATCCCCGATCTCGAATACAGACACTTTTGGCTTTGCGCTCTGTTTCATAGTTCCTTAAAGCTTTCCCAACCCCTGCATCATCATGCGAATGGTTGTCGCGTTCGCCCTGCTCACCCTAGCCGCGTGCTCGTCGGCCCAGGTCATCGGTTTCGGCGGCTGCCCCGACATCCGAGCCGTCGAGGAATTCGACTTCAACCGTTATCAGGGACGGTGGTTCCAAATCGCTCGCTTCTACAACGCCCCCGAGGAAGAGGTACGA
Organism: Lytechinus variegatus; assembly: GCF_018143015.1. Taxonomy (NCBI): domain Eukaryota; kingdom Metazoa; phylum Echinodermata; class Echinoidea; order Temnopleuroida; family Toxopneustidae; genus Lytechinus; species Lytechinus variegatus. Next base: position 17,941,565 of record NC_054753.1, read on the forward strand.
TGTCAGTCAGCCAATTTCACCCAGAAGGACGGGTACCTGGTCGCACTGGAGCAAGGAGTGTACGGCGAGGAGCCCTACTCCTACCCAGTTCCAATATACAGGGCAAGGGATGACGAGTCAGGCAGACTCTGTAAGTTCACTTCTTTAGTTAAGATTCATGTCAATTTTATTCACATCTCTTTAAAAACATCAAAAGATCAAGTTTACAAATCAATAAAAAATACAACATACATTATACATAACATTTTTGATAATTTTGTTAACTGTATTCAAGCGTTATATAGACCTATGTCTATTATCGGGGTCACTGAAACTTGGCTCAAGAGTGACGATGATACAGTTTTTTTCTCTTCCACATTATTCTTTCTTCAGTAATTCTAGACATGGGAAAGATTCTTACCTTTTTGTTCAATTTCATTTATTTCTATTTCTCTTGAAAAACAATGAACACAAATTTTATTTTGCAATGCATTCGAATAAATAAAATATCAATCAATATACTACATGAGTGTGGATACGAAAGGTCTAATAAAAAGATCACAGAATTTGAAGGACACGAAGAGAGCGAAGATGGGTTAATTTTATGGACTAAATCACATTTTTCTTTAATTTGTATTTTTGTTGGGTGGTGGGGGTTGCTGTGTTTTTAAGCACCTCTTGGAGAGTCACCTTCCAGGGAAATGGCGATCTAACATGTCTAAAGCCAGAGATATCGATCTACTGGATGATAAAGGTGCTTTTCGGCACCGTGGTTGCAAGCGTCATGCCACAATATGGTTGTCTTGTTCGCCTTGTCGAGCCACTTATAGGAATGCAAGTTTGGTAATAATGGTAACACCATTCAGAATGAATTTTGATAGTTGGACGCGGATTCGTAACCATTGCATATGAAATTTTATTGAACCCCTTAATTTCTAGTCGGGGAGGGGGTGCAGGTATTATTGAGTAAGGGGCATAATTCAAGATTCGCAGTTTTATGACGACCTGGAAGTTAACCAGATTTAGGCCGGGGTTCTGAAAATGAAATGAGATCCATATTTTTATTGTTCAAAGTGAATTCTGAAATAGAACTACTCCGAAAAAATATATTTCCCAATTGATCGTGGACCCACGGCAGCCACTGAATGTGAAGCGCCAGATCGACGAGGCTCTATCCCTTTGTAATCATTTAATGCCAAACGTCTTTTGGTCTAACGAGGTGTGAACTCCGACCTCCCAGTTGAAAAATTATAACTTTCTCCTCATCAAGTTAAACAAAGATTAATTCCTCTCTGAACAAGTCATGTGGAAACATTGGAAGTAGAATTATTTTGATATGGTTCAGTCAAGTTGGCCCCTATTGTCAAATCTTAAGAAAAATGAAATATTATATATAATCTAATCAATAAAAACAAAACAAATAGTGAGTGAGAGAATAATTTATAACTGTTTTGTGAAAAATAAGCGAAACTTTAAAATGTCATAACTTTATTATCTTACATCCGATTTTGATGAAATTTTAAGCATTGCATGTGCTAGTTTGATTTTTCTTTATTTATCAAGTCAATATTATTTTTTTTTATTGGGTGGACTTCACTTTTAAACACTTTGCCACTCTCACCCAGGTGCTAATTGGGTACCGGTAGGAAACAACCGCCATTGTGTTTGGATTAGCAAGTTTGCGCCTATAACAGGCTGCTTGGAATGCTATGAATCCAGTGACCGGGTAATAATAATTGTGAAGCGCTTTGAACAGTCGTAGATTGATAAAGCGCTATATAAATGCCAATTATTATTATTATTAATCCCCGATATTTCTTTCCTTCTCCATCAAGACTATGCCAGCGAGACCGATCCTGGTGAATTCTCCGTGATCTACGTCGACTATGAACGCGTCGGCCTGATCCACATCTGCAAAGAATACCTCTGGGGCTTCATCAACGTCCAGAACAACTGGATCACCGCCCGCCAACGCAGGATCTCGGAAGAAGAAATGGCCCGCGTCCACCGGCTCGTGACCGAAATGGGCATCAACTTGAGCAAATTCAAGAGGACCGACCAGGAGGGTTGCCCGCGCGTCGAAGGCGAGGAGGAGGAGGTCGATGACGGGATGGGTGAAGGCAGCGACAGCGTTGATGAGCCAGTCAGACAGTAGGATGAGTAGGATATCGACCTTCCACTTCTCGATTTCTATGATAACGACTTTCGGGGACGCTATTATCAAAACCTCAACGGACCCTAACGGACCTCTCTCTCAAACGGACCGAACTATAATGCTTCCAGTCACTAATGAATCATTTTCTATAGCGATATCCGTCATTCTACAATAAAAAATTCTAATCAAATATACTTTTATACCCTTATATATTTCATCTATCCAAAATATGTAGCTCACATGTCAGAGTTTGCTTTCATTGTTTGAATTTTGTTTGAAAATTATAATGATTATGTATTTATGCACTTTCGACTGTCACCATAAAGATAGATTTGTCATGGATCTGTCAGAATAATGATAATGAAAAAAGCATTGTACAACTCTAATATCAACAAACTGATCATTATTTTTAGTAAGTAATAATTTCGTTCCAAACTTGAATAAAGTATATATTGATTTAACAAGATTTTAAATGCAATTGATAGAGTTTTAATCTCCCTAATTGTAATCCTGTTTTGTGCCGGGGAGCGGTCAAATATATTGCTGTAAAACGCATTTGTTGAATGGGTGTGTTTCAGTTTTGGCCGCGCGTGCACTCGTTATGGGTATAAGAAACACCGATTTTTAAAGAAAAGGGTGGTTTTGGAAGACTGGTCATTTGCGGCGGGAGGGGGTGGGGGGAGGGGGGTCCTCCCCAAAATTTGAGGTGGGGACGGTTCTCCCTAAGTTTTTTGTTGATAATCATTTTTTTTTCTTTTTTGCTTGTCAATGTTGTTTCCTCTTCCGTCCCCCTTAAATTCAGGTGGACCCCAACCTAAATTTTTTGTGGCCCCACCCTAAAATTCTGGTTGACAAACTTTCCTTTCTTTTTTTTCTTGTCAATTTTTTTTATCTGTGTCCATCCCAAAATTTCAGTTGGACCCCCCCCCCTATTTTTTTTTGCTTCCGCCGCCAATGAGCAATACATTTGACCGCCCCGGGGGTTATGTGTTTGTGGATGAAATGAGTAATGTGTGATGACATGGTCATGCGCAGGCGGATCAAATGTTCCTTGCAAAATGAGGGAGCGAAGAGACCGAACGGATTTCCAAGGCGTGTATTGGATTAAATGAGATTCAAATTTGGGGCTTTGACTAATGAACATTTTTTGCAATAGAAAAGGTTTGCTTGAATGATTGATATCATTGATCAGTTGATTGATTGATTGATTAATTGATTGATTGATTGATTGATTTGTCAATTGACTGATTGATAGACTAATTAGTTAATAGATCGATTGGTTGATGGGTCATGATTTGTAATTGCTGTATCAGTTGATTGGCTAAATAGAGTAAATGGATGTTTGATCGTTTGGTTAATTACAGATTGATTTATTTTTCGATTGGTGCGTTAATTAATTGAGTGAGTGATTGATTGATTGGTTGGTTGGTTGATTGATGATTGATCGATCGATTGATTGATTGATTGATCGATTGATCGATTGGTTGGTTGGATGGTTGATTGATTGGTTGGTTGGTTGCTGGTTGTTGATTGATTGAGTGGTCGAGTGATTTATTGAAAATGTATTGGTTCTTTGGATTACTGACCATTATTAATTGTTTACACAGGGGAGCTACGGAAGGGACATCCACCCCTATCGTTTTCCAGACTTTGAAAAAAACAATAAGGGTGAGAAAATTAAGAGAAAATGGAGGGGGGAAAAAAGGAAAGAGCGAATAAGATAATAAAGAGCAAATAAGAGAGGTACTGACACCTGATATATTGTTCCTGTCCCAAACTGCATTGTGTTAGGTTTTACAAGAGAACGAAGCGAGTCTGAAAATAAACATTCCCTTTATTCAATAACGCATTGACTCGCGCGGTATAATACCTTATCACTTCTCATACAGTGAAGCACCGGGTCTCTGTGGAAACGTAGCAACCGAGCGATAAAAATTACAGTGATATTATGAACAACTTCAAATATTATAAGGGCCTTTGTTTTATCTTCATTTCAATAATTGGGTATAGAGGCAGTGGTAGGAACATGGTGAAGTATTATTTTGATGGCGCTCTTCTCTCTCTTTTTTCGTTGATTAGCACGAGGGGGGGGGGCAAAAATATACTTTGTCAGAGGGGCATGTAATAAAGCTAAAACGTTTTACCAATTTTTTTTTTTAGACAAGATAATGACATTCTTTGAGTCATGTTAAATACCTCCCTTGGTAGTATCATATTTGATTGCAAACATTGCCACATATAAAACTATGAAGAAACACTCATATAGGCCTACCTTTATTTCATTTGCGTTCTGATTCGCTTTCTCTCTTTTCCTCTTTCCCCCCTCTTTTCTCGTACGGGGACTTTTATTGGGGGCGATCGACCACCTCACCGCCCCGGGCTACACTCCTGAGAATAAGCTTGCTATTGACTGTTATCTGCAATATCTATTGGGTATACGCTTTCTGCGATCAGTAAGGCTGACTACTTCTCTACAGTTTCTAGTAACAGTCACAGCTCCCACTCCCCCCCAAAAAAAAAAAATGTACACAAAAGTAAAAATGACAATGTGATTGCGATTTTTTTTTGCATGGCAAGCCCCCCCCCCCTCCCCCTCCACTTTCAAAACCGTTCATCGGCCCCTGACAGTCAGTATGCTTTCGGAAGTATAGCGTATTATAAATGAGCAAAATGAATGAATATATATATATGTGTGTGTGTGTGTGTGTGTGTGTGTGTACATGGAGCACAACATGGCGAGGATGAATACATTACCTAAGAGGCCAGAGCGAGCGAAACGAGCAAAAAAATATCATATCCAGAATGAAAATCTAATTTTATAATTTTGTCACAATTTTGAAAATAACATATTTTTACCTCAATTCTTTAATTTTTTTCAAATTTTCTCCCTTTTTTCTTGGCCTTTGGACTTGTTTAGTAGTGGGGCACTGCCCCCCCCCCACGGCCCCATCTGTACGCCAGTGCGTTTCAACCATTCAAAGCTAAGGACAGTTGTGAAGATCGGACAAATTATCAGACGACATATTTTATTGAAGCGTTATACCTCCTAAAATAGTTCGGCAAAAATGATCAACTTTTAACCTACCCCGGGCAACATATTGTCCACACAACTATTGGTTAAAATCTGCCCAAATTAAAAAAAAATCTAATAAATGGGTAATAAATTTGCTTAATTGGATAATAATTGCCCAGAAAATATATATTTTATACCAACATACATTACCCAACACAGTATGTTGCCCAACATTTCAAGTGTTTATATCCGTTTCTAGTACAGATCTGACACATTTTAGAAATAAATATCTTCCAAATTGTATTTCAAAATATTAAACAGATCCTTTAAAGCCTATTCTCTCTCCAGTATATATATCCATTCTTGAATTCACACTGAAAAGTCATGAGACGTCACGACACTGTAAAACTGTGGTATTAAAACTGACACCAATTGGTGTTAATAGAGGACCACACCCTAAGGTGTTAAAATTATACCCTAGAGATTGAACATTACACCAAAGAGTGTAAATGTAACAACCAAAGTGTTGTAAGAACATATAAGTGTAAAAGTAACACCACCAATTTAACACCGGTGTAAAATAACTGTTTGGTCCTCTATGTACATAGGTTAACACCACAGTTTTTGCTGTGGAATAACTTAATTGTCTTGTCAAAATGATTTTTAGTGCATTTTCCTAAACTAGAGTTTGTCTAACTACATGAGCCGGTGTGCGTTAGCAGAGAAACCTCACATAAAACAATATTATCAATCAATCAATCAAAATAATGTAGGAAATATCATCAAAAGCAGGAGTCAGAAACGAATACTCCACAAAAATTAAATTATATTCATTTATTTTATGAATTGGTACTATTATAGGTCTATATTCATTAAACAATACTTTTTGGATAGTTGCTGGAATTATTGTTTGCAAGATAGCGAAGTAAGCGAGCGCTTCACTTAAGCTGTAGATTTTCCGTCAAACTTTATTTTTTGCGCGTCTTTATCCACAAAAAGGTGGTTTTGTCAGTTACGCCTTTTCAGTTTTCATTCGGAGAGATATTATCATGAAATTAGTATCATATTAAAGGTAGGCCTAAATATAAACTCTATCATGACTGAAATTCGCGCAATAGCACGTTATATTAGCGATACCGCCAGAATGAAATGGCGAGAGTCACGGTTGCTGGGAAGAGATACACGCAACGTTTGCATTTTTTTCGATTGAATTAATGCCTTATTGCTTGATTGCAAGAACGATTGCTTGATTGATTGAAAGAATTATTGCTTGATTGCTTGAATGATTCATTGCTTGATTGCTTGCTTAATTAATTGATGGCTTGGTTGGTTGATTGATTGATTGAATGTATGAATGAATGACTAATTGATTGATTAATTTGATTGACTGACTGATTGATTGATTGAATGAATTACTAGTTAATTGACTGATTGGTTGAATGAATTATTAATTAATTGATTGATGGGTGGATGGATGGATTGATTTGACTTGATTTAATAATTTATCATGGCTTTTTCATTTCTGTCTTCAACCAAAGGCCAAAAAACATGAAAAAAGGAAAGCACATATTGTTCATGTAGCCTATAAGTTTACCATGTTTACTGTAAAGAATAACACATAGGAAGTATATGGGGCATAATGCCGACGTCATCAACGACACAAAGACAATGGCATTGACGATTTCAGATAACTACTTTTTTTTGCATTTTTTTCATATTAACGACACTTCATAAATTTCCAAGTGTAAATTCTCGAGAAATTCGAATTTATTTTTCCAAAAGAAAAAAGAATCCTTTTTACCCCACCACTGCGTGGTTGCAAAATGCCCCCCCCCTCTTTTGACACTCTTTTGTCTTGATGTCTGTCTTGTCGTTTTCCGCTCCTATATACACCTGCAATGAACGCTATTATTGATGAGTTATTCATTTACCACAAACGGCAAGGCAATTAATCTTAAAGCGCGATTTTCAACAGGGGCAAAATGGAACATATAATTTGAGCAAAATGGTCCAACAGATTGGGGCAAAACACAAGCCGTTCGTTCTGTTTCATTTTGTCTCATGCGTTAAAAGTCCATGACGGTCCCAATTATTGTGTTTTTTTCGTATAGCTCAGTTAAAGGGTTAGGCCTACGTGCGAAATCCCTGAAGCATATTAAGAGGGCATGTATGCAAAAAAAACGGTCTAACGTTGATATCTCGATTGAAAAATTAATAAGCAACTATTACAGCTCTATTCCCTAGTTATAGATCACGACGAGGGTGCATTTTTTTTAAGAGACCATGCGCATTATGGATGTGCTCAGGGGTTGCTGGATGAGAAGTTCATCATGGTTGATGTTTTATCGCCTTATCGTCATCTGCAAAGAATTTGTAAATTGGAGGGCACTTTCAAAAATTCAGTTCGTTGTCCCTTCCGTTGTGCCCGGTCATCTTTCCTCTACCCATACTAGTTAGACAAACTATTATGTACTTTAGGAAAGTGCATAAAAATCATTTCTAAATTAGACTGAAAAGCTCTTGCCAGTCTCACAATTAATAAGACAAACAATCCAGAATTTCATTCGTAACTAATAAACTGGTGAAATAACATTTTTTATAACTTATTTGATAAAGGTCTACTTTCCTCTCCTTCATCTTGCTTCAGCCTGTGCATCAAATAAAGAAAAACTTAATACATTGCTTATTTGCAGGGGGCCATTAGGATCCCTCAAAGATTGAATATGAACGTTTTCCTCGTTATTTTCGTCTCTCCGCTTTGGGCACCCCCTAAAGCTTTCGCCTTGTTTTGACGGGATCCAATTTGTTTTGACGGATGCCCATTTTGAATCGCTGGTTCTATAGAAATTGTTTATTGTGTGAGTCATCCCTATCAGTGCAGCCAGAGTGCAGCGCAGAGGCCGGCAGAGAGTTTAGAAACGGCATAGAGATAATACATCTCTATCGATGTCTATGCGATTTATGAGAAAGAAACGGTTCAACGCGTACGCACGTATTACCAGAAAATACCATGCCAAGGCAAAGGACAGCGATATATCGGGAGTGATTTTTACATTAATAATGCAATGACATTGATTGGCTGATGGACTGAGGGTAAATATTTTGATTTGATAGAACTTCAAGAACTACGTATGAATGTTTTAGATTTTCCTTATAAATAATTTAGTCAGAATATCTGGGAGAGTGGGGTCCGAATTTTCAATACCTAGTGAGCCTTGGTTCCTTGCCGGGGTTACGGGGAGTCCCCTCTCCATCCTCCGCTCGCCCTCGGGGGCTCGGCGCAATACATCGGCCAACTGATTTTGAATTACGTTAAAATGTCTTTTTCTTGATTTTCTTGAGGTACTTTCTCAATCTAGATTGTAAATGGAAGACTCTGATGCAATGAAAATAAAAACAAAGTTGACTGAGATATTGATAATTTTAATGTGCTTATGAGATATGAATTATGAGCAAAAATCACGGTGTCTGCATCAATTTGGAATTTGGAATTGGATGACATTCATGTTGAATGTGGATTTGGGATTGTATACCCAGTTGTTGTGTGTCTGGACGGGTTGTGTGTCCGGACGATCAATTTTAGAAAGTCATTTGGAAAAATTTACAAGCGAATTTTCCGCAATTTTTAGTGCAAAATGTTAGGAAATAATATAAAGAACAAAATACAAGATGACTACAAAGATTGAATTCGTATTCTTACTGTAATCCAAAGACAAAAAAAGAAGGCTTCAAAAATATAAAGTGTCCGGTCACACGACCCCCATCCTTCCGTCCATAGGTCTACCGCTATTAATTTTGTGATATATTTTGTCATTCTTCTCTGGGATGTGACACCACTTGTCACAAATTAATTGGAATTCTCAACATTGTCATAAGGTTTATGACTAATTAGAATCGTAATGCATCATGGGATTGTAAAGGGGGCAAGCTAGACAGCTTGCTCCACTCACTGCGGTCTCTGCCCCCTTTTCAATCCCATCATGCTTTGCGGTGCAGCTTCCTGTGGTTGATATTTGCTGATTTGCTATAAACATTATTGTCTTTTCCCTTTCATGCATACCTACCTAACTTCCTGCCCATCTTTTCGGAAGCAAACTAATCAAATCACCATTCCATATGGAAGCCCTTCAAGTTAATAGACAAGCTCGGGGGACACGTTGGGTGAATCCTCAATATAGTAGCTGGCATTACGCGACTGCGCGTACATATTGATGTGCCTACAACAAAGAGAGACATGGAGCTGAGATTAATTTTCAGAAATCAGAAGAGATATAGGCTGGAACTCTAGAAGTAAAAAAAGGGAGGGAGGGGGAGAGGGAGAGACAGAGAAAAAAAGAGTACAGGTAGTTAATATATAATCAACTTACTACTTGTAGCATGAAAAAATATTTGTTAAAATATTCATGGGTGATGAGCTTGGAGGGGGGGGATACTAACACAGTAGTTCTTCTGGAGTCCTAACCCAGATAGTTTGCTGCTTTATTTACACCAACATCCTGCAGATACAAGTAGGGACATATGTAACATGATAAGCTGATGCTCTGTAGTATACATGAATTGTAAAATATATTTAATCATTATCCCATAATGTTGGAAAAAGGAAAATGGATGCGATGAACAAAGAGTTGTTGAAGAACGGTGTCAGCCAGAATGCCAGCCCGGAGGAGAAGTTACGAGTCCTCTGGAAGCTGTACACCCAGGCTGAAGCCGATATCAAAGCTGGTTCACAGAGCATGCAGCTACTTCAAAAGAAACAAGCAGAGGAAATGAAAGAGGTTAGTTATATACATGTAGCTAATTGTTATCCCATGTGGAGCAGTGTGGCCCAGTGGATAAGTCTTCTGACTTTGAAACAGAGGGTCGTGGGTTCGAATCCAAGCCATGGCGTAATTTCCTTCAGCAAGAAATTTATCCACATTGTGCTGCACTCGACCCAGGTGAGGTGAATGAGTACCCAGCAGGAATAATTCCTTGAATGCATGAGCGCTGAAAGGCAGCTCGAGCTAAAGCTGGGGTAATAATATAAATAACAACGCGTCTCGGAATAGAATATTTCTAGATATATGGCACTATACAAATGCCTATTATTATTGTTGTTATATTTGTAAAAGGTTGGGTGGGAGGCAACTAGTGCTTATAACTATCCAGCTTTAAAATACCATAAGTCTCATGTCCACCATATAGCTTAGGATCTCCAAACTAAGAAAAAAATGTCCTATTTAGATCTCCATACATCTCCATAGATTATCAAAATGATTCTGTCTGGTGCTACTTTGAACAGTAACTTTAGTAATTCTTGAAAAAAAAAACAGCGTCCTTGACCTTAATATCCATTTATTTTGCTAATAGGACAATGGATTGCATGGAATAAGCTGATCATTTCTGAGGTGGTGAATTATTGTTTCAGTGGCCCAAATGGTTGCTTTCCAAGTGGTCTAATGCCAATTTGTGTAATTACCAACTCGTTTACTATCATTTGGTCTATCATCCAATCGTCCAATAACCAGTTGGTCCAATACTCATTTAGTCCATAAACTATTTGGTCTAATTGGATAATTGTTAATTGGGCGAAACGAACGAAAAGAAAATGGGTATTAGACCAACTGGTTATTAGACATAATGGTTGTTAGACAAAATGTTGATGGACAGGATGGCATTAGACTAAATGAAAGTAGACCATGTAATGAGTGGACAAGTTTGCAATAGATAGATCAACAGTTTACCGCCCAAACATGGAGTAGTGTGTGTGTAGCGCTTTGTAACCAAAAGGAAACTTAGGCGCAGATATAAAATTATGGCCATTAGACTATATACATGTATGTGTAGATTCCCAAGCAGATTTCAGATTTAAAGTACAAGGCTTTGCTTGTCATGGAAACATGCTTGAAATTTGTAACTTTTATAAGCGATGAAATGTAATGAATGATTCAGGATTAAAGGTATTGTTTAACTTTGTGAGCAGCCGATTTAAAAAATTTCAAACCAAGATGAAACATGTGTACAAGTGCATGTATTGGAACTAATAAACCCCGAAAACAACCATTATTGAGAATTAAAAGCTAAAATTACAAGGCAAACCCTGATTTTGTAAATAGGCGTCTTATAGACACCTAAATAGTACACATAAGTGTAGGGGATGAAATGAAGATGGTGTTTCCGGTCACTATATATTTCAATTTTTGAAGCACTAAATAATTATTTTCGAACGCAATTTTTTCTGGGCTTCATTTTTGTAACATATCACGGATACAGGTGACAGGTGTGACCTTCTAGCTCAGATTTTTTTAAATGTCAAACCCATGTTAACCAATCACTTTAATGTTAAGCTGATTTCTGTATATTCAGGTGGAATTGTATGTTGAAAATATACGAAAGCTGTCAGAGGAAAGGGAGGCTCTTACTCAAGAATTTGAAGCAGAAAATGAGGAACTGAAGGAGGAAAATCAGAGACTTAAGAAGAGCAAGGAAAAAACTAATCAAGAAATCAAACAGCTTTTAAAACAGGTAAGTGTGGAAACCAGGCTTGGGAAAGAAAAGTTTTGGGATGCCGAAAATAGGCATGCTAGTAGCTTTAATTGCACAGAATATATTTTGAAATACAAATATAGATATGAAATAATGTCCAAAAATAAAATAATGTTTGGCCCTGACACTCTTTGTGGCCTTTGTGGCAAAAAACCACCTACATTAACACCATTAATTCCTTCATATTGTGTTGTTTTATGATTATCTTAAGTGTATTGATATGTTTATTTTGCATTTTTGTATATTGCTTTTTATTGTTTTTTTTTAAATAAAAGTTATCAGCAACACTAGTTAGGGTCAACCTCAAGCCAAAGTATTATAAGTAACCCCCTTTAAAAAAAATATTTCATTTGTTCTGCATTGAGAAGATCTCTATTTTGTTCATAGAGCTGTATCTGTCTGATGCAAAATGATTTTGGGAGACAGGTGGTTTCAGACCGCCTCAAAGTTCGTCAGTTCCAGGTATTTTCTGATTTGGAAATTTACCCCGATCAGAAAATACCAGGTAATATTGGCAGTATGAAAGCAAATTATGCGTAATCTCCCCAAAAGAAAATACCCACTTAATAATAGGTACTTGTCAAAACTACTCGAACTTTCGCTGGGATTTTTCCAAGATCGCAGGTATTTTGGCAATTTGAAAGCATTTTAGAGAACTGTTAGCCCAGTGTGTAGTTGGGCACGGGCGCCTGGGTGGCTTCTGAGCTAGTGATTTTGAATCTCGCGCTTCGCTTGCTTATCAGACCATACTGCACATGCTTGTTGCTTCAGGAACTTATCTCAAAGGGTATGTTTCAGGGCGATGTAAATGCAGAAATAATTAATGGGTATTTTTTAGCCTAAAAAAATTCTCTTAATTTAACAGGGATTCTTATGATCGAGGTGGTTTGAAACCACCTACTGTATGTTATGAGAAGAACATGTTTTGCCAGGAGTGTTGTCATATCCAATGGTGCAGTGGTGTTAATTCAGGATTTGAACTACCAGTGGAAAACTCAATTGAATTTGAGTTAAAAGAAAGAGAGAGAGATGGAGAAAGATTAGTTGGGGTTTCCCTCCGAGGGAGAAAGGTCAAAGATCAACTTCCCCCACAAAGCTGATACTTGAGACTCTACAGTTCTGTATGTGATGATATCTTGGCATGATCTGCAAACTTCATCCATCTTGATTTTGTTTCCTCCTCTCTCGTCTGTTTCTCTCTTTTTCATCTCTGTTCCTCTCTCTCTCTGTCTATCTGTCTTCATATTACCCTGTCTCACCATCCTTTTATTTAGGTGTACATGTCCTTTCCCTCTGTGCTCTGTTATCACCCACTTCGTATTGTGTTCATCTCTCTCTCATCCTTTCTCCCCTGCTCATCCCTTTCTCCCTCTCTCTCACACTCTCATAGTCACATACACTGTTCTCACCCCTTCTTTTTCTTCATCATTCTACAAATCTCAGGCACTCATCCTTGAATGATTCACCTTTGACTCTGTAGCTAGTATATGTAACCGTATCTCCTATAAAGTCATTAATTTCATATATGAATAATAATTATTATTATCTGCATTTTTATTATATTTTCATTGTTTTTTCTTGCATCTGCTTGCTATTTGGATGCTGGAGGCAATATGTCTTTGGGTTGTCTGGCTGTCTGTCTGTATGTCTTTTCATTCCATGTTTGTTTTCATGCATTCAGACATAATTATTACTTGGGGGGGGGGGGAATTCTGGAAAAGTCTCATAACTTTCCTCATAACTTTCCTCATAAGTTACCCATTTAATGGAGCGCTAATAGACCTCCAAATTCGTATTGTGAAAACCACCAGTGCTCAATTATTCTCCCTGTTGGCCATTCCCCTACTGAGCCAACCTAAAATTTTCTATTAGCATTCAGTGTCTCATCACTTTGCTGGCTTGCAGCGCAGCACCCAGCTGCAGGTGTACTGTGTCACAATCTTGATACAAAGATTTTTTGCTGAAAAATAATACTTACAGCGTTTGCATTAGAGATTAGAGTTTGTTATGTTGTAAATTTAAGTGTTGTCTTGCTCAACTTCAGACTTGCTTGATGCATACACAGAAGAGTCACAGTGACATTCATTTAACACAGTTTGGATTCAGTGACCTGGGGCCTGTTACACTAAGCATTTTGATGTATTTCAAATAAGAGAGAACAGTGCTTATTATTTCTCGGTCAGCATTTTGAACAAAATTGATTGGGCATTATCTTTTTGCAAGTAATTGCCAACCTTTATGTTAGTATGGAGCAATGGATTGGATTCAATATGTGACCAGCTACCCCCCAAAACCAACAAAAATTTGCCAGGGCAGGTTCTCTTAAAAAAGCCCAAATAATAATTTGGTCTTCAAAAAGTAAAAATAAGAAAATGAGTTTAACTTAAAGGGGCCTTGAAGATTTCATATGAACAATGTGAACATTCTTTTTTGGTTTAATTTGTAAAGATGAATAAAAGATGAGAGTTTGTTTAACACCATTCTTTTCCTTACTGCTTGGTAGTTTCACCAATATTACAAAGTATGCACATCCCTAGCTTGAGGGAGACCTTACCTTAAACCTTGTTTTCTCCTTAGTTTTTTATGCTCTCCTTGAGTTTCATTTACATGTATTTAATCAAGTAATTAAATGTTTTTTGTTGATAACTTTTTGTTTACAAGTGATATATCAATTTAAAGCTTAGTACATATATATGTTTTTATTCAGCAACATGAAAAACTGAAATTCATCTATGGCTACTTCCTATTGGTTTTTGGGTTGCAGGCCACACATGACAAGGTATTTGTGTTGGAATTAGTGGTGATAGATGGTGGTTATTATTTACCTGATTGCTAAGAAAGCAAGAATGCTTGTAAGCAAGCAACCAGAGGACTGACTGCTTAAGGTCCTCTCCGATGGACCTGGTAATGACGATTAATACCTTACCAAAGGCACAGCAGACTGGTGGAAAATCGAACCCGGGTCACCGGAATCCGAAACCCGCGCTCTACAGTATACAGACTGATCTACCATGCCTCCCATTAATCAATTGTTTTTATATTCTTTTTCAGGAGGGCTTCGAAGATTTAGCCCAGCGTTCTCCCAGTGAGGCTCTTGCTTACTTTCTCGTCGAGAGGACACGTCTGTCTGATAACATAGCCACAGAGAGAAGGAAATCCCTCACTAATGAATCGGCCAAGAATCACCTTGATCAGGTACACTGATTCACTAAGAGTTAAGATCAATTTCTATTGAGATGAAATCAGTGTTTAATCTATGGTTTATCAAAATTGGTTTTTGATAGCTATTAGTGAATTAACCACAAATCTCACCTTCTTTTGCTTTAATGATCAAAATCAGTTTTTTTTTTAAAGCTTTTCTAGTCAATCAATTTTTGGCAAAACAAAATCCACACAGGTCTTCATAAATTCAAAAGAAATTGATTTTAAAATTTTAAAAGGGTTTGAAAATTATTAATTAGTTTAGAATACACTCATTTAAACATGAAATGAGCTTGTTTGAATTGTTTACAGACTATTTAAGGCCCTGAATTAGTTTTCACCCATAGCTAAAAAAAATATTTTATTTGAAATTAAAAACAATAATTCATTCCAAGAGAGTACAGTGTATGTAAAGTTGGTGCTGAATTTCAACATGGCCATGAAGTCACCAGCAGAGTTGAGTTGAATCAGCCCCACATTTTTGGTGTTAGGTCAAGAAATTTAAAGTCCTGTCACTTTAAGGTCAACAGAACTTCAATTTTAATAAGACAAGGTCTTTTTGCTATATTGTCGCACAAATGGGACAAATAAAACAGGGCACAACAAATATCCAAAGCCCCTGAGAACTCCATCAATATCACAGCATCATGGCATCCACAACCATGGGCCCGTTGCATAAAACTTACCTGAGAAAACTCAGGTTGTTTTTACCGGAGTTTTTGCCCTGTGTTAAAGTCAGTGGCAGAAATCAGACTAACCTTAGTTTTCAGTTTTTACCAGAGTTTTCTCAGTTAAAGAGTTTTATGCAACAGGCCCCATGTCTTTCAATGTCCTTGGATGTATTTAAACCCAGTGTCGAATAATCAACCCTTCCCCAAAGTTCAGTCAAAACTGTAGGCTTAGCTACGCTGTTGGTCAGTCCAACAAAGTTAAAAAAGTTAAAGTTACAAGTTCTCCTTGTCATGTATCAGGTTCAGAGAGATAAGATTGGTAAGCTGGAGAAGGAGAAGGTCCACCTGGAGCAGGAGAACCGGCAGCAGATCCAGCGAGTCAAGGAGCTGGAGCTTGAACTCAAGATGATCAAGAACAGGCTGGAGAAAGAGAAGGAGACGCATCATAAGGAGGTGGAAAAAGTCCAGAAAAAGGCTGGTAGGTAGAGTAGAATATGATATAGGGCGTGTATGCTAATTGGTTTCTACTCTCTTTGTGTGTATTTCTGTCTATACTTTAGATAAAAGATTACATAGCAGCTTCTGGGAATGAATTCCTACTGTGAGAGGCTAATGGGGCATTGCAAGAAACTTGCGATCAATTGCAAGTCTATTTTCAGTCCCTGAATCAATCATAGGTCTTGTAATTAATTGGAAATTCATGATTGATTAGTAATCTGCTTCTTTAAACAAGGAGTGTAATCTGATTTGCTCCAGCTAAAATTGATCTATTGATTGTAAAATTGCAACAGAATATTTGTATTTGAATTGATTACAGATATTGTCTTGCAACACCCCCTAAGTGTTTAGAAGTAGGTATTACCACTGCAGGTCAAATATCAAAGTTCATAGCTAATTATTGGTTTGTACAATGACAATGACATTGTACACTTCTTGTCTGTATATATATCTATCTTTACTGCAGATGAAAGATTATAAAGCACATCGCACAATCTGTTTGTGATTGATATTCAATGAATAATAATAATAATAATAATATAGGATATTTATATTGCGCACATAAATGATAATAGCATTTGATATGATCAGCCAACCTATAAAATCTTATTTATCAGAGTTTCAATAGTGGTATAAATACTGGAATGATATATTCCAGTCTATTTTGAGTCTCCATCTAGGAAAAAAAAATAGATTCGAAATAATAATGTCATTATCATTAGCTGTAATTTGTATGTGATTTGGACTTAACTCCTACCGCAAGGCTCGTAGTAGGGCAGAATTTAGGTTTTAGTATTCTTGGCATGATGTTGAGATTATATATAAATTTTGTACTAATTGGAATTTTCATAGTTAATGTAACACAAGATTTTCATAGTTAATGTAACACAAGATTTGTACAAAATTATGATCATAGTCAGATCACATACTGTCTGGCAGGCTTTAGTGTGTTTTGAAGTCGGCTTTGACTTAGACCTTGGTCTAACTCTGTGCTAAAATTATGGGAAGCCAAACGTTTTAAAATTCTGTTTACAGTGAATGTTTCTCATGTTTACTGTGTTCTTTACTAATTCTTTAATAATGAAGACAACTGTCATGCTCATCCTTCCCAGGCAATTCATAATGTTTTGGGAGTCAAATGAGCTGATACATTGAACCTCTACTAATAGAGATTTGTGTAACATCTGGCTTTCCATTGTTAAACCACAACTTAAAACCAGAGTTAAACCTGACTTCAGAATACGGGCCTATGGGTGTTGGGTCAAAGTTCGCAGTTCTTGCATATCAGTAACTACCCTTATCCTTATTTGTATTTTTGTCTTGCTGTAGATGAAAGATTACAGAGCAGCTCTGGAGAGGAATCCCAGTTGAGGGAGGCTAAGCGTAAATTAGAACAAGGGCTCACCACCATGAAATACAGGTTGAAAACTAGTGAAGAGGAGAAGGAAAAGATAACAAAAGAGGTATGTCTTGAACATCAATTCAAATTCAATTTATTCTTGATGATAATTAAAGGACAAGTCCACCCCAACAAAAACTTGATTTGAATAAAAAGAGAAAAATTCAACAAGCATAACACTGAAAATTTCATCAAAATCGGATGTAAAATAAGAAAGTTATGACATTTCAAAATTTCGCTTCATTTCACAAAAACAGTTATATGAACGAGCCAGCTACATCCAAATGAGAGAGTCGATGATGTCATTCACTCACTATTTCTGTTGTTTTTTATTGTTTGAAATATGAAATATTTTGATTTTCTCGTCATTGTCATGTGAAATGAAGTTTCATTCCTCCCTGAACATGTGGAATTCCATTATTTTAACATTTTGTGCTTCAGGCAAGGAGGTCTTAATCGTCAAATTCGTAAAAATTGAAATATCGTATAATTCAAACAATAAAAAAACAAAAGAAATAGTGAGTGAGTGACATCATCAACTCTCTCATTTGGATGTAACTGGCTCGTTCATATAACTATTTTGTTAAAAATAAGCAAAACTTTGAAATGTCATAACTTTCTTATTTTACATCCGATTTTGATGAAATATTCAGCATTGTGCTTGTCTGATTTTTCCCTATTGATTCAAATCAACATTTTTCTGAGGTGGACTTGACCTTTAAAGCATCATCAAATTGTACATTCGTTTATAGAAATATCATTATAAGAAGAGGAGGGCAACAAAATGTTTACACTTGAAAATAAGAAGCCTCCAACACTCAGATGAATGGGGGGGGAGCGAAATATGTTCATTCACACACAAACACACCCACCGAGAAGCACACACACAAGCATGCCCGAACATCCATCATCTTGGTTCATTCATTAACAAAAATAATACATGTATAAATGAGGTGAGTTTGAATTCAAATTTGGAATAGGTACTAATAGTGATCATTTTACACACTTATGGAATATTGAGAGTCAGGGAAAAAAACTTTCTGTTGAGTATTTATCTAATCCAACATGCACCAGATGGGGCATATGAGCACTCCCTTTTGGTGATCTTTGTAAATTTTTGGTGAAACTTAATCCCTGTATTTTGATAATGTGCAAACATTGGCAAGTACAAAGCTGAATGTACGTCTGCTATCTTTACTGGCGACAAGTGTGGCTGTGCAATGGTATACAAATAATGAATGTTTTTGAGTGCAATTGACAGAATACTACATGAGGTGAAAGATTAAATGATCCACCAACGAGGCATACATGTAGCCGAGTTGAAGGGATCTTTTATTTCATTTGTCACTGAATGAAGTATTCTGCCCATTGCACAAATGAAAAGAACATTCATTATTTGATTTATATGACCCCTATGAATAGATCCTTTGTAATGTAAATTTATGAATTTTGGTGCAACATATGCTCTTGCAGTGCGATTTTGGTCTGTTGATTGTCGCAACATGGGCGCTTCAAAAAAGAGTGATTTTACTTGTGGTGCCTGCATAATTGGTGCTTGCGTGCAGTGAACAAAATCGTGGGGATCCAAGATTGCACGGATGATGACATTGTAAAATGGGCTGAATGGTCTATATCAAACAACCAGGATCTTATGAGAAGGCATATAAAGCATTTTGGAAAGTATGTCTGCAATGGTACAATTGTCATGTGTTTGAATATCCATGAGCTTGTGAAAACAGCATGCTTGGTAGGTGATGATCGTGTGACCGTTTTGCCTCGTACATGTATGTACTTTTTTCTGTTCTTATGGACAATGATCTTGCCATGACTGTTGAAATGTATCCATATTCAAGTGTCAAAATCATTATCCATTGTATTATTTATAAGCAAACATTTAAAAAGTGGAAAAATATTAGTGATTTATTTTTATTAGCTTTAACCCTATTTTAACTAGGCTACATGTATTTCAGACCATGCTATAAGGGGGGGGGGGGTCAATTTGATACCCCTTCAGATCTCGGCTGCTGATTGCATGATCGCTGCGAAAATTTGCACGCACATTGAGCCAGATGTAAACAACAAGACTGTATCGTAAAATTTTCAAAATAATTAATTATTCATATTTTTCATTGATTATTTATGAAAATTAGCGTATGAAATATGCCCCTAATTGTTTTTTTTTTTTGTAAATGTATGTTTTGGCTGTTAGTGTTAACTCACTTTGTATTACGGTAGCAAGTAGAATGCTAATTTTTGGTGAGAATATCAGTCTTGACATTTATAACTAATACCTACAAAAGAATTGCCAAAATGTAATTAATTTCTTATGTATGTTATTGTTTTTGAATTCTTATGTATTTCTTTATTTTTCAAACCTTTGTTTTTTTTCAATGAACTTTGTCGGGGCTTACTAGATAGATGGCACATAATAAATGCTGTACTTGTATTCATTATTATTATTATTTTACTGTGTGGGTGGATCATTTTTAATTTCTGGTACATGCAAAACAAAAATTGTAAACTCAGAATATTTGTAGAATTCTACTTAAAAATGAAGGCCCCAAATATCACTTAACAGTCCATTATAGGCTCTGGCTATTGGAGAAGTATTTCAAAGCCACTGCAATAAAAAGGGCTTAAATAGACTTTTAGCACTTGAAATAGAAATAGGCACAATGCACTAGAGTCCTAATCCGCCATCATTAAGTCAACCCCAATGGGTTAGTTTGGAGTACTTAGTTGGATAACATTGTGTAATCTTTCTAAATGATGATGCTTTATTGCACTAGGGATGTCTGATTCAAATAAATTGTACATGTTCTTTAGAGTTAGAGACTATTGTCAATTGAAAATTAATCTCCTTGGTATATTCCTGTTTGATACTTGAAAATGATGGGCTCTTTTTAGAATTGGACAGTCATATTCTCTCTTCAGATGTGGTATTATAAATAGAACATTAATTGGGGTGGCTGGGATAGCTATTGGTCATCTGTGTTTCTATTCATCTCTGACCATGATTAGGGACAAACCATTGTCCACTCCCCTTGGTTATTGATTAAAAGACCCCTTTTCAATTCAAAGCACCACTTGAATAGAAGTAACTGTCCGTAATTGAAAAGAAATTCCTTCGAGTTTGATAGTGCTTTCAAAAAGACAGTGGTTGTTACTCATACGATCAATATTTGGCCGGACTTGTGTTTGTGTACATGTACAAGTTGTATGTACAGAGGAATAGATACACAAAGAGGAATCATGTGGATTTTTAATTTGGATTAATTTGGAGCATTTGAAGATGCCTTTGATCTCTTGTGGAACATACAGTACTCAATAGCTACAAGTGTAGTTTTGATTTTGGGTTATCATGCCTTGCCTGGAAATGTCCTGCAGTATATTTTCAATCATGCAGTGTGGTATTTATTTTGTAATTTCAAGAAAGTGTTGATTTTGTCATGCATTTTGGAGGCTGTTTAGATCAAATGAAAGATGGTATTAAAGTGCAGCAAGTCAACACTGCTGGCTTGAGCAACAACTTGATTGGATTTTAAAAGGATTTTTGCCGTTTGGCTTTTGCAAGGATTTTATTTCTGTTTGGAGTGATTTTCACCAAAGTGAAAGGAAAATAATTACAAACAAGCATGGCTGCCTACCAAGATAGAAGGGTAAGTGATTAAAATTCAGGTTGATTTTTTATTGTTTTTTCAATAATGTCCTTCTGTGGAGCTACATGTACATGTACTACCCAAAATACCATGGCTGGTATTCTGAAGTCAGGTTTGGCTTAGACCATGGTCTAACTCTGTGCTAAAGTTATGGGGAGCCAAAGACTAAATTTTTTTCCTCATTGTATATTTCTTATATTTACTATTTTGTTTCCCTTTGCTTTCATAATAAATAAAATATTTCAGTTATCATTCTGAGAAAGTTATAAATGATTTGAGTCTCATAAGAGTTAATAAAGTGAACATATAAGATTTTTGCCTCAATTGGCTCTCCATAGTTGAGCCACAACTTTAAACCAGGGCTTGATTTAAACCCGAGTTCAGAATACTGGTCGATATGTTAGGTTTAAGCAATATAGGGCCACATCTGCTATAACATTCTACACCCAGGCTAAATGAATCACACAAGAAGCCATGATGCTTTTATTATGCCTCTCCTGAGATAAACATGAATCAGAATAACATTTTGCAAATTTTATCTGAGCCTAGTCTGCGATTATAAGACTTTAATCAAGAACATAGAAGAAGGGTACACCATGTCCTTTAAGAAGTCCCTTAAAACTCTCTTTCTAGGCAACTGCCTTCATTTTGTTCTGATTTTTGTTTGTATAATAAAACTATAAATTATATGTTAACTGAAATTACATGTATGAGCGCTTTGGGCCATTTGGGAAAAGCGTGTTATAAATATTGAGTGTTATTATGATGTACAGGAGGCGGGGTGGGGACGAAGAGGGGGGGGGGGGGGAGAAGATGGAAGAGGATGAAGGAGGATGAGAAAAAATGAGAAAGAGAATGAGAAATGGAAAAAGAAGGAGAAGATTCTAATGCCAATTCATCCAATTGTCAACTCATCAACTTTCATTGGGTCTGCACCAGTTCCTTCACTATCCACATGGTCTAATTGCCATTTCGTCTGATAACCTGGTGGGTGTTTCATAAAGCTGTTCGTAAGTTAAGAGCGACTTTAAGAACGACTGGTGAACCTTTCTTACGCGCTAAACCATCACCACTGAATATACCATTTACCATAAGAAAGGATCACCAGTCGATCTTAAAGTCGCTCTTAACTTACGAACAGCTTTATGAAACACAGTTTGCCCAGCCCAGTAGCAATTTAGTCCATTTGGTCTAATTGGACTAAGTGCTAATTGCGCAAAATGAATGAAAATGAAATGAATATACATGTAAGACCAACTGGTTATGTGATGAAATGGTCAGCTATGTGGGTGCGTCGTGGTCTAGTGGTTCTGACTCTCGCCTTTGAAACAGAGGGTCGTGTGTTCGAATCGTAGCCATGGCGTATTTTCCTTCAGCAAGAAATTTATCCACACTGCGCTGCACTCGACCCAGGTGAGGTGAATGGGTACCCGGTAGGAGTAATTCCTTGCATGCACTGAGCACCGGTGATGGTAGCTCGAGCTAAAGCCGGGGTAATAATAGCAGCGCTTTGTATCCTCTGGCAAAAAGCGCTTTATAAATACAGCTATTATAGATAGATGGAATGGAAATTGATGATTGGACCAAGTGATTGTTAGACAAAAATTTTGATGGACGGAAATCACGGAGTGGCATTAGACTATTGTGAAAGTGTGGTGAATGGACAAGTTGGCAGGAGACAAATTGGCAATTTACCAAGGAGAAGGAGAAGAAGAAAAAGAAAGAGAAGTAGGATGAGGAAGATGAAGCAATAGAAGAAAACAATGAAGAAGAGGAAGAAGAAGAGAAGGAGATCTTAAAAAGCGACTATTTTTTGAGGGGTGATATTTGCCATTGTTTGTGAATGGACTTAATAATCTTTTGATTGTATTGGATCTCCCCAGGGAATCTTGCTTTTGCCGTTTCATCATCAATCAATCTTTCTTATTTTGTAAACTGAATACTGCCCTCTACAGTTCTGAATCATTTTGACAGTACATTTTTAGTTTTACCTTTGAAATATTTAGTTCTTATTAACGAAAGCCTACCTGTGGTTTTTCCTAGCTAGAAACAAATAATTTATGCAGTATGTAATGGTTCTCCAGTATCATAGTTCATTGTTTCGTTGATTACCTGCTCAAAATCTCTGCTACTACATGTAAGGCTATTTTGAGCCGGTATCACAATGATTATTTACACAATCATATTTTAATAAAAAATAACCCAACAAAAATGCCCTGAATATCTACTTTTATTTAAATTCTTTTCTTACATTTAAGCTAGAAAGTCTTTCAGATGCTTGCCTGAGGTTTGTGGGAAATAGCGAAATAAAAAAAACATTTGAAAATTAGATGCTGAAGAATTGTATTTGACATGTTACGCATTTAAAATATCATTGTCAACTGAAATTGTTTTCAGAAGCTTTCCCATGATAGGAAAAAAGTGCTAATATATAGTTTACATGTAGAGTGATTAAAAAAAAATGAAACCTACATGTAAGTAGCAAAATTAATGATTTTAGAACAGAAAGTGTATCACAGAACAATATCATTTTCAAATATTGACTTGTATTTATTGGCTGTGTGTTTGAAATAAGCCTGAGTCATATCGATTATTTTGAAAACCGGTGTTCGACAGCTTTAATTCGATCGAACATCGATGCATCGAATATTGAAGGCGGGAAAAAATTTGCTCCGGCCATCGCGTCGATGCGCTATGCATGCACTACGCACTGACGGTATGCGCTGGCGTTAGCCGGGTGAGCGTTGCACAAGCAGATGACAGAGCAAAGTTCGTTTGTATTTTCCATGACCACAAAACACACACAAAAAAGGCCGGGGACCAATGCAGAATTCTTCCCAAAATATCTTCAACAATGATATTTGCAGATGACAACATATAAGTTTAAAGTGAAACAATAATAAAGACATGAATCACGCAGAGTCGATCCGAATGATTTTCGGTCAACTAGCATTCGCAGTCCAGACTCGCATTCACCAGCCCCGTACACTCACTCTCCCGAAACGACAGGCGTGCTTGTCAGCGCCAGCAAACAAGTGCAACCAACGGAGAGCGCTATAACTTGCCTGAGATTGTGTAGTTGGCTCCAAAATGAGTTCCAAATAAATTTATGCGAATAAATACGTAATTTTCTCTGGATGGTCATTTGAATTGCTATTCAATGCTGATATAACGATTGTGAGGAAAGATGGTGAAATATGAGTTATGACGATGTTTGAGAATTAATCCTGATGACAATCTGAGCATGCGATCGAAATAAATACGAATGTTTCGAATCGAGCCCGGGATCGAGCCCTAAATTCATATAAATTATTACGATTTAACAAGATTTTATGGTCATACTAAGAATATTGACGATGTCAGCAAAGTATGTTATGTTCATATGGAAGAATTAATACTGGCATTATTTCTTTTGTTATTCCATCTCTGGACGTCTTCTCCGAGCTCCGAGAAAAGAAGCACAATGCGCATGCGTGTTCGATGACGTATGACATATTTTCCATTCATGAAATCAGAGCCCAAAGTTGGGCACAATCTAGCATCAAATTGATGGGAAAAAAATATCAAACGCAATTTTCTCTGTTTTGTCATGTAAAATGTTATTATATGGTTATATTACGATCTTGAAAAGAGTTTTTTGAATGTAGGCAATGTTCGAGAATCAATCCTGATGTGATAATTATTTTTTTTTAGACAAGTGCACTCTCTCGACTCAAGTCGATCGTCATGAGATGTCCGCCATTGAAAATTGAAACGAAATACAAACGTTTCACATCAAGCTCTAAATTCATATTAATGATTATCATATATGTAAATTATTGTTAAATATTACGATTAAATAATGTTCTATGGTCATGATATTAATATTGTTCATGAAAGCAAGATTTATTTTACGTTGATCGCGTCAATCTCCGGCCATTTTCTGGTTTGATTAAAGAACAGTACTGCGCATGCACGATCGATGGCCATGACTTCCATTCATGAATTCATCGTGCATAAATTATCTCAGCACGAGGACTAGCAGACGAGTAAGACTCGAAGTATGATCGAAATAAACTTCAAATTAATGGTGAATAGGCATCATAATTACACAATCGGTTTCATTTGGGGGGCAATAGAAATCAAGTCAGTAGTAGTCAAGTTGGACATTATGATATTTTGATGATTGATTGTGTGATCCAAACGAATCGGCCGGCCGACGTATTTTTTTTTCGATGCACCGATTTTGCAAAATCTGCACCGGTGTTCGATGACATCGATCGAACACCGATTTTAAAATCGATTCGACTCAGGCTTAGTTTGAAAATATTTCCTGGTTATAATAACGGCACAAGATTTTCTGGTAAATCCATAAATTATTCATACATGTATGTCATTAGTTTGAATAAATTAGTTTTAAAATCTGATTATTAACCAATCAATAAAAGTGAAATTTGAACAACATGTACCTGTACATGTCCACATGCTTTAAATCCATGCACCTCTATATTTGGTTTCCTACTCGAGTGCCTCCAAGGCCAATGCATATTAAATGCACTTTAATCATCTCAGCTCGGGCAATTATACTCTGGTTGCCATGGCAGCACTATGCCACTCTGCTGATATTTGAATAGCATGCATTGGAGTGCTGTGTTTGCTTAAGATCAGGGAATAGTGAGTTTGTATGGCCTGGCTGCATAATGATCTCTGACATCAATAGAGTATCAACTTTGTGCTATCAAGATTAATATTTGTTGATTGGTATCATTGAAGCTCTGATCGTATGTGGTTTAAACATGGAATGAGGTAATATTTGTTGGTTCTTAAAATGAAAAGTTTAATCATTCAAAATTATTTTATATAATAACAAACTAATATTCCTAAATATGAACCAGTTAAATTCAAAATTATTTTTTAAGATAAACTATTCATAAATTTGAACCAGTAACTTACATGTATGTACATGTAAAAGATAGAATCAATCTTATCAATCGTAAGTTTACAAACTGTACAGTACTTGGGTATTGTGCAATCAATGTGTCTTTGTGTAACCAGACTCTGGTTACAAAGTTAGATGTTTAAAATATCCCCCGCCCCTCAAGAAAGAGAGAAAAGGGGAACATATTAAGGGGTATGGCATGCTGTAAATACAGTATGTCCTATTTGATTATTAAAAAAGATCTTGTTATATTCCCAAATAATAACTTTTCTTCTTACATGTAGTTCAGACAGAGGTGTGTGGGCCATTCCAATTTCCAAACTTCTACATTTGAATACTTTTATACAATTGCTAAATTTTGTATCTCCACAAGTATTTCTTTGTCAAGTTTTAGGTCATTGCATTGTGTGTTAGCAGACAGATAGAGAGAGAAAGAGAGAGGGGGGATTGTAATATATTTTCTCTCTCTCACAATTCACCCCCTGCAGAGCACTGAATAAAACACTGAAAGATAAAGAGATCAACGGTAGTGAATTATGGTATATGCACGTTCAAACTTTATATTATTACAACCCTCTTTTTGCTGGAAACATTCATAATTATGCATATTATTGTGGAATAAA
Source organism: Lytechinus variegatus (assembly GCF_018143015.1). NCBI lineage: Eukaryota > Metazoa > Echinodermata > Echinoidea > Temnopleuroida > Toxopneustidae > Lytechinus > Lytechinus variegatus. The sequence continues at coordinate 17,968,206 of NC_054753.1, forward strand.
TTGATCATCACTCAGAAGAGAGATGGAAGAAAAGGTATGTATTGTCACCTTTGTATCAGGTACTTGTAGATGTATGTTGTTCATAGAAATTTGAAAGCAATATTTGATATCATAAAGCAAATCTTGTGTACCACATTATAGCAATGCCCAGGGGCCTGTAACACAAAGCTTAATAGCAATGATTGTAGAACATTTTTCTACGATTAACTCCATTAATCTGTCGTGAAAATCAAGCGTACATTCAATCGCTATTCTTTGTGTTACTGGACCCTGGTCTTTTTAAATTGCCCTGGCCCCATTGCATATTAAAAGACAATATCATTCTGCATGTAACAAAAAGCAGTAAAAACTGTTCGTGAAAAGCTTTTTTCATTGTATTTAGACTTTCTCAACATGGCTTAATCACTTGAAAGGGGGCGGGGCAAGGGAGAAAGGGAGAGGGAGAGAGATATAAATCCATGAGAGGAAGAGGTAAAAGAAAGAGAGGGAGATAAAGAAAGAAAAGAAAGAAAAGAAGAGTGAAATGGAATCGGGACAGCAAGAAGCCATGTACAATCCTGCCTGCAATGACTAGGCTTCCCAAAGGAATTTATCAGAGAGAAAGCAATGACTGTAATGATTGCAATAAATGAGGACACTTCAGTTTTCAACAGGTTGTCACAGACATTGCAGAATTCTAAACTTCTATGGTGGAGACGATGCAGAAACCCTTCAACGAATGAATAACCGTCTCAAACATGTATTAGAATGTTTTAACAATTTTCAATCTCCTATAAAAACACTGGAAACTCTGAAAAACAACGTTTTCACATTTCCTTGAGATAGTTGCCACTTTGCCACAAGGACACCCAGACTCGATTGCGAACTGGTTGTACTTCGATTTATTTGATAGGGCTGTCTGCACCATCCCGAGTTTTCAAATTAGCGCGCTATTTCTGATCCGGCAAATCATCCAGATCTGAACAATCTTGAGATTATTTGCAGTGGAGATGCAATTATTGCACTAGATCATAGGATTAATCTCGAGATTCAATCCCAAGTCAACTTGGGATTATTTGCAAAATAGCACGCTATTTTCCGAATTATCACGCTAATTCGTCATTGCAGACGCACTCGGGTTTATTTATTCACGGCGTCGGACCATAATGCATCGATGCTCGAGCAGGAATCGCTCTTCTTGCGATGGTGGAGACGGGGTTTCTTGAATCTCGAGATAAATCGCGAAGAGTGCCAATTTGGCTAACATCTCGAGGTTGAGCAATCTCGGGATGGTGCAGCACCGCCACCTAGTCAAATTTCTTTAGCTAGAATGATATCACAAACCAGGATCAACCATCAAAACAATGATACAGAACATTTTATTTCTGGAGAGGATTCAATTGCAGTGTTTTCCCCTCTTTTCTAAGCCCACCCACCACACATCGCAGATCAGTGAGTGTGAACCAGGAATTAAATGTTAACCTTGGAGTGAGTGGATGCAATGGATACAAACCAGAAGTAGGCCCATTCCTGTACTGAAGGCCCTTTACAGCGAGTTTTGAATGTGCTAGTCTTTGCATGGAGACACAATTGATCAAAGTTTCAATCAGGGTCTGTGCCTGCAGACTATACCGAAGGCCCTTTGAAACAGCAAGTTTTATATGTACTAGTCTTGTGTGAATACCCACTTTTTGATCAAAGTTTCAACCAGGGGTTTTAGCTTTCATGGCCCTACAGATTGATTCCAAACTGCAACTTTTTTCAGCGTTTGATATTCTGAAAGATATTTATCTTTATGACTGACAAAAATTTGATAGTCTATGAACACAACAAAGTGAAAACTGTGATTCAAGAGTGTTGATTATATGCAGCGAGATACCCCCAATTTGCAATTATTTCAAATTCTTGTTTCAGACATGGACCTACATTTACTGAGTAGGTCCATGTTTGAGAAAAGGAGGAAGAGGGAGAGAGAAATGAAGAGAGCTATGGAGGGAGGGGGACAGATTTCAAATACCTCTTCTTTAAGGAAAGGATATAAATAATAGAATACTAGGGGCCAATGTAAGATGACTTAAAAGCTCTGTTGTCTGGACAACCAGGTAGGCTTGCTATAATCCAGCTTGTTCGACCCAACCCTTTTCAATTGGAAACAGTTGAAGATTACAGCTTTTTCAATCTTGTGAGGGTCTAGCCATCGTCTATTGAGCCATGTTTAGACGAGAATAAAATCTATCGAAAACTAGAAAAGAGCCTTTGAAAATTCCCACAGGGTTCAATGTAGACGGTTAGTAAAGCAAATTTTGGTGGGTTAGCTGAAAAAGGAGCAAACAAGCAAAAAGAAAAATCATATCCTTGCTTTGACAAGAGGATTTTAAACAAGTGTGTTTTGATTTGGAGACATTTACAAGTAGATGTCTACACGTGTAAAAATATTCCCTTGAACTTGCAGTAAATGGCTTTTCGTGAAATTATCTCATAAATGTCTTTAAAATAAAGAAAATATAAGAAAGATGTGTTCAAGCAACCAGTTAAGTTTTAGCAGCTAACATTTTGCCTTAGACTTACAGTTGACCTGTCTCCATGTGAACCTTACTATAGATCTTCTTGACAAGATTGAAAGCTTGATAACCCAAGATTTTGTTTGCTATTGTGTTCACATGACAAAGGCTCTTTGTATTTGTCTAACTTTATTGTCTTCCTGTACTTGAATGGAATTTAGACTTAGCCCTGCTTCCAGAAAGTATAGCTTGGGTCTAAAGTCTTCATCTCCAAGAAATTTAGTGTCGTTCGTTGATGATGAATATCATGTTTTGGAGTGACTGTGTATGTGGCTTGTAATACATTGTACTCGAGAGTTTCATCATGCCATGGACCATGATCATGCGTTGCTACCAAAGAGTTCTCACTTTGGATTTTTAATAGGACTACTCCGATCATCCCTGAACGAATTCAGTAAGTTTTGTGATCTTTTTAGAGGGAGTCTCTAATCATACAGATTGATTTTCAGTTTTCTTTTATTGATAAATTTTTGCCTATTTCTGTTTTGTTTGCAAAATATTTAATACCCAATATTAAAAATTGTTTTCCCCCGAAAAGATGGAGTGACCGGGAATTACAGGCCACCCCATTCTTCCTGTACCAGATGATGATGACGGAAGGGAAGGGAGGGGGGTCCTGATAATAACCTGCCCTTAACTTTACATTTTTGTGATGATAACTTCTCAATGCAACTATTTGTTTTCAATATGGATCCTTGTCAGATCCATGTTTTTACTCAGACTTCTGACATCTTTATATTATTAACTAGATATCGGGTATGTGGTTCTAGACTCAATTAATCAGGGATGTGAGAATTCAGCTCTTTTAGCTGATTTCAGATTTTTGTTTTTGTTTTGATTTTCAGCTTATATTCTAGGGCAATTCCATAAAATATGCACGTCCAACCCCCTATCATGGGACCTTCATGAAATTTTCTGTCTCTGATTTCTTGTTCTTTTGACCGTCTGTAATGTTCTCAAATGACAATGACTTGGTTTATTGACGTGAAGTAAAACTGAGAAAAATGGGGGTTGGACGTACGGAAAGGTTGATCAGTGGTCATATTATGGAATTGCCCTTTAGATTTCCTCTGTACAAAGACTGTGGGAGCTCTTCCTGTTTCAGCTTTTTTTTCAACACTCTTCAGCTTTTTTCAGATCCTTTTATTTGTGACTAATCACACCCCTGATTAATGTTTGATTGACCATGAATTGTTGCATTTTACTGCAAGATTTGTTTGACATTTTTTTCCACGAAGGTTTTATAAAAATATGTAGATAGTTGACCAGAATTTATGACCGCCACCATCACTACCAACACTAACACCATCACTAGAATTTAATATTGATATTAATTGGAATCATTACTAATTAAAAAAAAGCGTAGGCCTATATATGTATTAGACTGACAGAGAAGCTTATCCTATTTCTGCTAAATGTGTGTCTTTAAGTGTCAAAAGTTAAGCAAAAATATTGATTACCCATGTTTGATTAATGACATTGATAAGAGTCAAATATTTTCTCATTGCTGTTTTTTTTCTTTGCTTTTCTTTCAAATCTATTGATTTACTTCTTTGAATTCACAGATGATTATCCATCAATTTTGACTATGATTAGAATGATAAAGATTAAATTCTGTGCTAGCTAGAACTTGCATTGTTTTGTGTTACACTGTTGTTCACATTGATGATTGAGGCCACTCTGAGGCCTGGGAGTGTATTGTTGACATTGTTATTTGTTACGCTTGGTCTGAGGCAAAAATCAATATTACAGTTGACTTCTACCAGCATACCAACTCCTATCCACACATGCATGTATGAAACTGGGCACATTATATCTACATGGATATATCATGGACTTTCTTGGTGTTCGTAGGCTGCTGTTAATTAGTGTAGATGTCTTACTTTTGATGGTGTGAAAATTGTGATTTTGTGTGATTTGGAAAATTTCTTCCTCATTCCTGCTTCGTGGTGGTATGTAAAAATTGCACATTGTAATTGATATTCGTTTAGAATGACTTTGAGGTGATGCTGCCGTGCATGTTGTACAGTATGTCAGTGTATCTGAGCTGGATATTTGACATTATCATCTATATAGAGTGTTTTAGCGATGCATTAAATATGCATACAACGTGTACGTATAATGAACGTAATGCGATGTGCAGCATAGAGCACAATGATTCTCAAAAGAAGAACTATGTATTTAAGTCGTATTTCAATGTTCAAATTTGATCTTACAAGTGATGATACCATGTGACATGACTAACTTGATCAAATTTTTCCTTTTTTGTTGAGGGGGGGGGGGCTGGGAATAGGTAATAGTTTATATTTTTATTTCATGGAAAACCGGAAATATTTCACTTGTTATGGCCAATATTCCACTCATCTGCGATTCATGGAATATTTTCCTGAACTGTTGGAATATTTCTGGTATTCCATTCTTATCCAATGTATCATTCACTAGTGACTCCAATGAAGACTTTTTTTCAGTATGGCAAAGTCATATAAAATGGTAATATTAAATAATTTTCATCTACATGTATAGAATTTCAACTTTGAGTTTTAGCAAGCAGAGAACCAATTTGTATTCAAATGAGGGAACTTATGATCATGATGCCACACCTTTGTGAAATATTATATTTTGTGAAATATATGAATTTCAATTTTTATTCCTTCGTTATTGTTTCAAGATCCAACAGTAAATTACAGGTACAACATATTCATGTGTTGCTTCTCTACGATGTATTCAAATCACTTGCTGTTGGGGTGAAATTTTATTTTTTAAGATCAGTCTTACATGTATTTTGTAAAATAATATTTTTTATTGAGAGGTGGTGTGGCTCAGTGGATAAGTCTCTGGACTTTGAACCAAAAGATCTTGGTTCAAACCAAACAACAACACTTTTTTTGTCAAAGTGTTTATCTACATGTACATTTGCCACTCTCCACCCAGGTGTAGTTGAAATTGAAATTGTTTTTTTTATTGAAATTGAAATTGAAATGGTTTATTCAGAAATCTTCATCGCAGCCAAAGGCTGAATTGCGAAATTCTGTACAAGGTAAAATACAAAATATATACAATAACAATTGCTATAACAAAATGACATATAAAAGTAATGAAATAAATAAATGTTATATGTTGTAAATTAAGAAAGGAGAAGATTAGAATAATTTTATACATGGGATAACAGTAATATTGGATAGTTGTAACCACAATATGATTCTGTGGGGATAAAGTCAGTCATTCATAAGCTTGCATGAATAAAATAAGAAACAAATTATAAACAAATGATATTTCTTTAAAGAATTGAATATGAAATGTAACTGAGCCGGAATAAGGGGGAAAATGAAAAAAATGTTGATGAGGTTGGTAAAACTGATTAAAGGACTTCTGTCAATGAGTTAAGTAGTATTCACTTGGCTTACACCATGTACACGGAAATAAGAGATATCATAAATCTAATGATTGATTAAATATTTTCTCGCTGTATATGTATAAAACTGGAATTAGCATACTAAACAATTATACCAAGATGGGATAAAACAACAATGCCCATTGAAAACAAGCAATGCTAGATGTGGTAAAAGTAATATTAAGTACATCATGTAAGCTTGATTATCGTAATAATTTTGCTGCAAAGAGTCGTAACCAGAATTTAAAGCGAACGAAAACATTATATTATATTAGAAGATAGCATATCAATTTCGCCTTTAATAAAATTTATTATGCATAATTTGGATATCATTAACACATTGATTGCCTGTTGAGAAGTTGTGTCGTGTATTAAATTAAATTAATCGTAAATTTTGAAATTCATTACATATTCGATTGACTGTTAAGTAGTCGGACCATGTATGGGACAGCGCTTTTTCGACGGCGTTCTGTTCTACAGCGTATTTCAGTGTACATATTGCTGTAACGTAGTGAACGTTTGTGGACCGCCTCTCGAGTTGGAGGTAGCCAATCGTGAAAGGGGGAGGAATGAAGACTAACGCCCTTTGCCAGTCTCATACATAGTCCTTCTCTCCGCTTATCTAGAGTAGATAGGTTAAGCAGTTCTAGTGCATGGTCATAATCTTGGTAAGCGGGCCCAAGCATGAGGCGGAATGCGCGTTTTTGTATTCTCTCAATTTGTTTTCTCTGTGATGCGTCAAGTCCAGAGTGCCAAACTGGTGCACAGTACTCTAATGCTGGACGAACATAGGAGGTATAAATCACCTTCAAATCATCAAGGGGTAGTTTGAATCCCTTGAGGATGCGCAACATATGAAGCCTCATGCTTGCGCGCTTGGTGATCTCATTGACATGATATGTCCATTTCAAATCATTCTGAATGCAAACTCCAAGTAGTTTCATGAACTGGACTTCAGATAGTTCCTGCCCTTCGAGTTCAACAGTGGGATTTGGTGGACTTGTTCTCATGAAGCTTATGTGCATGACAGCACATTTACTAGGGTTGAGTTTCATGTTGTTATCTTTAGACCACTGCTGAAGCTCATGTGCACTCTTCTGGATGGTGGCAGGGTCGCTCGTTTTCCTGCTTTCTAGTATCGAAAGATCATCTACGTATTTCCAATGTAGATTGGGGCTCTGCTGGCATGCATCATTGATCAAGCAGAGGAAAATAAGCGGGCCTAAACGAGTTCCCTGCGGGGCACCAGCTTGTATGTTCTTCCATCCTGAGACTACTGATCTGTACTTAACACACTGTTGCCGGTCTTTCAAGAAGTCGCATATCCATGCAACCAATGCTGGTTGAACATTCATGTCTAAGAGCTTTGATAGAGCCAGGTTGTGGTCAATCCGATCGAAGGCCTTGGAGAAATCAGTGGCCAATAGGGTACATATTGATTTCGGTTTGTCAACATTAGCATGTATTACATTGAGGAGATCAATCAGATAGTGCGATGTTGACATACCCTTTCTATTTCCATACTGAGCTTTGTCGATGGACCCTTCCATGTCTTTTAGAGCCCAATTAGCAACAAACTTCTCAGCTACTTTTGAAAAATGATCTGTCAGTGACACAGGTCGTAGGTTTTCAATAGTGGGTTGCGGGACTTTCGGCACTGGAACAACGCAAGCCCGTTTCCAGCATTGAGGCACCACTGTTTGTTGAAAAGAAGAATTCAAGATGTCGCAAAGTGGTATGCATAACTCGTAGGCGAAGAGGTTTATTACTCTAGCTGGGATCCCGTCTGGACCAGGAGCCTTACTCTGTTTGATGTTCTTCAGCTCTCTGTAGACCTGATACGGTTGTACAAAGGGAAGGGGTTTGCTCGCAGGGAGATAAGATGGCAAAGTAGATGTGTTCAACCTTGGGATGTCCTTTGCTATGTCAGTGAAGAAACTATTTATCTCTTCTGCACAGCTCCTCAGGTCACAGGGATCAGTACTAGGGATATCAATCTTTGGTGACTTCACGTGACCACTTGTCATTATCTTGATGTGTCTATACCATTTTCGATGGATTTGACTCCTTCATCTTCTGAACCCGGTTGCCGTAGTAATCAGCTTTGGCAAGTACAATCTGCCGTTGCACCTTGTTCCTCAGCTGATGCCATCTTGCAATATCATTTTGAGCGAAAGCGGTTTGCCGCTCTGAAATCAAGGATTTGATGGCTGGTGTCATCCACGGTTTGTCTTGTACATGGAGCCTTGAGGTCTTCTTTGGAAAGTAGGAATCTAACAGAGGTAACAGGATGTTGTAGAATTCATGGCATTTGTCATCTACATTGTCAGATTCGAAGACACTCGACCAATCATAGTCAAAAAGTTAAGCGCCAAACTCACGAATAGCGCTGTCCTTCATAGGTCTGGTTACTTTCTTGCTCACGCGATTCACTAGAATCGGGGTAGAGTCACTCGGGGGCCAAAGGATAGAATTATGATCACTTGATCCCAGAGGTGACATAATCGATGGTGACTTAAAGTAAGTGCCGACATTTGTGATGATTTTGTCTAAGATTCTGTCACCCCGTGTAACCTTGTCTACAACTTGGACGAAGCTCCTATCTGATGTCAAACAAGATGTATCAAGGTCGTTGAAGTCACCCATGATTACAAATCCAACATCCGGACAACGGGAAGAAATAGAATCTGTTGTTTGTAAGATGTGATTTATTAGTCTGTCCTCATTCTCATTGTTAGGAGGGTGGTACACCACAGCTATTACCAAGATAGAAACAGATCTTGGAAGCTTTGACGGGTGCACTTTGACCCATGTGATTTCTAAGTCATTGGGGACCACAACGTCGGGGACAGGTTGGGGGTTTAAATGACTCCTGACATAGACAGCTACGCCCCACCCCTTCTTTGTGTCCTTGATTTCTCGTACATGATATAATCAGGGATTGATACATAGTCAGGGGGTAATTCCTCCCTGAACCAAGTCTCTGTCACTCCAGCAATGTCAATATTCATGTCTAAAATTGAAGAATGGAATTCGTCAAACTTATTATTAAGTGATCGAGCATTCGTGAGGAAAACAGTTGGGAAGTCATATAAGCGATGGAACGAACGTGTTCTATTTGTAATCTCAGTTTTATCCCCATTCTGATCATGCGGTATAAGGAAGAGGTTTGGATATTTATCACATTATTAACATCTCCAGGTTGGGCATTGACTCTTGTTCGTCTCCTGCCTATAACAACAGGGATTGGATGCTGATTTTTTTTACAAAGGAGCGAGTACCTCTTCTTGTTGGTTTAACACTGCTAATACCACAATTAACTATTGTATGGTACACTTCAATAGACACCCTTGTAGGAGGACATTGTTCCCTTATATTCAAAAGTTGTTCTCTAGAGTAGGATAATAGTACCATTGTCCACAGAACAGAGGTGGCCACAATCACAATAGAAAAAGCCATGTCTCAGTCAAGGGGACTTGATAAGGTTACTCAAGAGTGAAGTACATTATGATCCATGGAGTATATCCTTGTCCAAAGTAGTAAAAGTGAAATACAAATATCTTTTTTTCCATCAAAACCGGTGAATTATAATCAATGCTAATGGTCCTCCACAGTCCATGAGTAGTAATCTTCGTGGTGGTACAAAAATTATAATCAATGACTTACAAATTCCAGGTAAATTAGGCAATATCCTGGGAGCTCTCCAGTGTGTGTGCAACCAAGGGCGCCACTACATGATAAATAGTAAAGGTAATCTGTAATAAGGGAATTCCCTTTAACGTTTGACTACCTGATCAGGGCACTTGAAGCTGTGCAAAAAACCAGGTTAATGAAAATTGTATAAACTTCTAATATTCAGAGATGCGAGCCTTGAGGCTTTTGCCTGATTTTAGGCCCTGACAACTTCCCTATTCAGGCATTTTAAGGCTTTATAATTTATATTGTACGTCACAATGGGGCCTTACCATATTCTGCCTTCTTTTGGTCCCATTGAGTCAAACCAACTGGCATACATGTACCTGATTGTTGGTATTAGCGATGGACGTCGTAATTCAACACTTCCATATTCTGTGTTTGTGGAAAATCATTACTTGAGGGGGCGTCGTGGTCTAGTGGTTAAGACCCTTGTCTTTCAATCTGAGGGACGTGGGCTCGATTCCAAGCCATGGCGTGTTTTCCTTCAGCAAGAAATTTATTTACCCATGTTGTGCTGCACTCAACCCAGGTGAGGTAAATCAGTACCGGCAGGAAGTAATTCATCAAAAAGCTTTGAGCACCGGAATAGGTACATGTACATGTAGCTTTATAGCCAGGGTAATATAGCGCCTTGAGCACCTAACAAGGTGGATATGTGCGCCATCATCCTATATCATTTTATTATTTTCTTATTTGTACAGGTTAGATTTCAATTGTAAGATCATTTTCCATCTTGTCCTTTTTTTTTGCACAAACCAGGTGAAGGAGCTGACAGAAAGCTTGGATGTCGAGAGGAAACGACGGTCGTCTTACGAAGGAACGATCATCAAGCTGAAACACCTGCTCGATACCAATCGTAAAACCATCTCAACAATCGAGGTAATCAAGCAATTTTTTTTTACATATTTCTTGCTCTAAAGATGTTGTTTACACGTACTTGTCACTTCCAGTTTTAGTATGTAGGGGAGAAATAGCAAGCCATTTTCAGCTTTTATGGAATGTGTCTGGACATGTATCTTGGAGAATTTGTGTACTTTTCTTTACAGAAACTGATAAAACCTATATTTTTTCAAATCTGCTGTTTTCGTTGTATGTAGTTGCAGCTAAGTAAGAATGGACATTTTCAAATTCTTCATTTTTTTTAATTTGAAAAATAATTATAGTCACAATTAACTGATATCTTCCAGTAAAACTTTCATATATTTTCATCACCAAATAAAGTACAGCTGAGTCGTTTGTGTAATACTCATAAAAAAAAATAGATCGCTTTGTCAGATGTACAAGTACGCACTGTATACAGATATAATTCCTCATGCTGAATTCAATATGCTCTCTTACTTTCTCACTTCACGATTCGACTAAACGTTGTTTTTTTTAACAGATCTCATTTTGCATCAAATATGAATGTACCAAAGGCAAGAAGTATTTTTTTTTTTTGAAGTACCTACTGCATAATGCTACAAATTCATACTTAAATCAAAATTCTGCTCTGCAGAAAGCCTTGGTGTCAGTCCAAATTGGTTCAAAGTCAAAACCTATGATAGTGCCATTACAATTTGGAGTTGAATTTGCCTTATTCCTACAGGGAGGCTCAAGTAATTATAGACTGGAATCTTGATTAGCATTCGTACCATTATTCAGGACTTGTATCATATTTATGAATGTTTTTATATCAATTGCTTTTACAACAGAGATGCCAAGTTCAAAGACCAGCTATGCATGAGATTTTCTGTGAATCTGAGTGAGATCACAGACATTGTGTACAATGTATATGGGGATAGGCTGTGATAGTTGCGTGAGACAGAGATTTGAGGGGATGAACAAGAGTCCAAAATGCTTGAGTCTCACGTATAATGCGTGAGACTTGGTAGCTCTGTTACAATTATGTTGAAAATCAAATCGCAATGGATCGTGAAGTGTGCACTGGGTTCTGGGGCCCGTCTTACAAAGAATTATGATTGATACGATCAATCGTCACTATGGATGACCAGCAACGTCATCATCTACAGTATTATGCATGTTTGTTCAAAATATTTTCTAGCTATGATGTACTATATATTCATGCATTCATTGTTTTCTTGAAAATTCACTGCGCTTCTCTTTGCATAAAGAGGATATTGTGCAAGTTTTTTGTAGAAAAAATATAAACACTGATGGATTTCCATAGAGTTACGATTGATTGGATCAATCGTAACTCTTTGTAATCATAACTGTTCTTTACTTTGTAATTGCAATGAGGTGTTCGGTTATAATAGGGATGCACCCCAGGAGGGGTACTTGAAAGGGATATACGCATTGATTTTTTTCATGCTGACTTGGAAAGTATAGTCGAGCCCAGCCGAAGAAGATTTGACACAGTCTGACACCTGACATCCAATCTCTTGTCTCACAAACAATATAGCCAAATTAATGTGAAAACCCAAACATTAAGAGAGGTTCAACCGTCTGAATCATGCTTCCTGAAATCGAAAGCATGAATAGCGGAACTTAACCAGTGAAGGACCTGTTTGGCATTTGTAACAATGAAGAAAGACATTTAAATAGATTTTACTCCAATTGTACACTGTAGATAGAAATGTATTATTTCACTTCCGCTACTTTACATGCATACATGTATGTCGTACTTGGCAGAAGTTATCTTGAATTTACATGTAGCATACATGTCTTTTGTGGGGCTGAAGTCCTTTACTCCTCTAACAAAACCTTCAGTTGAGTTATTATTTGCAAACAAACTTTATGATTCATGTCAATTATAAACTTTGACTACCAGTACCTTAACTCTCAAACCATTTTAGTATAACATTTTTTGGGGTGTCCGTTGAGTAGGCCTACCTTAATTCACTATGCAAAGTCCATTCCATTCATACAAAAAAACTTTGAAATTCGATTGATTTTCTATTGTCTGTGTGTTATATGCAGGAGGAGAAGGAGACATTGAATGTTGAGAAGAAATCGCTGGAACAGAAGTTTGAACTACTGAAGAAGGATGTGCAGGAATTCAAAGCCCAAGAAAAGCAAACTGTGACAAAACCAGTAAGTTTTTTTATCATCAATTGATGTTTCTCACTCTGGGATTGCTTGAGATTTGTGCTAAACTGATAAATATCTCTCAACATTGTTTAATTCTGATATTGCCCAATATGAAATGAGAATCACTTTACATCAAACATTATAAAGGGGAATTCTTTTGTTCCCTTCTTTTGGTAAAAATTGCCCTTATTGTTGATTCATTACCTCTTCACGTCATCTGCCATATGGAATATACCCATTGGTCTCCCAGGGGTTCTTCTGACATTGATTCTTTGTTTTATGTTGCCAATTTAAATAATAAAAGCTGATAATGTATTAGGCTATGAATGATTCATTCTTCCCGATACTTTTGTTGCCTACTTCAGGAGCCTTCAACTGCAGGAGATCTGAATTCCATCAAACTCCAGGAAGAGATAAAGCGGCTCCAGAAGCAGAACGAGACGTGCGTGACCCGTCTTGAGGACACCATGATATCCCTGGAGAGCGAGAAGATGAAGTGCAGGGAGCTGGAGCGGAAGCTCTCCACCACGGAGGAGAAGTGGGAGCTGGTCGTCAAGCGTTACCGTGACAATGAGAAACAACTGAACAGCAAGGTAGGGCCACATGGCTTCCTTTATCATCTCAGATGTTCTCGTAATCACTTTAAAAAATTGCTAAGGAGACTTTTGCAGAGTGTTTCCTGAAACAAGTAGTGCCTTTCACTAACGCCTGTTGTAAGCTACAGAAATCCTTGCACGTGATTGGCTTAGAACAAACCAGTCAATCAAAATCACAGAGAAGATACTTCATGAAACCACTACCTTGTGCATGTCCAAATGCCTGTTTTATAAAGAACGTATGATTGCGACAACTACTTCATTGCGGTAACTCACATTATTTGTCGGGGCCAACTTCCAAGGTAAAATTGATATTTTCCAAATACCTTTGATAGTTGTAAATTCATTTTGATAATTGTAAATTCTTTTTGATCTCAAGAGTGTGCTTAAGGGAAAGTCCATCCAGAAAATCAATTAATTTTTAATGGAAGCAGAAACATGGAAGGAAATTTTCATACATCCTGAATTATTGGAAAGACAAACTTTTTCTTATCTCCAACACTTTAAAGGGGAAAAATATATTGGACTATTTAATTTAAAGAAAAATAAGTACTTTGGAATGTTTCCACTGAGATGAGCTTGTTATTGTTACCAACTTATGTTTGAAGTTGTGTTATTGACCTTTGGTTCTTTTTTGCTTGAAAGAATACTTTCAATATTGGATTTAAAGGGAAAGATAAGGTTTATAAGGTAAGGTACATGTCTAGAACTTGCTGAGGAAAGATTTGATATTTGGGTCTTTTCTATTTTTGTTGTTGTTGATTTCACCCTGGGATTCACATTATTGTCTGAGGGCAAGGGAAGGTTTCTCCCAATCTTATCTTTTACGATATCAATCGAATGCTTACACCTGCCTTGGGGTCTGGGATAGAATACATTTATGTGAGTTATGCGTGTGGGGGTCATACAACGTGTTATTACACAGCTGTTGATTGCATGATATCGTGCACCATACATGTATTTCCCCTCATGTCGGATAATAGCGTGAACAGAAATCATAGTGCACTTTTGAAGAGAGCATTTTTATGCTGCACCATATTTCCTTCCCCTCAAATTTAAGTCAAAGTAAAAGAAATTATTCATTTAATAATAATGATAAAATTTCATTGACCTTGGACTTTGACTTAGGTACATTATTCACTCGATGTAATTCATGATACCAGTATCTAATGACTATGTGTATCTCACAAAAGATTCCATTAATTTGATGAAAGGCTTTTGAAATAATGAACATGCTATGAATTTAATAGTGTGAATGAAGAGCATAGTGCACAAGAAGAGATCGTGATGAGAGATTGTTTTTTACCCTGCACCATATTTTTCCTCCCCTCGTATAATAGTGTGAACAGAAAGCATAGTGCACAAGAAGAGTCAGTGATAAGAGAAGTTTTACCCTGCATTAGGGAGTAGAGTGCACAAGGAGAATTATTGAGGAGGGCTTTCATAGATTTTTTCCTTGAGGTGACAATTTTTTTTTCTTAATTTCAAGGTTGAATTTTCTCTGTATTTTATATGCATGTATGTATACTGTATTTCTGAAAGAAAAATCTAGTAATTGGGACTCGTGTGTGATGTTTTCTGAATTTGAATTTTCATGTTTTTTCTATATTGATTTTGTATTTTGACTGTCGATTTGATTGATTGATTTAATGAATATTGTACAACGCCTACATAGCTTGTTGTACGCGATCGAATGGGAGGCTGAATCTCACACATTCGTACCGTTGCACACAAGACGTACCATCCAAAATGTAGCCTACCGTCCAAAATGTACCATTGCATGACTTTAGGAGGTGATGTCACAATGCGATTTCATTGAATAAGGTGACAATGCGCGTACAGCCCGCTGGCTAAATGCGCAATGCTGTCCAAGATCATGTGCGCTTGTCAGCCCGGCTTGTGAGATTTTGCTTATCGCTTTCAATATTTTTGCTCCCTTTTCATAGATTACTGGAGGGAAAAACTCTTGTTTTTTCATATTTTCTCGAGATTCTGAGGCGTTGTACAACACAAATAGTGAATATTCTTATTCGTGCAATGGTGCAAGATTTCGCATACGGTGAAAGAATTCATCTTTCTTTCACCTCATGCGAAATCTTGCACTATCGCACTCATGCCTATTTGCTATTTGTATATTGTTATTTGGGCGAGATGTGTCATTCATAGAGCTGTGACAGGTGGTAAGGAAGGGGTTGCTGTTACGTGTACATTGCAGAACAAAGTCTAGTCTTGGGGTTTTTTAGCAGAAGGAAGAAAAACGTATCAGATATCAGGCGCGGATCCAGGAAGGGGGCCGAGCCGACCCCAGCCCCCCTATTTTTTTACAACCTGCAGAGGCTTGTGTACTCTTTAACTTGATAGAAACTAAAAAAAACAGAAAGAAAAGTATATAAGAAAGAGGTATTATACCCCTGATGTGTAATTTACAGCCTCGTAACGGCCGGCCCGACCCGGAAAGGAAACGAGAAAAGGGTGAGGGGAAGAATTGGAAATAGACGTTATATAAAAATTTTCGCTCGCGCTTCGTACTCGCATTGCCTGTGTAATGAATCCCATTTTAGAGGATTGATTTTTGTTTGATTTGTGAGATACCTATCCTCTTTGGAAATTCTTTCCAAAATTTGTAAAAATGCTACTTATCATGTCAATATATTAAGCTTGTGCTTCGCTCTCGCATTTAATTGTTTGAGACACACAGCTTGTACTTTATTTAAATAAAAACGTGCTTAGACTGTCCAGTTTTCAGGTCGGAATATTATCAAAAATTTTGAGCTCGCTCATCGCACTCTCATTATGTAATTGGCAATACTTGTATCCTCTCAATCCTAATGGAGTCCCTTTTCACGTTACTACAATAAAATTTCGGCCAGCACTTCGCGCTCGCATTCATGGATACTTATCTTTGTTCATGATTATAAAAAAATGATCAGAATCTTCAGTTCTAAGGACATAACAATATCAAAGAATTTTAGCTTGCTCTTCGCGCTCGCATTATATATTAAGACCACATGAGATACCTTATCTTGTTTGTAACAATAAAATCTAACATATATACTTAAAACCTCAGTCTTTTGTTAGGACTACTCCCTGAAAATCCAACAAAAAAAATCAGATTATAGCGGCCAATCGAGAAAAATGTTGATGGAAATATTTTTCGCCCCCCCTATTGGCGAAAGCTGGATCCACCCCTGGATATATAGTTATTGAATATATTTTACCAAAGAGCCTACAGTGACCTATGATCTCTAGATGAAATACATTTCAAATTTGTGTCTTCACAGAAACTGGGTTTGTCTGTGTATACATAGAACATTGTACATGTAGAATGCACCTCTTATGCGACAGTCACTTCAAACCTAGAATCATGCTCCCTTTTTTTTCTTGTTCTACATTAAATTAGATGCATTTAAACAAATGACTTTTGACAAGTTATGTCAATCTTAAGTGTAGGACATACTCTTCTGTTTATAAACAAAACCTTCAAACTTCATTTTGATTGACTTTGTTATGGCTTTAACTGGGCCAGTCAAAAAAAGATAATCCAGTAATTGATGTAAGAAAACTTTACTGTAATTGCATGTCTGTCTGTGAACCATTAAAGAAACCCTCCTGAGCGTTGTACAGGGTTTGTGCTGGTGCCAGTAATGGCTGATGATACTCAGGGCTTCAGGGCTTCCAATGGAGAAACTCTGTGAATTCATTTGGATATGGGCCTTTAATGGCACTCTTTTTTATATAGCATGGTTTAATGTTTTTTGATGGTGCCCTGTAGTAGCTGTTGACACTTTATGCTCAGTGGTTCCAGATTTGTTAATAGGCCATAAAAGCCAATGGGTCATACATGTACGTGATTTGGGGATGAGCCTAGCTTAAATTATGTTACACTGGTCCAACGACTTCATCATCTTTGTTATCCTGTTATTTGAACTCTTCATGCATAAAGTAAAAATTGGTTAATCGATCGTAGAACGAATGGTTGAAGATCATTCAGAGATTGTTGGTACCAGATGAAGGTTTAAATTTTCATCGGACCTGAATATTTTGTTGTATCCTTTCAGTTGGACCTCCTTAGCCACGAACTGGACGGCTCTAAGACAATGCTCTCTAACAGTCAGCTGGATATTCTCAAGTTACAAGCAGAAAACAAAAGGGTAAGTTTGATAATGTTTGTGTAATCTTAAGATGTTGAGATTGTCTGGGGTGTAAATATTATCAATGATTCATAGAAATAATAGGATGGTAAATATTGTGTCCAGAATCTTCTTTAAATCAAAATGTGAAATTTTGGGGATAAAGCATATACATATACATGTATGTACTATCAATCTCGAGAAGTTCAGATTTTTTTTGTGTAAATATTTTCAACGATTAATAGAAATGATAGCTGTGTCTGAAAGAATGTTCTGTAATTCGAAATTGGATATTTTGCGGATAATTTTCTTCTTTTTCGATGCCACGTTTTGCATATTTGATTTGACTTATATTCACTAACGATATTGAAATTTTACAGATAAAATGAAACTCATCGCAGGAAAGTTTAATACACATATTAAAAACTTTTTTTGAAAACTATTCATTCTCCTTCAAAACCATATCATTCAGTAAAGATAATGGTTGGAATGTTCATATTAAATGTTATTTACAATTTCTTGGAAATTTGGATTGCAATGAATTGTGTGCCTGGATTTACATACATGTATGGTACACTAGTGGCGATTTGAGCTTGATTTTAATCTATCACATCTCTTTGTAAGACAGGGCCATGAATGTTCTAGTGGCACTATATACATTGCAAAGGAGCTTTAATGGTTTTGCCCTCTTTATTTTGGTTTGATAGATTTTGAATACTTCCAGCTCCGAGAGGGAGAAGTTTGAGGAGCAGCTCAAGGTGGAGCAGAGCTTCCTCGGCAAGGAGGTGGAGCGTCACAGGGAGACCATCGGAGACCTGGAGCGCTTGGTGGAGGGACTGAAGAAGGATCGGGACGTACTGGCCCATGAGCTGCAGGCGATGATCAGCAAGGAGCAGAAGCACAAGGAATGGCTGGGGTCTGTGGACCTTCTGGAGAAACAGAATAGAGAACTCTCTGATAAGGTAAGTCCAGTGAAAGATGTCATTCAGAATCGAAGCTTTACATGTAGGTCTTTTGAGCATCCATACATGTAGTTTTTAATCATTTGATTGAGACTATTGATTCTTAAGGAACAGAAGCATAAGGAGTATCTGGGGCCTGTGGACCTTCTAGAGAAACAGAATAGAAAACTCTCTGATAAGGTAAGTCCAATGAACGATGTCATTCAGAATCGAAGCTTTACATGTAGGTCTTTTTAGCATCCATACATGTAGTTTTTAATCATTTGATTGAGACTATTGATTCTTAACCCTAAAAAGACTGGGGGGGGGCTGATTCAGCCCCCCCTCGACATTTTTCGCGATAAATCTGCCGCGCAAAATTTTTTTACCGCGTCGCTCGCTGACTTTTTACTTTCAAGTCTCGCGCAATTGTGACCCCGGGTACGCGGTTCCAAAATTACGCAACATTACGTAAGTGCATGCAGACCCAAAATTACTCAAAAACGTGAATTTGTGTACAAATCCAATGCAAATAGTGTTCTTAGCCAAAATTCATAAATGTATCATTATTTTTCCTTTTACTGCTTAAAATCAATTAATTTTATCTTGTGTATGGTCAAAATAAAGTCCCCGACAATTTCCATTGAAAAAACAATAAAAAACAAAAAGTCGAAAAACAAAGAAATACATAAGAAATTTAGAAAACAATAGAATACATAAGAAAATGAATGTGATTTTGAATTTTTTTTTAAATCGGTTTGATCAGATGCCTATCTAGAGTATGTGAAACAAAAATTAGCATTTCAGGGGCATTATTTTATTAATTAGAGCAAACTTATGATTTTACGCATAAATTAGCATAATTAATGAGACATGAGACTTTTTGCAGAATTTGATGTCATAGTTTTGTAGATAATGCCATGGGTAACCCGTGTGCCAATTTTCGTCACGATCGCGCGATCAACGGCCGAGATCATAAGGGGGGGGGGGCTGAATCAGCCCCCCCCCCCAGTCTTCTTAGGCGTCGAAATAGCCCAGTCTATTTAGGCTTAAGGAACAGAAGCATAAGGAGTATCTGGGGCCTGTGGACCTTCTAGAGAAACAGAATAGAAAACTTCTTGATTAGGTAGGTCCACTAGAAGATTTTTATTCAGAATTGTAGCTTTAAAATTTGTAAACATCATATTTTTAGCTTTAATACAAGGACTTGATTGGCTCTGGAGACTTTCTAGAGAAACAAAAGAGAGAACTATCTGACAAGGTAAGTCCAGTGAAGGATGTAATTCAGAATCAAACTTTAGGTCTTTGGAGCATCAATAGCTTTTAATCATTTGATTGAGACTAGTGATTCTTCAGGAGCAGAAGTGTAAGAAGTGGATGGGGTCAATGAACATTTTAGAATAAAACAATAGAACTTTATGATAAGGTAGGTCCAATGTGGGTCTTTGAAACATCTGGTTCTTACATGTAGCATTTAAGGGGAAGAAGCATAAGGAGTGTATGGGTCAGTGGACCTTCTAGAGGAACAGAACAGAGAATTTTCTGATAAGGTACATGTAGGTCCAATAAAAGATTTAATTGGATTGTAGCTTTAGGTTTTGAAACATCAGGTTCTTAGCTATTAAAGGTGTAAATCGGCTCTGGAAACCTTCAACAGAAACAGAATAGAGAACTTTCTGATTGAGTTTTTCCAACCAAAGATATAACTCAAGACTGTTAACAATAGATTTGAATTTCAATTCTATAAAATTGTATTTTTAACCATCAAATAGAAAAAAAAGTAGGTAGGGTTTTTATAGCTTTTGGTTTATGTGCTGAGACTATGGTTTACAGGAAGTTGAATGGCCCTGTGACTTTTGTGAAAACAGAAAAGGGAACCTGCAATAAGGTCATTTCAATATTAAAAGGATTCTTATGCTAGGAAAATGAGAGATGGCATGGGGGGGGGAGGTGATGTAGGGCAGTTATGGGGTAAAAAAAAAAATGGAGAGAAACGAAAGTAGAGAACTAAATTGAGAAGATGTGTAACTGTAGAAAAGAATCACACTAATGCACACAGGCACACCCAAACAGAGAATATTCGCCTCAGAGAGATTCTAAATGAATAGGAGAGAGAGAATTTAAAAAAGACAAAAAAGTGATAAATTTGACAAATTTGAAATGGACAGTAGAAGGAAGGTGCGAGGTGGAGAAAAATAACCGAATTGAAGATTTATAATAAACGATGATCCATCATTCGATCAATTAGCAGGTGTTTTAATGTCCAGTCAAGAAAAGAAAACCACACCATTGGCTCCTCGGTGAAGCACTACTTCACATTCAATATTAGAGGGCGTTGTACAGGAAACCCCGAGCAGGTGCACTCCATTTTCAGTGAATAAATCCATTGTCATTGAAACTTGCACAAGGTGTTGGATGTTTCTTTTCAATGGATTCTCATATTCGATTGGTGGTTTATGGACACCGTAGGGCTTCGTGGATGCATCCCGAGTGTTATAAAGCCATTATAGCGCTGGAAATGAATTTCAGTTATGGCAAGTAATGTCGAAGGAAGCACTTGTTGCTTGCTGTCCACGATTCCGTCTACTATTGCACCTGATGTGGTTTGTGCTAAATGCAGTTTGGTAAGTAAACAGAGGCAGTTCATATTCTTGGACTTAATTGTGTAAGTGGATATTGAGGAAAACATTTATTTAGCAGTGACAAATATTAATTATTTCTTGAAGTTTTGATATTCTATTCCAAGATGGGTGATATTAATAGTGTGTGGAGAGTAAGATTTCAATCAAATTTATCAGTTTTCTAAGTGAATTTGGATATGGCAAATGTTACTATAGGGATTTACTTTGCTTTGTAGATAGCACTATTCCTTTTTAAGATTTGCTCTGTGCAAAATGCATTTAAAGTATTGTAAAGACAAGATATGCCAGAACTACATGTTTTTGTTTTAGTGTATATTGAGAAAAACTATTTTCAGGGGGGGGGGGCAGAATCAAGCATCTACATGTACATGTATGATGTATCCTTTAATTTTGAAAGTATACATTTACATGTATATTAAGATGGCAAGTGTGGTGAAGATTTTTATCTTTTTTACTTCGAACGAACAATTTCTTTTAAACTGTGTGAAGTGAGCTAATTAAACAAGGTACAATTTATATTATCTTGATTCTATATTTATAGAATAGCACATCTTTAGCAGTAGCAGGATCAATGATTAATTTCCTTTAGTCATGGGCATTGTAACATAAAGATTAGTAATTGATCGTGGGGGGGGGTGTGATTCTGTGATTGATTGCCTTGATTATTGTGTATGATCAAACTGTGAAAATCAGTGCCACGATCGATCGCTATTAAAGCTTCGTGTTACAGGCCAGAATTCCGTCAGTTCTTGGACTGTACGTTTCCATCAACAATTCATTTCTGATTTGCTTTGTGATGCCTGCTGCTGGATGAGGGAAGTTAGGGAGCAGTTTTAGCTTTCAAGATTTTTTTATTATTTATATTTTTGTTTGGCGTCACCTGTGCCTGGGAGGCGAAAAGCGAACTGAATCACTATGACCCGCAGGTCTCTCCTCCCGATATAACTGAATGGGGGAAATGCAGGTGGACCACTTCACTGGGGTTTCCCCCTACTCTTATACGAATAGTGCAGTGGGTTCTTAACGTGCAAAGGTGGTGACTCTCCTCTACACATGGCCTCCATTTAACGTCCTATCCGAGGGACGGAGTGTTTTCCATTGTAACATAGCCTGCATCTATGAAACATGGGAGAGACGTTTACACACAACGCACTGGCTTCAGTCATCCGCTCGGGGTGGAGTCGAACCCACGATCTTTGGTTCGACGGGCAGACGCATTACCGACTGAGCCAACACCGCTCTCTTTTTGTTCAGTTTCTAGTAAAAAAAAACACTTCTTCAAAAGGATTGAATGAGAAAAAAAGAAATCTTTAGTCTCAGAAGTTGGTCAGAGATGGTTAATACTTCAAAGGTTGTTCCTTGGAGAGGGGCCCCTACCACTCAAATTGTTCATGGACTCTGTGCTACAGCATTTATGTGAATGTGCACTCATGCTTTACCTCTAGGCAATTCCAATCATTGGATTTAGAAATAGAGGGGGATTGTACATGGTGTGTTTTTTTTTCCAGATGATTCATGATTCTTAGTACATCAATTTTTTTAATTGTCATTATTTTTGTTCAGCATTTTTTGTATTATAAAATGGCCTTTAGCTGATTGTGGCCTGGATTATGTATGGAATTTTAAAACTAATATTGAATGTGCTTAGTTAATACTCTCCTATTTTTATTTAGAAACAAGTAACGTTCCTGTCACCAAGATTTAAGTCATCATCATCACCATCTCTGCCATCAGTGAGGATTATTTTTTATTGATATTACTTCTGTTCATTTTACATTTACATGTACATGTACATGCCTTTTTCTTCACTTGCATGCCAATGTCCTGTTTCACTGTTGTACATATGTATTTTTCTTCACTTGCATGCTGAATAAAAACTTTAATAGCATAAGGTGTAGTGCACAAGAAGGGTACTACCATTGATCAGCTTCACATTTTCTTTCTTGGTATTTTTTTTCTTGAAGGTACATGTATTCTGTATCTTTTCCAAGCCTTGATTGATATGTGAACACTGTATACTGTACATATACCCCAGTTGATGTTTCATTTTTAAGAGTTAAACTTGCACTATGATACATGTATATGATAACTTGCAATCATTGCCAGTGGCCAGGGATCCTACTTATTAGATGAAAGTCTGTATTCAGCCTTTTTAAACATATTCCCTTTCATAGAAAACATCTTTTTCATGTAGTGAAGGGGTCATTCTAAATGGTTTCCAGAATTTTTCATGAATTCTAAGTGGCATCCCTCAGCGGCCCAGTGCATGTATCATGGTATTGAAAATCAGTTATGATTTAAATCTTCATTAGTAATAGGCAACACTGACCAATGCAGCATTGAGCTATATTCTGCATACATGTACAACTTGAAATTTTAAAGAAGTTTTTCTGCCCTACTCTCATGTGCCACTCTAGTCCAGATTGGACCTTGCTCTTTGGAAGTTCTCTTTCCCAAAGCTACATGTAATATAGAGGAAACATGACTCCCAATCTCTAATCGGCGCCAATTCCCTCATCTCCCCTCCTCACCAAGGTGCCCACTACATGTATGTTAGCTTTGGAAAGAGAACTTTCCAACCACCAAGGTCCGATCTGGACTAGTGCCACTCTGGAAAATACCCATGTGGGTGTTTCATAAAGCTACTTAGCAGTTACAATTGACTCTCTGCACTGTTGACTATTTCTTAGGAGCTAATATCAACACCAGTGATAATTTGGGATATATGTGTATCCTTTAGCACAAGAACTGGTCATTGGTCGCTGGTAAATCGCTCGTAACTTAAATACTGTACACACAGCTTTATGAAACACCCCCAGATTGCATAATGCACATGTACTGATCATGCCAGCCTCCATCTACATGTACATACTGTACAAACATACAAATCTTTGCGTTGTATATTGTTAGACTCTTGTTCACTGTTTTTATACATGTATATTGTTATACATGTACGGTTTCTTTCCTTCATTTAGATATATCAATCTTTCTATTTTTTCATATATTCATAAACTTGAATTCTCTGCATGTTTGTTAATTTTGTATTCTAATTATACAGTGCGTCCCAGAAATAAGGAAACCAGGATTCCCATGTCTTTTTTTCTTCAAATCAAAATGTATTGTGATATTTCATTTGCATCATCATATGATCAAATTTTTTTTTACTTTATTTTGATATCGAACATGAGACAATCACTACACGCATTACTGAGCAAGACGAGTTTGAAATTATTTCTTTTGTATTCTTTGTTAGGTTTCTCTAACTGATCCCTGAAAAGAGAGTGGGTTCAGATTCACATGCAAGTTTCTGCGCAAATCGTTTCTGATATGCCTCAATATTTATAGTTGTAATCTGCCATGCGTGAACGATTTGCTAAGCAATTGGTCTCAAATTAAATATGAGATTCCACTCTTGCCATAAGTATCAAATTTATGGTAAAAACATAATTAATAATTGTGAAATCTATCTCTGAAAACAGGTTTCCTTTTTTGTGGGACGCACTGTATATATCCTAACTTTTTTCTCCCCTTGTCCATTATCAATTTCTGCCTTACCTTTGTTCATTATATGTGCACCAGGCATTGTTTCTTTAATTGTTATGAATTTTATCAATCTGTGCTGTCTCTTGCCTGCATCGGTAGTTTGGTATTCTTTGATTTTCATTCCAATTTCATTTTTGAATTAGATTTGATTTTTCATTCATTTCAATTTCATGAACAAAAATGTGCATGTACGCATTCCACCAATTCATGTGAAAAAAATCTTTTATCAAAAATACATGTGAAAGCACTTTGAAATTACCGGTAGTATGAAAATGTTGGTATAGTATTATTTTTTAAATATCGGATATAAATCACCTTTTTCCTCGTACTTGTTGAACCGGGAGAATTTGACTGATTATTACAATTTCCACTGAGGACACATGACGATACATTTGTACTGTACTGTGTATGCACCAAAAAAGTCCTAATGGTCCAATAATAATGTCCAAACTCCAAATCTGAATAAAATAAACTCATTGCTTTTTTTATCAAAACGAATTTTGTAAAAAGAAAATGTCTATATACATGTAATAATCCCATGTGAGGTTCTTACTTGTAGCATATCAGACCAAAGCAATGATGAATAATTCATATACAAAAAGACTGAAGGGTTAAAAAATGACCCCCATAATTTCACTGTTGTTTGCCTTTTCTTAACTTGTTTATCATCAAACAGCTGGAATCGAGTCTAAGCAAGGAGACATTCCTGCAACAGGAATTGGAAATCGAGAAAAGGAAAAACCAAGGTAAGAAGTGCATTTAAAGTTAGAAAGACAGTAGTTGCAGCAAACAATTATTTCATGAGAAATTCTTTAAAATCAAGGTTAATTACCACTATATTATAATAGATCTAGATCTGTTACATTGAAATAAACTTATCTTTGTGAAAATATGAATTTTTTGCTGAAAACTGATAATTCTGATGATCACTAACACAGCAAAGCATATGTAGGACAGTGCATTGATATTGCTCGGAAAAATACTTAATGGAATTCCATGCTGATTTTGCTCATTCTTCTATTCTTCCAAGCCACTTGGCACATACATGTATTTTTTTATTCATACATGTACATACAAATACTTGGGTGGTAATTTCATTGGATTCTGTTCAAACTCATTTTCAGATCATTTCCAAAACTGGTATTTTTCTTTAAATACCCTTTTTAATACTGCACAATGTATTTTTGAAGGGACTGGTGTAAACACACATTGATCTATAAGTATGACATACGGGGTGTTGCAAGAAAATATTTGCAATCAATCGCAAATATTCTGTTGCAATTTTACAATTGATTGATCAGTTTCAACTACAGCAAATCATATTACACTCCTTGTTTCATGGAGCAGATTAGCAATCAATCGCAAATTTAAAATCAATTACACAGCATACATGTATGCTTGATTTCTTGAACGAAAATTGACTTGGGATTGATTGCAAGTTTCTTGCAATGCCCCAATAGAGTCAGTCGTAAAATGGGCTGAAAACGGGCTGAAAACAGACAACACTAAAGATCGTTTATAGATGGACACTTGCCATGATGGTACTTGCATTATTATTATTCCTTGGAATATGACACATGTATCTACATGTAGTAGCAGATTAATGTTCATTGAGCTGATTACTGAACAATGCTCATTTTCCACAAGAATCATTCAGCACATATTTTTTTATATTAATCACAATTAAGTTGGAGGCCTTTTTAGGATTCTGTTTTGGAGTTCCATTTAAAAATCATTAAATGATCATTAACGCAGCTTGAATTTCCATTCAACAATAAGGACAATTCTGTCTTGTCAGATCTAGCGTCAAGACTGAAGATGTCGGAGCACTCGGGAGATGTTCTTCAAGAAGAGCTTGGGAGAAGATCGGCTGAGCTCTTCAAACAATATGATACTAGTAGAGACGGCCAGGTGAGTCGCAGAGGGAGGGGAACTATTCATTTTCAGACAGGCGTATCTAGGAGTTTATTAGTTAGAGGGCTTCTGAACGATTGAGTGAGCAAAAAAAAAAGAAAGTCCCTCGCTTCCTAAAAGGGTGCAATTAGGCAACAAACATGTTACAAGCAAACATTTTTTTTAGATGACTTTTCATCAAGCTGCCAGCAGCATCAATATTTGGAAGAGGGGGGGGGGGGGGAGGGAGGGATGACACTTGTCTCTTTATCATTTAGGACCTGCACCTGTAAGATTACACTTAACTTACCAAATATTGCTAATCTGCATGACAGCTTTCTTTATGCCCTATAAAAGTTTTAGGGGCTCTTTATGGATATTTCCCCCAAGGTCCCCCCCTTCCATCTGACCACATGATGCCAACTGAAATTAAATTGAATTGTTGCCTTGGCTTGTTTCTGATGCGAGTCTCTAATATACATCACGAAATTTGCCTCTTCATATTTATTTTTTGCTTGTCACATGTATTATCTCATTCTTGAGAGGTGAAGTGGCTCAGCGGATAAGTCTCTGGACGTTGAACCACAAGGTCCGGGATTCGAGCCCCACCACGTCATTAGCATCCTTTGGCAAGGTGTTTCGCTACATTTGCCACTCTTCACCCAGTTGTAGTACATGTAAATGGGTACCCAGTAGTAAGAAATTCTTTAAGTGCTCAAGCATCCTACATCAGGGTAACCGTTCCAAATCTGACCAGTATGCAGAGGTTAGAAACATTGTATTGAGTGATTTATAAATGTTGCATATTCTTGCTTTACTTTGTATATCAGAATAAACTGGAAATAGAGCTTCTTGCCACGAGGAGAGAACTGGAGATGGAAAAGGCTTTAGCCGCCAAAGACAAGGCCAATCTAAACCAGACACTAGAAAGAGAGGAACTGAGACTCAAAGATCTTGAGACTTCTCTTAGTAATAAAAACCAGGTATAGACATGTTGTAATTAATTAATTATCAAATTATTTTTGAACTGAACATTCATTCAATATTATATTAAACGTATGGATATAGTTCATTATCGGTTGATGATAACCTGAGTGTGCACATTTGTTTATTCATTTGAAAAACACCATATTTACATATGAGCATCTTTTGGATATGATGCAACAAATCTCAACCACATTTATCACAGTGTTCTGACATGGTAAATACAAAAAAAATGCTTCACTTATGCTAATAAGATATGCTTCAAGTCTAAAAAGTGGTTGCTTATATTGTATTTCCCATTGACACAAAAATGTTTCTGAGCTTCGTATGCTGAGCTCTGTTGCACGATGTCTAAATGATCCTTATCATGTATCGTACACAGGATGCCCAAGTTGCATTAGTATTATACATCTATATATTTCTTTTCATGTATATATATAATTATTTATTTTAACCATTATACCTATTTATTCTCTAATTGGGAAATTTTTTCAAGGTCAATTAATCACACCAACACACCTTTATAAATGTATTAAATACTAAATGATGGATTCACTGATGGATGCAAAAAAAAAATTTGCATAAGTTTAGCACTCGTCTATGAACGTTGCATGTTCATGAGTTAAATCTCCAAAAGACAGTACCGATTTTACCCATGTACATGTACATTAAAATAGGAAATAACTTAATTGTAAAGAGAAGTTACATGGCTCACGCTCTCCAGAAGCAGGTAAAAAAACACGATTGAGACTGAATAAGGGTTAATTCCAATTGGATTGTACAAATTTTACCTACAGGTACATAGATTTTACCCAAATCACACAAAAAATGGAAATAACCCATTTGAAAAGAGAAGTTGAATTCCTCTTGTCTGATAGAAGCGGGTCTAGAAAATTTGAATTTGGCAAATTGTAAAGGTTTAACGTAAATAAGACTGGACCAACTTTACCCTCATATACTACATTATAGGAAATAACTCGGATAAAGAGAGAAATCGGGCCGCTTTCGCTTGCAAGAATGTTGTCTTGTAAACATGAATGTGGCAGTTTAAGGGTTAATCCTAACAAGACTATACCAACTTTACTCACATATATAATAATAATAATAGTGTATATTTGTAGAGGTCGCACACCGTCAGTAGAGCTCATGGAGCTAGCCGAGCAACAGTTCTCTTTTACAATGGAAAAATTAGATTTTATTAAAATTTATATAAATACTACACAAGAACCATGAATAATATAATAAGAAATAACTCGGTTGAAAAGAGTAGTTGGATCGCTTGACGGAAGGATGTCTTGTTGACATGAATGTAGCTGATTAAGGGTTAATCGCAGTTACCCTCAAATATTGAAATAAGAAAAAAACTCAGTTGAAGAGAGAAATTTGGCAGCTTTTGTTCAGTGAAAGCAGGTCTAGTAATAATGAATGTTGCAAATTGTAAAGGGTTAATCCCAATAAGACGGTACCACTTTCACCCTGGTATATTGATGCGATAGGAAATCACTCAGTTGAAGAGAGAGGTTGGACGGCTCTCGCTTGACGGAAGTAGAGCGGGTGAAAAGGTCAGTGAGGAAGCAAGACGAAGGTCAGATATTGAATCGAGGAACAAAGTACTAGAAGAAGAAATGACCAAGGTAATCATTTTTACCCACACCCCCAATTTTGGACATTTCTTTATTCAACTTTAATAACATTTCCTAAAGTGAATCGTACAGTACTTGTATCCTCCTAACCCCCTTTCCCCTCTTTGCTGTATTTTTGTGCACATATTTTTCATTGGGTTGATATCGGTATTTGATTGATTACAGAATTAATGTTCATCAGTGTCATCTTCATCTTCAATTTATCATTTATCTTATTCACATTATTTTTGCATGAATGCATGTATTATTTTCCTCTGGTTAGGGTTTTATTTATATTTGGAAGTTAAAATAATTGTATTTCATGAAATCACTGCAAAAAATCTCTTTAATTTTTATATCTTTTATAATTTAGTTAATTAATTTATTTAAGCTGTCTATTATATTCATTTTAATTAGTTGCTTGTAGTCTTCATATTTTATTGGAATTATGTTTTCTACCAACAAGATACAATCGCACGTTGTTTTGCAACCAATAGACTTCTTATAATATAATTTGAACGATGAATTAAAAAACTAATCTGAAACACTAAAGAATAATGAGATTTTGGCTCATAATGGATTTCAAACCTACATGTAGCTGTAATTGTCATTTTATGGGAAGTTATCCTGTGTAACCATGGTCTAACCTTAGTCTGCTGGGCAAACCCTTCACTCGAAATAATGTGCAGCCTACTCATGCCTTGTGTACTGAAGGCTCTCTCGCTTTTGTATGTGCTATTCTTTGTGTGGAGGCACACTTGTTGATCAAAGTTCCAATGAGGGTCTGTGCCTGCAGACTAGTCTAACCTATACATTTTCAAACTTCTACAGTTGAATGTCATATTTGTATTGTAACCTCCCTATATTGTTTATCATGTCAATGTGTATTGTTATGAGGACCTCTCAAGCGGTCATGTGGTCAGTTTGTATTGCTATATCATGTGGATGACCTCTCTCTCTCCCCCTCTAGCTGTGGGGTCAAATGAAGGGGATGGTGGATCGGCTGGCCGAGGCAGAAAAATCCAAACATGAATTGGAGGCTGAATTAACCAGGGTAAGACAGGAAGCTAATCATTACGCACACCCCTCCCCTCCCTGCTTCAAACTACACAACATACACACTTTTCTTAACCTGCCCGCCCCCCATACTAAATTGCCAAATTGTCTATCGCCAACTCGTCCACTCATCATAATGGTCTATTGTCATTTAGTCTCATGCCATTCTGTCCTTTAACATTTCGTGTAACAACCATTTGGTCCAATCATCACTTTGTAAAATCACCATTTCGTCTGTGACCATTTTGTCTCATAACCAGATGGCTAATATCCATTTCAATTCCATTCATTTTTGCACAATTATCACCTAGTCCAATTACACCAAGTGCTATATGGACTAAATGGCTATTGGACCAACTGGATATCATAGGAAATGGCGAGTGGACGATTTGGCATTCAGACCATATGGATAGTGGACGAACTGATGGTAGACCAAATGATAGTAGACGAGTTGGTAATTGGACAAATTGGCATTAGAAAAATTGGAAATACCCCCTCCCCCCTTTAGCATTCTAAAAAAGACCTTGAAGCAATCAATGAAGCAAGATTATGGTGTGAGAAAAGATAATTCCACAATTTTTAAGATACATGTATATTTTGCTCCTTTTTCAATGGGATTTATTATTTTCACCTGTTTACTACAAAGTTCTGTAATTCTAATTCCCATAGACTTTGAACAGGGACCACCTTCTTAATAAAAAAAAAATGGCTACAAAATTCATATACTTTTTTATTGACACAACATTATACATGTACATGTACATGTAGATGGCACTTTCCACCAAATCCACTTCTGATTTTCACCCATTGTTATGTTCTGATATGAGACTAAATCATTTGACTCTATTAGGTTAAAAGTATCCTCTTCATTCAAAGTATTAAATTAAAAAAATGGCAGATTTGAGGAAATTATGCAGTTCTCAGTATACTAATACCTAATCTTCACCTATTTACAGAATATAATGAAATATTTATCAGATTTTAAAGAAAAAAAATTTTCATGGGCTATTCATAGCAACCAGTAATGGTTTATTTCATCTAAATCCGGATAAAATGCCCTGAATATATGTGCTAATCCTTATTTTTGTAATTTTGCCTGATTAATTTAATTGATACATGTAGTTTTTACTGATCACATAAATTTGGAAGCTCCAAAGAATATTATAAGCTGAATTTCCAGATTGAGCCATTCTATCATTCTTTTATACTAACTTAACTTTGCATGTCCATGTAACAACATTTTGCATGTTATTTGGAGTCATACTAGGCTATTTTCCATTGGTTCATTTCCTGCATGGTCATTATGTAACATCACTCCTCATTGGTTAATCCATTTTAACCCCCTCCGCAGCTAACCAATCAGTATCGCCATCAAGAAGCTGCCAAGGATATGCACCATGCTGAGACCGTTGCCGTGACAACGACCCTGAGTAAAGTCCAGCAGCGAGCTCAGGCCGCAGAGAAGAAGGTTAACGATGAATGCTTGGTTATTTGCCGCTTTGAATAACAAATTTTGCTTGCTTTGCAGTTTTAGAGCTTTCCTTTGCAGTTTGAACCTGTGCTAATCAAGAAAATGTGTGTTTATGTGCACTTTGATGCATACTCACTTTGCAATTTCTGTCATTTCAAAACGAACGGTTGAGAAAGTTAACAGACATCCTAGCAGGGTGCTACATAAGCACTTGCCCAATTGTCCGGGGCAAGTAAAAGTTAGAGTCGTGCACATGTTTTGAATTGAAGACCAAAACCACTTGCCCGAATTGGGAAAGCAAAATTCACACAGTAGAAAGCAAAATTCTCACAGTAGTTTGACCAAAATTCTCACAGTAGTTTGACCAAAATTTGAGTCATGGCAGGCAAGATAAAATCACTTTGAAAAAGGAAATGCAATAACAAGGTAGATCAGTTCATGTCAAAAGAGAGAAAAAGGTCAATGGTTTATAAAACCGCAAAACTTTCTTTTGAAGAGGTAAAGCTTTTTTTTCAAGGATTTCAGGGGGCAAGTGAAATTGACTTTTTGGCAAGAATATTCCAACTATGTAAAAAATTTACTTGCCCGACCGGGCAAGCGCTTTTCTTAGGTCCCCGTTTTACAAACTGATGCTATCGATTTGATCATTCTCGACTTTGGAAAGTGAGCAATAGTATTTCATCATCTAGTAGTGCATCTACATGTGCTGCCCCTGTGTAAATAGGCCGGAGCATGCATGCTAATTGGTCATGCAGATAATGCATACATGTACATAAGTGTTTGCCTTATCTACATGTAGAACACTGTAAATGGACATACAATGTATGCTTTCTTTATGTCGTTGCTGATTTTTCATAGTTGAAATTAATTGGATCCATTTTACTTTTCTGCAAGAAATGTTCCCATTTTCCTCCTGGATTCCATGTTTATAGAGCAGTATAACAATGATTGTTAATTTGCTTTCTTCAGAACGTACCAGCCATTTGGTTTGTGGTGTTATTTTTTTTTTTTAGTTTTCTGGTGTTTAATTGTTCGATTCTTCCTAACACCTTTGTAAAACTACACGTATCTTCCACATACATGTAATGGTTGAGTCAGTGCAGTGTAACACTCCTATTTATTTTATTTTGCCCAGAAATTTTTTTTTGTAACAGAGCTTCACCATCTTTCCTGTGGATGAATTTAGTGCAAACAAAATATTTCCTACAAAATTGCAAATTTACTCTCCATCCCCAAAAATAAAGGTGGAAGGGGGAGGGGGGTTGTAGGGTTGAAATTGCTTCATGTAGATCTTTAGCAACCCTGTGATGATATGACCATTGATGATTTGTGTCAATTTAGATTTCATGTGCAAAGCAATCATGGTAGGAGGACTTCACAAGGTGAAGAGTGTCTTCAAGTTCTTGTTGTTTGATGATAATTTCCAATTTCTCTCTTTTTTGGGGTTTAATTCAGAAATTCACCAAGTTTTTTGTTTCTACTCATAACAATCAGAGTGCATATTTTTTCTCTTGTATTATTTTTTTTGCTTACACTTTTCTTCTTCCATTGTTTTCTACCTGTCTGATTATTGAATGATTAAATCCTATCTAATATCTCCAGGGTCCCATAACACAAGGTTAGCGATTAATTGTACGCTCGATTTTCATGATTGATTGTACATTGTAGTCAATGCAAGCAATTATAGGAAGATGTTCTACGATCATTGCTAAGCTTGGTGTTACAGGCCCCAGACAAGGATTTATTTCTGTGTTTTGAACGGACTTGTCGTAAATGGAATAGCTACATGTAATTTCATTTGCATGAGATATTCCATTAATTTGTACATGTGTTTTTGGGGAAAACATTATTTACTTGTTAGACTTTGCATGTGAATGCACAACTGAATTTTATTTTCTCATCCATTATAACTCTTTGTCTGCTCTGTTTGACAAGAGTCACATGCAGCACGCTGCCAAGTTTGACTCAAGTCGCATTCTATTCACAATACACACAGAGTTGTTCATACCCACATACATAATAGTGATGTGTGCCTCGAAAATGTACTGTATAAGCCAGTTCGTAGTTCCTTTCTGCGCATGATCAGAAGATTCTACGCATGATCAGAGGAAGGTCATTTGTACTAAAATGACATGGTGGTTTAAGATCTAATGAGATAAGCACCAACTTAGATGTCTTGATTATTCATTATAATTGTGTATTTCATTTACATCCCAAAACAACAATGCGTCCACGAACGCACAGTTTGCCAAGTACTTTGTGCAACATGCTATGATGTGCATGCAAAGTAGGAATGCAACAAATACTTTCATAAAAGTGTTCATTGGTGTGCGATTCTGGTCACCTGGTCTATTCAATTAATTCATCCTGCTATGTAAGGCATGCTTACGTGATATCTTGCTTTGAAATCTGCCTATCATAATGAAAGAAATGAAAGGTCATTTGACCAAATTTGCCCATGAAGTAACTACGAACTGGTCTATACACACAAAGCTTTTCTTTACAATAAACCAATCAAAAGTTATCGTGAGCTGATGTAGCATAGTCCACGTTTAACCTCTCTTCAGATTGCACCTTGAAATTAATGTGGCGCTGGAGTGATTCTGTCTGTGGCGGGCAAAGAGTTACATGTAACTGGAAATATGCAAAAGATAGACATTTCTCATGCTTATCATGAGGAGCCTTGTGGGTCAACCAACTTCCTTTTCCCTATGGACCTATAGCATGCATCGCAAGGGGAATTGGAAAAGAAAAGAAAAGAAAAATTCAACTGAACCATGAACCTCAAGTGTAGACAAGAATAAAGATTTGTCTTTATAGCAAGCAGTAAGATCCCAGGGAAACTGGTGTTTAAGTGAGTTTTCTAATCACTTTGAAAAAGAAATACATTGATTGATAAATGATGTTGTTTGATCAAACTCAATAGGGGGGGGGAACTTACATGCACCTTATGAAATGCACAAATTAAATCTGCACTATGGCCCGAATTCACAAAGGTGGTTTTGAAAACCCACGGTTGAGCATTGGACATGTTTTATACACGCGCCCGATACGCGCTAAATTAAGCGTAATTTATACAGGAAATCTGCATAAACCATGGACTCAACCGTGGGTTTTCAAAACCACCTTAGTGAATTCGGGCCTATAATGTTGGTTCCATCATATTTGCTCCTGCAAAAATTTTGTTCCGATGGAGACCAAACATAAGATTTAACCTCCAAAACTAAAAACCGTAATTCTTGTCTTTGCTTTATTCCAAATTAAAATCTCCATTACTACCTTAACTCTGACACAATGCTTTCTGAGATACATTAAGACAGGAGCAAATATGTTGTGTCACAGTAATGTCAACTCCAGTTTTGATATTTGGGACACCCAAAATGATATTACTAGGATTGTTCCTCTGTACAGTATCTAATCATTTCACTGCTTCTTTTATTCAGATCCCCGAGCTCCAAACAGAACTAGACCAGACGTCACTTCGGCTTCAAGCCACCGAGGTGCAGCTGAAAGATTACGGCGCCCTCAGGGTTGAACTCCAGGACAGGCGAGATGAGATCGTAAGACTGAAATCACAGCTACAAGATGATAAGCTACAGAGGTAAGCAAACTAATTTACAGGAGAAGTCATCTATCTTAGTTGCTATGTTGTGCTATTAAAACCACTTTTAACAAGGTTAAACCTTGCATACATGTAAATGAAGCTTTGCGGCTAAGCTCAGCATCATTTTTCACAGTGTTCAGTCATGGAGAAAAAAATTATATGACTGATGCTTCTGGTGGGCATGTCATGCATTATGATGAGTTTGTTAAGACAGTGTAATTGATAATAATGATAATAATAAAAATAATAATAATAAAGCAATATTGACTGGCCTCGGGGTGATACGACATATATCGCCCAAACTAGATTTATATCGCCCGAGTCACAGACAAGGGTGATATCAATATAGTGAGGGTGATATATGTCCATTCGCCCCCAGGCCAGTCAATATTGCTATTATTAACCAAATCAGGCATCTAGAGCAAAAATCGTTAAAAATCTAGATATTTTAAATTTTTAGAATGAGAATCTTAGTTCTTGAGCAGACTGGGCCTCTGAACTTTACCATTGTGACGTAATTGAAATGACGCGTCCCTGACCTGGGGACGCAGTATCCAGCGGTGTCTTAAAATGATTACCATTGTGACGTTTAGCACTGCGCGGTTCAAGGACGCGTGCAAAAACATGTAGAATACCCGGATATTAGAGCTGCTTTTTATTGCCAGCTACATTTCCACACATTTTCTCATTGACTTTTCTGAAGCGGGCAATAATTGGGCCCGTGGATAAACAGTTGGAATTTTATTGACCGGCAATTTGATCCCAGTCTTGAGCAGGCAACAATGTTTCAAAGTTGCCCTGCTCAGATGTCTGATACGGTTAATAATATAGGATATTTATATTGCGCACATATCCACCTTGTTAGGTGCTCAAGGCGCTCCTATATTACCAACTTCTTAAGGAATTACTTCCTACCAGTACCCATTTACCTCACTTGGGTCAAGTGCAGCACATCGTGGATCATACCCTTGCTGAATGAAATTACGCCTTGGCTGGGATTTGAACCCACGACCCTCTGTTTTAAAGTCCGAAGACTAATCCACTGGGCCACAACACTCCATGCAATTAATTGTAATTGTAGACTAATGAAAAATTGACAGTGCTTCTTTCATACAAGATATTTCTCTTTTTTGTTATAAAGCTAAGGTGAGGAGTGAATTGTTCACTCTACTGTCTCATCACATGCTATGTCCCCTGGTAGTATTAGGAAAATAAGATATAATGTGATATGCAAATTGTGGGCCTCCACACTGGCAGGCAAGAGACGGCTTTAATTTTCCATCACCGTGTATTTTTCCATTTATTGCGATTATCACTATCATTCACCGTAGATCTG
The DNA here is from genome assembly GCF_018143015.1 of Lytechinus variegatus. Lineage (NCBI taxonomy): Eukaryota > Metazoa > Echinodermata > Echinoidea > Temnopleuroida > Toxopneustidae > Lytechinus > Lytechinus variegatus. The sequence continues at coordinate 18,004,681 of NC_054753.1, forward strand.
TGATGGCCCAGCAGATAGACGACTTGCGACAGCAGGGCAAAGCATCAAGGGAAATCGAAGACCGGTTGAGGAAAGAGAACCAGGAACTGAAAGACGAGCTCTTAGCAATTCAGACCAAACTCCACTATGCAGAGGATACAAGTCGCAGTGTCAGTGATAAGGTATTAAAACGTGCATGACTGAAAAAAAAATAAGGTACCTTGTCAAAGTCTGTGTCTCCTGTTTTAGCAGGAAGCCTGCTATGAAGGCACTATGCTTTTTTCAAAACGGTCTTTCTGCATTCCCCAAAGCCAGTGATGGAGTGTGAGAATTCGTAATTCAAGCCCGCTTGCTGTGCGGGATTCCCGTGCTAAAGACGCGCTTCTGACTATTGACAAGGTACCTAAATTTTGTTTGTTTGCCGTAAACCATCAGACCATAGTGAAACTTGCGAACTGATTTCTGTGATTGGTTGCATTGATTGATTGTGTATGATCAATGGTAAAATTCAGCCCTGCGATCATTGCTAAAGGCCTGGTCACACCACCCGAGCGTTGTTGGAACGGTCGTTGAGCGGAGAGAAAAAATTGTCACCGCTCGCTACCTACTGTTCACCATTTTCGATTTTGATTGTTTTTTTTTTTTTCTATTTTTTCCCCAATCTTGTGAGTGAAATTCAACCCTCTCTCCCTACCGCTCCAACAACGCTTGGGCGGTGTGACCAGGCCTTCAGCTTTGCGTTACGGGTTACAGGGGACTGTTTCATTACTTGGTCGTAAGTTACACATGACTTTTGCCTGACTGCTGACCTGTTCTTGCGCTAAACAAGATATTAAATTTTTCCCTGTGTTTTAGCATCGTTGGATCTTGTACAACCCCAATGATAAACCTGTTTCACCATAAACATTCAGATCTAAATAATTTTGATCTGCATCGATCTGATTTCAACTTTAGGGAATCAAAATCCACACGTTCCAGTGGTACATCAATTTACAAACTACTTAGAGCAGTAACGGATTCAGGATTTTGAAATACAGGGAGCGCAAAGAACAAATTTGAATATCAAGTGGTGTTCATGAATTTTTTGTTTGGTTGCTATGTATTAGTATTTGTTCAAGGGATGATTATCAAACTACAGAGTGAGCCATCACCTGGATCCGCCACTGGGTTAAGACTGTTAAACAGCTGCAGTAGTGCTAAAGCCAGCCAGGCTAATAATGCTGCTTTATTGTAGAATCATGTTGGGGCCCAAACTACACAGATTATTCCAGTGCTTGCCTATCATGTGAAATTCCTACTCTGGAATACAGAAGGGAGCAACTCAGCCTGGATTTCGCAATATCTTTAACCAAACATCCAACATTCAGTAATCTTTTATTGAATATCCATATATTTTTATTGATCTTTTACAGTTTACGAATTTTGTTTTTATCATTTTTAATTTACCCTTTCCTCATCTCATGAATATGTATATAAATTTTCATTGCCTAAGTATTCTTGCCTACATGTATACACATGTTTCTCATGTCAGTTTTCCAAAGGTTACTGCTTTTTAATGTTTGAAATATGTAATGAGTCTTTTAATTGTTTTTACTTTGCATACATGACCTATTTAGCCATTTGGCTGCGACTCATGTTTTGAATAAACCTTGAATTGAATTGATAGATTTTGAGTGTTGGGGTGCTATGAATAAATCAAGTATCATTATTTCTGATTAACAGCATAACTTGTCTGAGCAGAGCAGATCGTCGCTGCTTCAACAGGTCGGTAACCTCCAAGCGGAAAGGGATAATCTAAGCCAGGAGCTGACTCGTATCTCAAATCAGCTGGACGCTCAGATACGCAAGTACCAGGACTACAAAAACAACACCAAGATTAAGATGCAACAAGCAAGGTAAAACTCAATTTTAGTTGAGTTGAATTGAAAATTACTGCTCATATGGTGGCAATTCCATAAAATATGTGCGCTTGACCCCGTATGTGTGGGACCTTCATGAAATTTTCTGTCTCTGATTTCTTGTTCTTTTGACAGTCTGTAATGTTCTCAAAGAAACCATGATTTGGTCAGTTTATGACGTGAAGTAAGGCTTGAGAAAATGGCGGTTGGATATATGAAGAGGTCAATCATTTTATGGAATTGCCCATGTGCTAGTACATGAAGCACCAAGATAAATTGCAACAAACAAGATAGAATTCAATTTTTGGTGGTTGCTGGAGTCATTGCATTGCAGATTTTCTGTCTGTCAGCCATGTTTTCATGCATGCGAAATACCGCATTTCGGCCGTTTTGCATAAAATTATGCTGTTTACCAGGGTCCAGGAAGTGGGAGGTTTTTTGCGAAATTTTGACCATTTCCGTTGAATTCTTCCTCTGGTTTTTCCATATGGTTTTCATTTTTGAAGCATCACAGTCGCATATAGCACTGTACGCTGCCTGCGCGTGATGCTGACCCCGAAGTTACATGTAGAAATTGGCCTGTCCACGGCAACCGATAGATCACGCACCACATTGTGAACCCACCGAATTGAAATCCATCCATCTCAGAGCTACCAAATCTCACGCATTATGCGTGAGACTTGGTATTTTGGACTCTTGTTCATCCCCTCAAATCTCTGTCTCACGCAACTATCTCAGCCTATCCCCATATACATTGTACACAATGTCTGTGATCTCACTCAGATTCACAGAAAATCTCACGCATAACTGGTCTTTGAACTTGGCATCTCTGCCATCTATTCCGATTTTATGATTCTGAATCTAATTCTAGCTTCTTTTTTACTCTGATTGATAGGGACTTGTTTGCCAAGCAGAAAGGCATGCTTGGTGATAGTCTCATGAAGCTGCAGGAAGAGTTGAACGCAGCAAGGTCTGAACTGCAGAAGACTAACCAATCCCAGTCTACCATAGACAATAAACATCAAACCTTGCTTGCAGAACACAGGGAACACCTTACAAAGTAAGTCTGGAGGATTCAGTTATCTCAGAAATTGTTCTCTGTCTCTGACACTTTGAATTTGATCATCTTCACTTAAATATTTCTTCTGACCTTTATTGTGATGTTGTGGCTCAGTGGATAAGTCTGGACTTTCAATCACAAGGGATGGGGTTCAAATCACACTGCAGCACTTTTGTCATTTGGCAAGGAATTCATATACACATTTCACTCTCTACCCAGGTGTAGTAAATGGGAACCTGGTTGAAAGGAATTCCTTGAATGTTAGAGTGCCTGATCAGTTTAGCTGTGCTAAACAGGATCCAAGACACTTGCTCCTGCAACAATCGCCCCTACTGAAAATTCTCACATTATACCGAACATAACTCTGAGCTTGAAACCTTGCCTTAATCCTAATCCTTATTTTCACATCATTCTGATCCCCCCAAAAAAACGTAACACAACCCCAACCCTCACTTAATCATTTTATATCGCCAGTTAAAGTAGTGGAAGAACAATTGCCTTAAGAGCAAATATTGCATTACCTAGAAATATTGTATTATGTGCTACATGACATGTTGCATATCATTGTCATCGTACCTCACCTTTCAGATTCACCGAGTTAGAGGAGATGGTGCGTGACCAGAGCCGCGAGATCGGTACCCAGGATTACAGGATCAAGTTCTTAGAGCGAGAGAACGCCATGCTTCAAGAGCGCATTGATACACTGTCTAAACAGAGGATGGCCCTGGAGAAACTAGTCCGGGAATACAGGCTTGAGAAACAGAAAGATGTGAGTATCGATTGGCAGAAGTTCAATATTTTTAGGATGATATTTCTTAAAGCTGTTTGGTAGTCAATCATTACAGACGGAATATATATATATATGAGAGAGTGCACGCTTTACTTTTGTTGATCTTGACGCATTTGATCTTAATAAATCACTTGACAAAGCCCTATGGGCGAAAATTTGTGAAAAAAAAGATCTAGATCCACGATGATATAGTCATACTTAACCTTGGATTTACAGACTTTCTCACGAAATTAGTGTTTTACTGCAACTACTATCATTTAGCTTTAATGTTATAGTTGAATAAATTCAAGCAAGAAAATTGAGATGTCCTGCTTGGTAATCTTATTTCCATTGTTCTACTTGTTTGATTGAAGGTTTCTACTTTGCTAGATCAAATTGAAGTGTTTTTTATGTAAAGATTAGGAGATTGAGTTTTTAAACTGGTAATTTTCTTCATTGGAGACACTAATTTTCTCTGGTCCACTGAAAAATCACTGCTGGGGCCTGTAACACAAAGCTTAGCAATGATCGTAGAACATTTTTCTACGATTAATTCCATTGACTTACCCTGTACAATAAATCGCGAAAATGCAAGCTATGATTAATCGCTAACCATTGTGTTACGGGACCCTGGTCTCGTTAAAGAAAAGTTATGACTCTAGCCTAATGTAAAGGCGACCACACCCCTTACGATTAGTCTGCGACTCAATTTGGAATAAAACATAGTAGAATTTGATGCTAATATTGAGACTTGGAATATCTTACTGTGTAATGTACGAAATCATTGTACGAACACCTATATTCAAATCTGTTATCATCATCCTTCTTCGAATAAAAGCGAATATAATATCTAGTTGTAATGATGTCATAGCAGTCATACGATTGGCTACGATTTGAAACTAATTTGGCCTTTACTCCAAAATAAAGGCTTGCAATCTTACAAAAATGGTAACATTAATATTCTTTCAATTAATTTTAACCTCAAATGGAAATTATGAATGGAGCGTCACATTTCCAGCAAAAAGGCAAAATGTGATTTGTTCCAAAATCGAATCGCGAACAGTCGTAAGGTGTGCAGTGGCCTTAAGTTGTATGAATCTCCTAATAATTCTCACCAATTCTCTCCTTCAGGAGATCAATCGATCAATAGGTGGGCTACCCAGCTATGGGAGCTTCTCTCAGCCCTCCTCTCACGTCATGTTATCACCCAGTAGTGGAATGGGAAACTCTGTCAGGTAAGTTAAGGTGATTTTTCACTTACCACTTTGCTCTGAGCCAATCAGATGAAAGGATTTCAGTAGCTTTTAACAGTTTTCAGTGAAAATCACTGACTCATTTGTTACTTGAAATGCTCCCCCGGTTATCGTTTCAGTGACGACATTGAAATTTTTGGTTCTGATTGGCTGTGAAGGTAATGCAAACTCTCACTGAGTGCCAGGTGGACATTATAATATGGTCCATTTACTTATAGCGCAGCTACTATAATTGGATATACTGTTCTACGCTTGATACCTGGTGGATGTTTCATAAAGCTGTTCGTAAAGTTACGAACAACTTTACGCATGACTGGAACATGTTCTTAGGTCATAACTCAATTACATAGGGATATCACTGAGCACAAGAAGGGGTCACCAGTCGTGCGTAAAGTCATTCGTATCTTAAGAACAGCTTTATGAAACACCTCCCTGGTATTATATTATTACCCTAGCTGTAGCTAAGCTGCCATATAGGTGCTAAAGCATTCCAGGAATAAATCCTACCGGGTACCCATTCACCTCACCTGGGTCGAGAGCAACACAATGTGGGTAGATTTCTTGCTGAAGGAAAATATGCCATGGCTGGGATTCGAACCCACGTCCCTCTGATGGAAAGACGAGAGTGGTAACCACTTGTCTAGACCACAACGTCCTCACAGACCACGACGCTCCCACATTGGTGAACCTTTATGACATGGGACCAAAAAGGGTTAACCAGTCTTAAAATCAGATCTGAAATTGATTTTACTTATGATATCAAACACCATCTGTATTTGTTCCATGTTTTTGGTCCTAGAATGTCTTGTATATTTCTTCTTTCCGCAGCAACGTGTCATCTGTGGACCTGGTCAATGGTCATCCTGATGGTCTCTTAGTCAAAACCAATCTTGCCAATGGGTCAGGCGTCCACTGACGGAGCTTTCAGGGAAACCCTTCCCCAGTATCAGTGGACACACACAGTAACAAACCTTGGACATAACTGCTTTCTCAAAGTGTGACAACTGCTCTGAGAGACCTACATGTAGACAGATGCATTCATGCGTACCAGGGCCTGTTTCTGTTTGTTTCTGTTTGTGGTAACTCCTGCAGGAACTCGACAGGACAGCATTTTGCTGGTAAACGCCAAGCTGGTATATAACCAATTACCTATGAAACATTTTACATCTAAGTTAATCAGTCATAGTGGCTGAGGTTATAGACGACAGATATCACTCTCTGGCCTTTTTATCAAAGTGGAGACAATGGCAGATTTGGGATTCGAACTCACAACCTTGCCATTATGAGTCCAATGCTCTAACCACTGGACCACACGAACCGAGACTTATTTATGTCAAAAGTTGTTGAACTACATGTAACCTATGTGAGTACATTTCCCGGTAGTCCTGTGCTCATCGCAGGTTAGATCTGTGAAAAGTAATTACAAGATCATACGTTCAGAAGAATTTAATACTCTGGAGAAATATGTATCTCTGGACAATAATTGAAAGAGAATTGAAGAAGAGTTTGCTGGTCAAGCTCTCTAAATGTCAATGAACTCTATCTTTTGAATGTAGTTGAAGTTGTGCGAAGACTTGTTCTTTTGATATTTTTTTTGTATGGCAAAGTGAGGTTGTTCATAATTTTATACCAAACACTGAATAAAAATCATTGATAAGATGGGGAAACCTCAATTTTCCTATAGAAAGAGAATATGTGTAAGGTTAGCAAGATTTCCTCTTAAGTCAGAGCCAAATTATTTAATATCATGATAAAAATGGGTGATTGATGCAGTTTTTTTTTACTGATATAGTGGATCTATAGAATATTTATGTGAGTAAAAATGAGGAAATCATGCAAATGAAATAAAATTTTGCTTCAAATTTATGCACTTAATCTAACTTTTTTATTGAAAAATATATATATTATGGAGTTTAATCTGTTTTGGTACATCACAATTGGACACCCAACTCATAGATCATGAGAAAGCTTAAGTTTTACTATTAATTTCCTTTTTGGGGTCAGTTCGAAATTTCAAAATATGCTGCTTATCTTTTAAGAATGAATGGAAATGCATTTTATGATTAATGGTATTGAATGCAATGTTGCATGGTGTCTTTTTTTACATATAGAAATGGGCAAAGTTTTAGAGACCTGGCCCACATTACTTGTGAATTCATCTTTGAGGCTAAATCCCCAGTATGCAAATAAATGCTGTTTTATGCAAATATGTACATGTACCTGCAACTTTGTAACAAGCTTACTTTTAAATAATTTTTCTATGAAAATGCAAATAGAATAAAAAATGCAGTCTTAAATAATGTTTTTTTTTTTTTTGGGGGGGTTAATATGTATATAATTGCCGTGACGTCATATCTACTCCATTTTTATTTCAGAAGTCGATGCTTGAGGCATTGTTTTCTGGTTGTATGTCTGTCAGTATGTAGTTTTTTTTATACCAAAATCAATGAAGACTAACATGTACATGTATTGCATCATCTTGTGTGCAAAATGAGCTGATATGCATATTTAATTGGCTGGTTCTGATTGTGAAGAAAAAGGAGAATGAAACCTTTGAATCCAGTTGGCAGAGATAAAACAGAAATATCAAAGAAACAGATCAATGAAAGTTTGAGAACAAAATTAGATAGATGATCAGAAAGCCATGATCATTATGTTATATGTTGATTAGTTATAATAATGATAATAATAGGCATTTATATAGCGCCATCTATCTAGAAATATTCTATTCTGAGGCGCACAAGAAAAGAAAGAATGAGAAAGTTTGGATGAGTGTCAAAGTGCCAATAACTTGTACTGTTAGAAAAGATAAGATTTCAGCTTAGATTTGAAGGTCTCCAGTGATTGTATAATTCTTAAATTTAACGGCAAATTATTCCAGAGAGAAGGTGCTAAGGCAGAGAAAGCTTGTGCACCATATGCTACACGTGTCTTGGGAGTCCTTAAGAAGTTGCTGGTGTGATGATCTCAGGCTTCGAGCTGGTGCATAAGGCGTGACAAGGTCTTGTAGTTATACACCCAGGTACATGTACAGTACATGTACATAATTTACATAAATTATCACATTCATGGGAGGACATGTAATGTACACGTAGTTTTCATGAATTCACACATCCATGTACATGTAGTTTGTTCTTTCATTAGAATGAGCAAAATAAGATAGTTTGGGTATATTTTCACTCTTCAGTGTACAAAGGGGAGAGTTGTTCATGTGCGACATCACAAATCTTGGCCGCATTGCCAATGGGAGGATCTCCGTTGCATTGGTGATTTCAACATTCAAATGCTCAGAATTTTCTTATTGTTTATGTAATTGTTCTCAAACTTCTGTAGTTCTTTTTCTTTGATTTTTTTTCTGTTTTTAGATACATACAAGCTAACTTGTTATAAAAGTTTTATTCTCCTCCGAGGATTATTTGCATTTTATTCCTGCAAGCTTTACCAAATTTCTACTGTGCCATATCGATGTGTGCTATTGAGAAGTACATGTACATGTAGGTGATTAATAATGACGAAATTCATATCTAAAATTGTTTTTAGGTTTTGTTAGGTTTTTTTTCTTTTGTTAATATGATTTATGTAACTGTATCATAGACCAAGAAATTGAATTGCATTTATTTTATTAGGATTCCTGGGGGCCGTTTCATAAAGCTGTAAGTGAAGAGCGACTTTAAGAACAACTGGTGATCCTTTCTTACGCGCTAAACCATCGCTTAGATGGTCTATACATGTACCATTTAACAAAAGAAAGGATCACCGGTCATTCTTATCTTATGAACAACTTTTTGAAACACCCACCTGCATTCTTGTTAAAGGTAAAAAGGAAAGTAGTTGCTGCAAACAAATATTTCATGACTAAGTCTTTTGAATCAAGGTTAATGGTCACAATATCATAATTGATCTACTTCTGGTACCTTTACATGTATGTAAACTTACCTTTGTGAAATTATGAGAATCATAGTTAAAAACCGATGATCACTAACACAGAAAAGCATATGTGGGACAGTATATTATTATTCCTTGGAAAAATCCCTACATTTGATGGAATTCTGTGCTTATTTTTCTCATTTCTCAGCAACTACGCATTTTCTACCATGGTGACCGACACATATTTTTTATTTATACATACATGTACAAACACTTATTAATGTTAGTGGTTATTTTATTGGATTCGGTTTGGACTCATTTTGAGATTGTTATCACAACTGGCATTTACATGTACCTTTAAATGCACAATTATGGACGTCATCATGCAGAGATGAAGTAGTCCACTTTATATAGAATATTTCTTATACTGTATGTTGTTTTTTTCCCCAATAGTTATGTTTCAATGCCGAAAAACAACAAAATTTGGCTATGTGTAATCTATATGTTCCAATCTGTTTAAAGACATTACAAAGCAAGATGAATGATTTGGAAATTTTTTAATAGATTTCATTTATATTAGAAATTGTATGATATGTATGGATGTAATACATGTAGTTATGATTTATTGAGATTTTACTATGCTTTGGTGATGTCTTTATCGCTTTTAGTTGCTATGATCATGGTAACCTTGACATTCTGAGCGTTATCCACTCCCTGAGGAGTATTTTAACCACATGTCATGTGACAGATTCTACTGTCTCAATAGGGATTAATGAGTTTTGAAATATCTTGCCAAGAACAATTATAGTATTGTTATATGATATACTTTCCGATTATATTAATATGTAATCTCTCTACTTAGGGCCAATTTCATAAGATACATGTAATCAAATCAACCTTTTCGTACAGTATGTCTGACCCCTATTTGTCTCAACTCTTGCTTCAATTCGTAAAGTGACCAAGTCATGGTCCTTTGACAGTATTACAGACTGTCAAAAGAACCAGAAATCAGAGACAGAAAATTTCGTGAAGGTCTCGCAAACATGGGGTCGGACGCACATATTTTATGGAATTGCTTTTTGCATACTCAATTATGTCTGGAATTGTAAAGGTGTTAGTAAATATGTAATGTATAGTAATTTATTAAACGGCCCCTTTTCTAAACTGCTTATGAAAATAATTTGAATATGTAAGTATCATAAAATGAATTATTGATAGAAACGAGGGAGGCATATGTTTTAAGGAATAATGTTCATGAAAAGTGTTCAATTTAAAAAAAAAGAAATCAATGATACATTGATTACTGAGCAAATGTACTTTAATGATACTGTTTATTTGTAATGCATGTAAGTACACATTTATTTTATCATGATAAATGAATTTGTAATTGACTACTGCACCTTGATTCAAGAATGTACATGTAACTACCAAATAATTAAAAGAGATTTATGCATTTTAAGGTATTGAAGATAATATTTGAAGATAAATGTATTTACAAGGCTGAAATATAAAATATTTAATATATAAAATTTAATTTCTACTACAATGCCATGTATCTTTCAGTATCAGTAGGGATAGTTTTTGTATATGCATTTTGTATGAAAAAGAATGTTTGATCAATAGTAAGTTTAAAATTTGATGTTAATACAAATGATAGTCATTTTGATAAGTAGCTGTTCTAAAGAATATTAGATATTTACTGCTACTAATAGGAATATGGGGTATTTTTACCGTGCACATCTACATTGTTATGTAATCAAGACACTCCTACATGTATGTCCTCATTACGCTTTCTATAACTAGTAATACTGGAAACCGATTCAGGGAACCAGTTTGGAGGCTCGCTTTGCTAGCTTTCCCACTTGATCATACGAAAGTGGTTTTCAAAATCACTTCACGTAGAGCGATCTTGTTGCTATGGAAACGCTCTCAGGTGGGTGACACATTTCGCGCGAAATTCGAAACCGCATCGTAGGCATTCTACACACAGTGTGTAGAGTAGCGCGCTCAAAATGTGCGAAGATCGCTTCCCGAAGAACGGGTCTGCATTGGGTCTCTGATTAGGGAGATGGATGTCTGGTATAAATATGAAGGAAGTATCAGTATTGTGATGCAAGAAGATCAAATTTTTGTGATATCGTATTCAGATCGTATTCTTGAAGAGTACTATAAATTAGATCTTATAAACTTAGAATGATTTATGGTGTGAGCTCAATAAACCTTGAATAAATGATAAGTTGAGTCATTCAATGTGTACATATACATGTATCTGTCTTTTTATTTTCTTGAGTGATTCAGGCCAAGCAGGGGGTTGACTTACGAGTCGCACTTTAATGGCGATGTGTATATGACATTCCACCAAGACCTTCAGAACAGTGACAACTCTTGGCAGATCAATGGTGAACCGATTGCACAGGTCTCCTCACACAAGCACCTTGGCATCATCAGGACTGACAATCTTCAGTATGACTATGCTGCTGATGCTATCACAAAGGGATACAGATCATTTTATGCCCTTGTGGGAACCTACCACTAGGAGCAAGGGTAGTTCCCCATGTCGCTGCAAAACTACATGGAAAACTTTTTGTGTTCCCAGGATGAAGTTCGGGTGCTCCAGTTCGGGTGTGGCATTAGACTAAATGAAGGTAGACCATGTGGTGAGTGGACGAGTTGGCAGTAGACGAATTGGCAGTTTACCGTGAAAGTTTTACATCCTTTGGTAATATTGGTCTTGCATGACATGGTTCAGTTCACACATGCATGTAATGGTCATATATGTGAGCGGTTAGTGTCCTGTGTGCGAGTGATCAGGGCCCCATCTTACAAAGAGTTGTGATTGATCCAAGAAGCCACAACTATGGAAAGCCAACAATGCCAACATATAAAATGCATGTTTGTTCAAAATGTTTTTTAGATAGATGTATATTCATAAATTCTTCATTTTCTTAACAATTTGGTGTGTTGGCCTTTGTTCACAAATGATATTTTGCAAATTTCCTGTAGAAAAAATTATGACACTGATGGATTTCCATAGTTGCGATCGAGTGGATCAATCATAAATGTTTGTAAGACGGGCTCTGTACTGCTGCTGTGAATAGTTCAGTTCAGTGTGAATTAAAACAATTAAAACTAAAAATACACAAATAAACAAAGAACATACTTCATAAAATATGTGATGTATTTTAAAATATGGGTTTTATTTGAGGCTTATTCAGTTCATTTCAGGGCAAGGTTTTGAGCTCTACATTCAGTCGAGCGACAAATCAGAGAACATTATCCTTCATAATGACAACGAACGTAAAACACATTCTTTTACAGGACGGCTTCATGAAAATAAAGCTAAATGGGAAAGCCAAATTTTAAAGTGTGCTATTATTTCAGTGAAACAGATGTATGCATGGCAGCATTAATAAGCTACCTGACTGTATGAATGAGCTGATGACATCATCTCTCCACTATTTTTTTGTATTATATAACATAAATTCATTATTAATACTGAAATTTATCTAATGCAGCAATTTCTAGACTGCACATGTTTCAACACTGATAGAGACCATTCACTGCAATAAATTTCCATTTTAATTTCTAAAATAAATCCCAGCAAAACAATCAAATTCAAATGATTGTCATATTAATCCAGACTTGTTTTGTCTAAAGCTACATGCAGGAAGCATATTTTCTTAAACAATTACAGATGCTGCTCAACTGTGGAAGTTAAAAAATATTGACTAATCTAAAAATTAGGAACATTCCGATGTTTTCCGAAACATTACCCCAGGTAGATAATTTCTTCAAGATTGGACATGAGGGGGTGGTTCCATAAACTTAAAATTGATTTTATAATAAGAAATATTGTAACACTACAAGAAAATGTAAAAATTGATCATTACTCATTCCAAGTCAATTTCAATTCCTGATCCTAAAATCGATTTCAAATCAATTTTAGTTTGTGAAACCCCTGTAGAATGATTGCTTTAACCTTTCCCGGAAATTGGAATGTCCCTATAAAATAGTTCCAGTTCATACATGAAGTACATGGAAATAGCACATATTTGTGTATCAACCATGTATTAGTATTCCCTTATTGTACAATACTGCAAGAATAACTGCAAGAAACCATAGGCGTTCTGACAAGAGATAGTTAATACTCTTCTTTGCATATTTTGTCCAATTCTAAAGAGAATGATGAAATTTCTTACTACTTAATACATGTATATGAGCCCCAAATCTATTCATAATTTATTTCATTTAAAAACACTGCGAGAACTGAAATGTAAAAATTGAGTGACAAATTATTCGATAAATATTTCACATTCCACTTTGCGAGCAATAAAAAGCGTCTACAATTTAGTGACAGAAACAGACCATCAAACAATTAGATTTTGCATTCGACACATGTTCATTCTCAATAACATGCTTCTTCCAGCAGTCCCAATTATGAAATATGATACGAGCATAAGACATCTGTTCATCATTTGATGAATAAGCAATAAAACACTTCTCAAAATGAAGTCAGCCCAAAGTATGACATAAAAATCAATTTACTTCATGTGCATGGAATATCGGAATATTTCCATTAATCCTCATACAATAGGCCAAGTACTGCATGTATAGAATTGAGAATTGAAAAATGGAAATTGCTATAAATATTCTGCAAAAAATAAATTCAACTAAAAGCACATAGATGTCATCAAATTTAGTTAAAAATATAATTTTCAGGGGTCGAATAAAAATGTCCAGAAACTATGGTACATATGAAGACAAAAAGTGAAATTCCTTGCCTAATTATGCTTCCAAAGCGCCTGAAGGCAGAGGGGACGTTATAAAAGATTTGAACATGACAACAAATACACTTGCTTGTGGTATTGTATAATCATCGCCGCAATGGTCAGATGACGAATAGGGGATGAGTGCTACTGCTGCCCATAAAGAAGCAAGATTATTCATGAATGTTTTGGAGCATCAGCAAGACTTGAAGCAAAACTTAGATCTTTGTGAAACACCCCTCTGAATTCTTTTGGCCAAAGCTGCCTGTAAAACTAAGGGGGGAGCAGGTGGGTGTTTGAAAGTGCATCCCAGAGCCCTGTTGCATAAAAGTTACTAATATGATACAACCTTTGCCATCCAATGGTAACGACCATGGTAACGCTGATCAACAGCCAATCAAAATCAAGGATTCCATGCAAGTTACCACTGGATGGCAAAGTCAACATAATGGTAACTTTTATGCAACGGGGCCCAGGTGGGTGTTTCATAAAGCTGTTTGCAACTTACGAGCGACTTCACAAACAACCGGTGATCCTTTCTTAGGAACTAAATCAACACTAAAGAAAATCTTGCATGTATCATTTACCACAAGAAAGGATCACTAGTCACCTGTAAAGTGGCTTGTAACTCACGAACAGCTTTATGAAACACCCATCAGCAATAGATGTAACATAAGTACCACCACTATATTAAAAGTAAAAGGCATAATTGTGAAGTGATCGCTGCAAAAGCATTGCATTGATGTTAACAATTGCCATTTACTGCTAAATGGGTACCGGCAGGAAGTAATTTCTCAAAAAGCTGTGCGCACCAGCATCCGTAGACTAGCTTAGCCGGGGTAATATAGGAGCGCCTTGAGCACCTAGCAAGGTGGATATGTGCGCTATACGAATCCTATATTGTCATTATTACATTATTAACAAGGTGCAGTTCAACAAAAATACCCAATATATTTGCTGACACAATAGGGTACGCCAGGGGGCTGTTTCATAAAGCTGTTTGTAAGTTAAAGAGTGATTTTAAGAACAACTGTTGAACCTTTCTTACGCGCTAAACCATCGCAAGTTTATTATACCATTTACCACAAGAAAGGATAACCAGTAGCTCTTAAAGTTGCTAATTAACTTATGAACAGCTTAATGAAACAGCCCCCGTGTCACAAAGAGTTGCTATTCATCAAATCTGTCATAACTATGGAAAGCCAGCAATGCCAACTTCAAAAAGGTAAACATTCCATTAAAAGTAATCTAATTCATTCATCATTGTTTTTACATTTTACTGTTCTCCTGTCTTTTGCCAAAGGGTTATTGGGTGATTTCAATTCTGGTGTTGGCATTGGTGCCGGAAGCACAAATTGGATTGCTTCCCCCAGCTCCAATACTCATTCAGAGTTTGCAATACTGATCCAGATCACATTATTGACATCTCAACAACTAGTGAGTGATGTTTCAGGACCATCTTCATTTAATGTTTGGTGTTATACATGTACTCGAGTGAAAATTGATCTAACGCCAACATCAAAAGGTGAACGCTGAACTTGAAATCACTCAATGTGTGGATTTGCTAAATGAGAAATTATGACACTGCTAGATTTCCATAGATAAGACTGATCGATCGCAACTCTTTGTAATGCCGGGCTCTGGAAACTCACAACATAAAGATTGATTGTAGAACTGATTTTATGAATGAATACATTGCTAATTTCTTTCAAGTGAACATGAAATTCATATGTATGATTAATCGCTCTCCTTTGTCTTACATAGCCCTGATGACAGAAGTTAATCAAGTAGACGATTGTTTGAATTAATTTAATTGATTAATTGTATATTAGCAAGTTTTGATTTAAGAAAAAAAAGTAGTAGGAGAATAAATCATAAGAATTTGTCTGCTAAAAGACACAGTACCTTCACTCAAAATGTCATTGAGGCAATACAGGGATGTGTTTCATAAAACAATTTTTTTTTTAAATCACACATGACTTTATGCAAGACTTGTGCTTGGGGTAAACGATACACACTAAAATTCCGAGGTGTTTCTTTTAAAGGGGACTGTATTTCCTGTGAACTGTATCAGATTCTGATAAATAAAGTCTCGCTTCAAATGCTCGTTATCTACACAAATTTATAATCTACAAAGATCATACATGTGTTTCAACATTGATGAGAATCTGATTACTGGTAAGCAAACATGATCTTGTTCCAGTTGTTCGCAAAGTCATGCTTGTCTCACTAAAAACTTTATGAAACACCGTCTTCTCCTACTCCTTTTTTTCATACCTGACTTGACTTAGTGTAAATTTGCATGAATTCGCAATAAATAATCAGCGGTGACAGAATTAAAAAGTGAATCTTCCACAACAACTACATTTATTGATCAACCAGTCATTGTACTTTATGAAATTAAAATCATTTTCCAGCTGAGAAGCTTATTGCCAATTTAGCTCTGCTCCTCTTGGGTCTCGATGGTGCCCCGACCTTAGAAGCTGGGCTCTGCCCAGTCTCTTCAGTCCCACCTACAGTAACGGGTGTGGTGCTTTCTGGCTGGAGATGCGTTTGGTCCCCCAGGGTACCTTGTCCATTCGTTTGTGTGACATCTGGCAGCCTGCTGCTTCCCGACGCAGTGTCTAAGGCTTGTTTGAGCTCGTGAGGTGGTGGATAGTGGGACTGACTCGGTTCCGTTCTTGTCTGGGCCTGGACCGGGATTCCTTGGACTGACACAGGAACTGTTGGATCGGATTGCAGATGTGCTTCTTTGGGGACACCTGATGGGTGTGGAGGATGGGGATGACTGGGGTAAGTCCTTGGATGTTCCATGCCAGGGACAGGGACTGAAACTTGAGGGGCAGTTCCTGGTTGGGTACCATCGGGGACACTGGGTTTTGACACGGATGTTGCCAGCTGCTTGGTTACCTAAAAAGAAAGGAAGAAGATTATACCAAGATCATATTGATTCTCAACTACACACAGTCTAAATCTATGCCTCTGCCATTGTCAGTCACATTAGAAATATTACTTGCTTAACTTAAATTTCAAATACATGTAATTGTCTCTTTGACCCTGTGATCCCTTTCACAAGCAATGGCAATGCAAATAATAACCTCTGTGACCTTTCCCCTTGATACTACAAAAATTATTACATCATTGGCATGTAAATCTGCACATTTTGACCAAGTTTGAAGCTGATCCAGTGAAGGGTTTTTGCAAGAGTGAGAACGGAAACGGCACCGACGACCAAAACTATTATGCCGCTGGCAACCACCTACAGTGGGGTATATATTGGGACTCTGAAGGAGATTTTCAGAGATGCTAATTCTGTCTTTCTTTTCCATCTTGTACAAAATGTTAAACAGAACCATCTGTGTATTCATGAAAGTAATGACTCAGCCAAATAGGGAATGAGAAATAGCGATCGAGAGAGAGAGAGGGGGGGGGGGGGGCGGTTAGGGTTAGAAAGACAGAAAGATAAAAAGACGGTAAGAGAATGAAGACAAACAGAGAGGGGGACGAAGAGAGAGTGCTTACCTGAAGAGGAACAAAGATTCCTGGTACTGGAGGTTCTTGGTGCTGAGGTGGATACATCATGGCAGGGGCCATAGTTCCTGTTAAAAATATATTCATCATACAATTAAAGAAATTGATAATGTTCATTCACAGATAATATCATATCGTCAAACCTGTCTCAGTGGCCATCTGTCTTTAGTAAGAACCTATCTTTAATGGTCAAAAAAATTGTCTTCCATTCGGACGGAACATGCGTTATAAAAACTGTCTATAGTGGCCACTTTTACTGTGACCCTTGGGTAGCCTCAATAGACAGATTTGAGTGTAAAAGAATGTTCCAAGCTTTCAACTTTGATGGACAAAAATCTTACTACATAATAATACCCTTAACAATGTATCTATCTAGGCCGGGGTATTTTGGGAGTTCCTATGGCCGGGGGGGGGCCTCCCAGGCCCCCCCCTAAGATCTCGGCCGTCGACCGCGCGATCGCGCCGAAAATTGGCACGCGGGTTGTCTGGGACATAATCTACAAGATTGTATAGTAATTTATTTCATGCGAATCGCTATTAAATGATTATGCTAATTTATGCGTAATTAGTATGCGAAATCATACTTTTTCCTCTAACTCCCTAAATAAAGCTCCAAATGTACTAATTTTTGGTATAGAAACTCTTTGTGGTGTCCTTAGCAAGAATACATGAAAAAAATTGTGATATCAAATCATTTTCTTATGTATTATATTGTTTTTTGCAATTTCTTATGTATTTCTTTGTTTTTTTGACCTTTTGTTTTTCATTGTTTTTTCAGTGAAATTTGTTGGGGACTCTTCTGTGATCATAAAAATCATAACATGAATAAATTAAGACTAGCAAAACTAAAAATAATCATACATTTGTAAAGTTTGGTTGAAAACACAATTTGCATTGACTTTGTACATGAAATCATGTTTTTAAAGGAGACACCCGAAGAATCCAAAGTATTTTATAATGCCTTTTTGTGGTCATCATTGTAAAGGGGAAGTATTACTAATCAGATATATAACTTCACTTTTCAAAATAGTCATTAGAGTTTGCAGAAATCAGCTCTCAAAAATGATTTATTTTCATGCCATATTTCTGCCTTCCATCGGTCCTCTTGCGAGCTCCAGCTGAGTGACGTCACACAATGAGCGTGAGCAGCTGAGCTGACAGCAGCCCATTGAAGACGATCTTTCCAATCAGCGATTTTTGCTCTTAGAATTGTTTATTCCTCACAAGATTGGTCTTGTTATATAGATAAAAGTTTGAATTTACTGAACAGTGAAATAAAGTGCACATTTAACGTATTTTGGTAACCGATATTTAGCTTAGAAAAAATGATTTTTTTTTTCAAGAAATATATTTGAATAAACAAAGCATATTTTCACTTAGAAATCACACTTGCGACAAATTGATATTATAATCAATATAAAGCATAGACATTCTTCGTCACGACTGAAAAAAAATTATGAAATTTCATTACGTAACAAAGTCAGGAACCACAAAATAACATGGCAATATCCATCGCGAAATGATTGAAATTGCAGTTGAATTGCCGAAACATGATTAGCCCACAGCGGCGAGCGGACTTTGTTTCATATATCTTAAAAGCCCACCATAACGTAGGGAATGGTCTGTGGCCAAACGTGTTGGCCATCGTTTTGTCGTGTGCGAGGACCCTGGTTCAAAACTCGGATTAACTTGGGTATTTTTTTTTATTCCTTCTCGTCCCTACCCAGCTTTTTTTTCTTGTGAAATCCCATTCAGACCTGTATTTATCAAATCTTATTTAATTGCTGCTTTTGATTTTCAAGTTCTTGATTAGATTCTACTCTTATTTGGGATGGGAGGGGTACAGGATGAGTTAAAAGTCAAGTCCACATCAACTGAAAATTATTTGAATAGAGTAATTTCCCTTGCTGTTTTTACTCAAAACAGTCACAAAACAATGATATGCAAATTAGTGTTGTCACTCACACCACATTCGTTTCTAATTTTTTTGTGGCATTTTGTTTTTTAATTCTTTGCAGATTTGAGTATAGGAATTTCTTCATCCGAACACAATAGGTTACATTTACGGAACTGTAACTCTAAATGTTATTTGGAGGAATTAAAATCCCTCTGAAAATTTTTCAGAAAATAAATAGAAAATTAAATATCAAATCTACATGTCATGTAAATATATCAAACAACAAAATACAAAAGAACTTAGTGCGTGTGACATAACGGTTAGTGTAATTTGCACATCGACACAGATGAGCATATCATCGTTTTATAAATTAGGCAAAATTTCTCAATGTTAGAGTAGTAATTATATAAATTTGAATCAAAGTTTTTATGAAATTTCCTGCAATATCTTATTTTTCTTTAAATTCAAATGAATTTTTGATTGTGTGGACTTCTCCTTTACTCTTAATGTAGGGAATGCATAGCAATATTTATCCAGAAACAAAATTGTCTTAAAATATGCAAATCTGTAATTGGGCACATGTTCACTTTTCTTTCATCCAGGCCACTTCCTCACACCCACCAGGCTTACAGTCTTAGAACAAAAAAAAATGATGAACCATCACACAACAGCACACAACATTCAGTGCTTCACAATAAATATTTCACTTCTGTTCATACATGTACATGCAATAAATATTGTGGAAAACAAATAAAAGGCGTACCCATATTCAAATACCGTTTAAAAGGACAAATATATTATACCTTTCGAGAAAAATCAGCACGTTAGATATCTGATAACAAAACACAAATATGGGGCACTGCAAGAAACTTATGTTCCATTGCAAATCAAGCGTAAGTCTTAAATTCAAATTCAAGCGTAATAAGGTCGAGTTGCAATAGCAGTTCAACTACATGTACATGTTTGTCTTTAATCAAAGGACTTACCCTTGATTTGGGACGTGTGATTGATTAGAAAATTTCTTGCAAAATGCCCTAATAACATTAAAATTGTTTTTTTCGTTTTAAGTTGTGTGTTCTTATTTTCGACAAGCTGTATTCCTGTCCAAGTCAATTTTTTAGTTCTCTCCAAAACTGTGCTCAAAATCGTTTCCAAGATCGATAAAGATAAATTTTCTGTTGCATCATTATCAGTCCAAAACTTGCACCGTAGCTCCTGGAAAGAGTGAAGAAAAAAATGGCTATATCCAAATCAGTAAGAGGACATGATGGAATCTCCCAGATTGAAGTAGCGAGCAGAGACCAGAAGTCACCAGAGTCAGCAAGTGTGCAGATCTGTGTGTAGAAGAGAGAAAAAATAAAGAAATAATTTAAATAATCAAATCAAAGTATGAATTTCATTATCTTGATGATTGACGACGTGCGGTGGCATGTAATTCCCGGTCAACAACAAATAATAGTAGGTTTAGACACCTGAAAAATTCCACTCAGAACACTGGTGCTCTACCTCAACGCTCAAGTGATGTTTGTGTAGGCCCCACTCTACTTACCGCTTAGCGGTAGTGAATCGCTTGAGGTACGGTACTCTGTGTCATTACAAAGAGTGCATTTATCTTCATTGTTTTATGTTGAAGGCACTACGCATTCATATGTAGAAGCACTCTAATCAGAAAGAAACACCAGACTCTAGTTTTGGCCAGGAATCAGCATGATCAGGGTAACCACTGCTGAAAATTTGTCTTGCTTCATGACATCGGCATTATGGTGATATAATTCTGTGTATCTGGATGTATACGATACAGGGCCCTCCTGAGCATAAACGCATTGGGTACTAGACCTGTGTATAATAAAAACTTAAACATTTGGCCTTATCGTGAAATTTGGTGTTTGTGCGCTCGTTGTGTACAAAGTCAATGGGAGTGGATCACCGCCGTTGACGAAATAAACGGCAGTGAATGGACTGGTGACAAAAACTACGATAATGCCAAACATTCCTCTGAAACAGCATATTTTCAGCCATGGTCCATGCCAGTGCTCCTAAATAATTTAATCGCCTGAGTCCTGACCAGTTTATTTAGAAATCTGACTGAAGTCTTTGTGAAGAAAAATCTGCTGGAATTGTGCAAAAACATTATTTCTAAAATAAAGACTTTTTAATTTTAATAGTAGTCATGCCAAAATGCATGATTCTAAAATTATATCAGATCTGTATCTGTCATCTGACCTGAATGCATCGTCAGAACAAGTACAGACTACAGTTTCCAAACATGCTTACCTTGACTTTTGACTGGATCAAACAGCGTAACCTGCATCGGCAGCAAGTGAATGGGACCGTACAGCTTGGAGTTTTTCAATATTCAGAGCAACACAACGAAGACTGTCGAGTGGACAAAATCGGTCTTTCCAGTTCACAATTCAATAAAAAATGAACAAAGTAACACAGTTCTGGTTCTCTTATAGTCTGAAGATGTCGAAATCGGATATCACAACACATGAAGAAAACGGTAAATTCGAAGAAAAATAGAGACCAGGAAGGTGTATCAGTGTATTATGCACAGAGAGATAGTGTGTAGTCGATCATGTGACGTCATTATTCTCGACTGTTTTCGATCGCGTGAATGTCTGCCTGGGGGCGGCTGGGGGGCTGAGAAGGGTCTCTATTAATTTCATTTCTTGCATTTCCACAACATCTGTAAGACTTTTTAGTGACATATTTGTGTATAAAAAGACAAGACCTTTCCATTCATATATAATTTGTCTATAATCATCACTTTCGTGAATTTTCTTTGTGTGTATCCTTTAAGCAATTTTCGGTCTGACATGCACTTACATAATGTTGCGAAATTTTTGGAACCACATACCCGGGTGACGCAAAATTGGTCTCAAAAGTTGCATAAGACTTAAAAGTAAAAACTCAGCGAGCGGCGCGGTCAAAAAATTTCGCATGGCAAAAATATTGCGCGATTCGTTGAGGGGGGCCTCCGAGGCCCCCCCCGGCCTAGATAGGGTTAACTGGGCTATATCAGACCAGTATAAACAGCTACTGATCGTGCAATTGCCGTGAAAATTTGCACGCGTGTAGAGCCGGATGTAAACTACAAGACTGCATGGTAAAATTTCTTAAAGATTAATTCTTCATATTTTTAACTAATTAATTATGCAAATAAACGAATGAAATTTGCCCTAAATTTTGTTTTTTGTGTATGTTTTGCCTTTAACTCAATTCATATAGCTAGTAGAATGCTAATTTTTGGTTGGAGTATCAATTATTACACTTCTAACAAATATCTACAAAAAATTGTAAAAATATAATCAATTTCTTATGTATTTTATTGTTTTTTAAATTCTTAAGTACATGTATTTCTTTGTTTTTTCAAACCTTTGTTTTTTTATTATTTTTTCCAATGAACTTTGTCGGGGACCCTTCTGCGATAATAAATAGCATAAAATAAATCCATTTAAACCAACAAAAGTAAAAATGATCATATATCTATGATTTTTGGTTGAAAAACACAATTTGCATTGACTTTGTACTTGGAATCACGTTTTTGAGCAATTTCGGGTCTGACATGCACTTACAAAATGTTGCGTAATTTCAGAACCGTGCCCCCGGGAGTCGCAATTTTGGTCTCAAAAGATGCGCAAGACTTGAAAGTAAAAAGTCAGTGAGCGGCACGGAAAAAAACTTTGTGCGACGGCGTGGTGATGCACCCCAGTTTAATAAGGGTTAACATACCGCTTAACGTTGAGATCTTACGCATGGGGAAGGGGGGGTCATCAATTTATAAGGTAAACTAGATCCAAGATTACTACTGGGAAATTCTATACATAATAAGAATAATGAATACTGATTTAGAGAAACTATTGACTGAACTATACATTCTTCTGCACTATACAAGAGACATCTGATATGCTTCTTATTAATGAAATTGATGGGTTTTGAGTATGAACGTCCAACCCCTGTACTCAAGATGTAACGCCCACAATCACATCATGGCTTCAATAGTTTATGAAGAGAGAAAAATGGGGGCTAGAAATACAAAAAGGTTGCACATTTCAAGGAGTTACCATACATGATTGTAGTTTTTTTGTTACCTCACCTTGCGGATAACCTTGTGGCATTCCTTTTGGCCTGTAATTCGGTTTCATGTTTGGAGGGTGCATCATGCTGGGAGGCTGGTGTAATGGTGCCCTGAACTGATGAACAGGAGCTATCCGCTAAAATTGGCAAAGTTTCAAAATGCAGATGACATTTTATGTGCTCATAAATGGCAAATTTAATAGTGAAACTCAGTGCAATCAATCTCTTTGTCTTGTATTTAAATGTTTATTTTGAATTGATCTCGTAGAATAGTGCTTTAAAGATCTTCTTCTCCTCATGATCTATATGGTCCTATAAGAAAAAAAAAATCTCTGAAAAAAACCCCCCTCTCTCTTATCACCCAATTATGCCATATAAAAAACATCCAAGCTTCTGATGCTAAAAACCATGTTAGAATATGGCAAGGCACATGAAAAGCTTGAGAAACCATCATTATCATCCTCCTCCTCATCATGATCATCTTCATGATCATCACCATTATCACCACCACCATCATCATCATCATCATTTCATCATCATCATCATTTCATCATTATCATTATTCATTTATTTTTATTTTTTTCTAAAAAGATTGTTTGTTTGTTCATTTATTTATCCTCTTATTTTTTGGTGGAGGGGATAGCTGATGATTATTTTCCCTGTTTAACTTACCAGTTTATGGAGGGCTACCCCTGCAGCTCTATCTATAGCCATAGACTCAGTTGTGCAAGGTGGACCATCGTAACTGATACCGGTTCCTAGAGTACATACAGCTTTCACCATGCCCTGTCATAGGAAAGGAAAACATACTTCATTAAAGGTCAAGTCCACCTCAGAAAATTGTTGATTTGAATCAATAGAGCAAAATCAAACAAACACAATGCTGCAAATTTCATCGAAATCGGATGTAAAATAAGAAAGTTATAACATTTTTCAGTTTCGCTTATTTTTCACAAAACAGATCAATGCACAACTCAGCGAAATTCAAATGAGAGAGTCGATAATGTCTATCACTCACTATTACTTTTGTTTTTTGTTTTTTCCACATGTTCAGGGAGAAATAAAACTTTGTTTCACTTGACAAGGAGGAGAAAATTAGAATATTTCATATAATAAAATACAAAAGAAATAGTGAGTGGGTGACGTCATCAGTCTGCCAATTTGCATACCGACCAGTTTTGTGAAATTAAGCGAAACTTTAAAATGTCATAACTTTCTTTTTTACATCCAATTTTGATGAAATTTTCAGTGTTTTGCTAGTTGGATTTTTCTCCTTTTTTCAAATCAACTTTTTGTTGGGGTGGACTTGTCCTTTAAGAATCTATATTGAATGAATCACATGAATGTCGTTGCAGTAAATGAATTGATTTCATGAAAAAATCTGTAAAATCTAGGATAATTGTCATTAACATTGTAGATCTAGATTTGTTGAAATAACATCAACTAAACTTTGTTAAATCAAGAAATCTATTAAAAGCTGAAAAAAAACCCAATCACATTGAAGATTACCAACACAGATAAGCACATGTGGGGCAGAGGGTTATTATTGCTTGGAAAAAGACTGTAATGCCATGCTTATTTTGCTAATTTCTCTGCAATTACATGTTTTCTTCCAGAATCCTTTGACACATAATTTAATCTATACGGGTACATGTACTTGGGTGGTCATTTATCTAATTCTGTACAGTACAAACTCATTTTAAAATCATTACCTCAACTGGCATTTTATCTTTGAGATTTGTTTCATACTCTTCCCCATTTTTCAATGACCTGATCAATGAACAACGATGCTACAAAAGACATTTATAACAAGCAAAATAATATACCAGGGTTCCCACAGAAATTTGAAAACAAAATTCCATGACTTTATTGCTGTTTCCAAGACTTCCCGTGACGTCCCCGGACTTATGTAGAATTTGGGATGTCACAAAACTGGGAAAAATGGAAATCACCAATTATTATAGCAGAGTATGATCACAGAGTATGAGAGTTTGTGAGACACAACAAACTGGAAAGCTGCCATAGCCAAGGGGTAAATGCATTTTCATGACTTTTCCATAACTTTTCACAAATCTTCCAAATATTCCCTGACTTTCCATGACCACAAATTTGTCCAGGATTTTCCATGACTGCAGGAACCGTGTATACTCAACACAATCATCAAAGTACAGAGTTAACATTTCAAATACAAGATCGATAGGTTGTATGATTTAGTGAAATACCATGAGGTAACCCTAACCTGTGGAAGCTTGTGAAAGGCAAACTTCGGTGGAGGGAGTTTCTGCGCCATGCACCAGCCTTTCAACATCTCGGTTGCCGGCGGTATAGCCATCAGCGGCGGTCCCTGGTAATAGTCCTGCCCCTGCGGTTGCATGAACGGTGGACCAGGGGGCATCCTGGGCGGTGCGGGGCCACGGTGGTGGGGGCCTCTCTGGTGGTATTCTGGTGGTGTGTACTGTGGTCCATGCATCGGTGGTGGTGGTTGGTGGTATCCAACCGGTGCACCAGGCATCATCTGTGGTGTCATGAATGGTTTCTGAGGTGACATCTGCATACGGTGAGGTGGCGGTGGCATTGGGCTACCGGTGCCATGCATCATGATGCTTCCTTGATCCATCTGTAAATTATCCATTGAATGTGTCAAAATTATTATCAAAGTAATTTGGGTTGGCCACATTATGAGGTAATACTCTCCTTCTTTGCTGCTTCCGTCTTATTGCTTTATTTCACTTATAAAATTGTATATATTTCATTTTATGTATTTTTTTGTCTGTTCCACACATATTTTATCATATGTTTATTTTATACCGAGAAAAATAAACTTTTTTATAATAAATTGCCACTTACATGTACCATTACATTATCAAAAAGACAAAAAATCATTTCTAAAATCAGGCTAGTGTCAAGTGGCCATGGTCACTTTGGCAAAAAATCAGGCAGGGGGGGAATATGTTTGAAAAATATGAATGATGTGCAATGTGATATAATGAGTGCACAAGTAAGTATAATTTCAATTTTCTGAGAAACTGGCATTTTATGGAATTTTTATCACATGACCAACAGGGAGCTGCTCGCATATGACATCATAAAGCTAAAACATGAAAAATCCATAACTCTGTTGATCCTTGACGGATTTACGCCAAATATTCACAATTGTTTTTTTCTTTTTTGTCTGCTTTTATTAAAACCCATTTCATGCCAGGGTGAACTTCCCATCTTACAAGATATTGTACTAAAAAGGTTTCTCTATAAATCAATGTGGGGGTGTCGTGGTCTAGTGGTTACGACTCTCGTCTTTCAATCAGAAGGACATGGGTTCAAATCCCAGCCATGGCATGTTTTTCCTTCAGCAAGAAATTCACCCACACTGTGCCGCACTCAACCCAGGTGAGGTGAATGGGTACTAGGCAAGACTAATTCGTTGAATGCATGGAGCGCTATTTTAAAAAATCAAATTCCTTGATTTTTCCTTGACTGGAAAAGTAAAATAATTTTCCCTGATGGGCTGGGAAACCTGTTAAATCATGAATAATCTAGGAGTGATTCCTACCTGCTCCGGTTTGGACGGGGACGATGCCATAAAGGGTTGCTTCATCATGCCCGGTGGTGGCGGCTGCTGCTGGAACACCGGCTGTCCAATCGGAGTAGGTACTTGTACCATGAACGGCTGCTTGGACATGGGTGGCTTCTGGAAGGTCTCCTTGTCCCCCGTGGGGTGGGGTCCCATCAGAGGGCCACTCTGAGGGTGGGGTGCTACCTGTCCCATGGGTTTGGAATGCACTACCGGCCCGCCCTGGGGCAGGCTGATGGGGCTGCGAGGGGGTGCACTGGTGTTCTTGGCTGATTCTGTGAATTGAAAATCAGGAAAGTCATTGAAGAATATTTCAGTATTCATCAAATAGGGAAAAAAATATACATCGAAAATTCAAAATTCATTTGTTTTTATTTTCACAGAATAATAAAGAAAAAATTACCGAGTCTAAGGGATTACTATTCGATTCCTTCATATCTAAAGCATGATAAAACAAGTGGAATGCCTCTGGCCGTCTCACCTGCATCACGCGGTTCAATATAGCATCAGTGCTGACTTTGAAAACTACTCTAACTCGCACAAGATGTTCAGTGATACATGGTTACTTTTATGTCCACTTTTTATGAACTAGACGAATAAACTTACAGAGATATGATGGTTATTCAACAAAAAAACCCAACATGGCCAAAGTTCATTGACCTTACATGACCTTTGACCTTGATCATGTGACTTGAAACTCGCACAGGATGTTCAGTGATACTTGATTACTCTTATGTCCAAGATTCATGAATCAGATCCGTAAACTTTCAAAGTTATGATGGTAATTCAACAGATACACCCAATTCGGCCAAAGTTCATTGACCTTTGACCTTGGTCATGTGACATGAAATGCGCACAGGATGTTCAGTGATACTTGATTACTCTAATGTCCAAGTTTAACGAACTAGATCAATAAACTTTCAAAGTTATGATGGTAATTCAACAGATATCCCTAATTCGGTCAAAGTTCATTGACCCTAAATGACCTTTGACCTTAATCATGAGAGCTGAAACTTGCACAAAATGTTCAGTGATGCTTGATTACTATTATGTCCATGTTTCATGAATCAGATCCATAAACTGTCAAAGTTATGATGGGAATTCAACAGATACCCTCAATTCGGCCAAAGTTCATTGAACCTAAATGACCTTTGACCTTGGTCATGTGACATAAAACTCACGCAGGATGTTCAGTGATAATTGATTAACCTTATGTCCAAGTTTCATGAACTAGGTCCATATATTTTCTAAGTTATGATGACATTTCAAAAACTTAACCTCAGGTTAAGATTTCGATGTTGATTCCTCCAACATGGTCTAAGTTCATTGACCCTAAATGACCTTTGACCTTGGTCATGTGACATGAAACTCTAATAGGATGTTCAGTAATACTTGATTAACCTTATGGCCAAGTTCCATGAACTAGGTCCATATACTTTCTAAGTTATGATGTCATTTCAAAAACTTAACCTCAGGTTAAGATTTGATGTTGACGCCGCCGCCACCGTTGCCGCCGCCGTCGGAAAAGCGGCGCCTATAGTCTCACTCTGCTATGCAGGTGAGACAAAAAGCTGAAATAGTCAATGTTTCTATGTCGAGTTGGTGTGAATTTTGTCATCACTGCATCAAGTTTTTTCATCACTAACTGAATTTAATTTTAGTGATTTCCATAATTCATAGCAAAACTAATTAGAACTAGCTTTCAATTCGAGGCATTTAGTAGTTATTTCCTTTTGGTATGTTGAGTGTGTTTCTTCACACATCAGGCATTACAAAGATGATTTATAGAACTAATATGGCACCAACAGTTTGAAACCATTCAAGACCACAGTCTGCATTGAAGTCCCTCAACTGGACAGGCTAATATAGAGCTGCAACTTTACTTTAACATGACACATACTATGCATATAGAGCAATCTACATGTGTAAAACACAATCAACAACATCATCTAATGTTCAGATATTTGTATGTCAAGAATCTGATTCAACTGTGCACAGAACATACTACTTTCTGTTATTTGGTGTATGACTCAAAACATGAACTTACCGAAAAGTTCTGCCACAGAAACTTGCTTAGTATACCCTACTCTCGATGAGGTACTAGATTCCTGACCAGCGGTTTGATTGGTTTTCTCTGCTGGTTCCTCAGTAGGATTCCCTGAACTGATGTTGAGAAGGCGACACAACTGCTCTGTTTGAGACTAAAAAAAATCAAAGAAAGAAATGACATTAATAAGTTATTCAATGCATTTCAATTGCGGTAACAATTAAAAAATTGAATTTGAACAGAATCCTTTTAAACAACCTTCCAAGACCTTCGAGTAGAAAAATCATATGCAAAGTAATTCTGATACAAATTGATAATTGCAAAGAAACTTGCCAAATAAGTAATAATAATTGTACATTTATATTGCGCAATTTCTATACTTTTGTACAGTATATACTCAAATGCGCATTACAATAATGTTATTATCATTATTACTCTGGCTATAGCCGTGCTGGCACTCTGGCATATTCAAGGAATTTCTTCCTACCAGGTACCCATTTACCTCACCTGATTTGCATGCAGCACAGCAAGTAAGAGTACACAGATCCTTTTCTGAGGTTTAATGCCATTTGTGTTGGCAATCTTTCAGTTTTGTAACTTGTGTTGGCGATCTTTCAGTTTTGTAACTTGTGTTCACTACTTCAAAATGTTTGATGGCATAACCTTTGTCAGAGTTTTCTTACAAGATGAAGAACTATGATGCTATGATAATCATTCAGAAGTATTGCATTGCACACTGGTGAAAAGCTGTAGCTCAGACCTTCAAACGTTAATCCTACATTAAACGTACCTTTCGATATGTGTTTGGTGTCATCCTCTCCACATCATCTTCTTCCTCACCATCCTCATCTTCATCTTGAGACCCGATGCTTGTTACATATTCCTCATCCTCTGGACCCTCCTCATCCTCTTCCGTTGTGCTCGTCGTCTTCCGTGTCCTCTGTCCGTCCCCATCCTCATCCTTGACCCTCGCAGGACTATCCTGTACCTGCATCAGCTTCTGCCAGATTGAAGAGAGTTCGTCCACGTCTTCCGCTTCCACCGGTACCTTGTCCTTGGTAAGGCGTGGTAATCGAGCCGAAGGTGAACCTTGGTGCTTCGGTGGCTGATCTGCTTCCACCATCTTCTTCACCACCGGCGGAACACTCTCCGTTCTATCGTCTTTCTGTAATCTCTCACCCTGTCCACCTCTTCTTTGATTGGTGTCATCATTGCATCCTCCTGCAGCCTTTGCAACATCCTGCACTTCACCGAGATCTTGATTCCGCTTCAGGATGGTGACCTTCTTCTCAGAAACGGGAGATCCTCTGTGGCCTTTCTGGTACCTCTCACCCTTCGCATCGGTTTTACCTCCTGGGATCTTCCCCAAGCCTTGCATTCCCATCTTGGGTTGCTGGGCAGAGGATGACTGTCTTACTGGAGGAACGGTGGCTTTGGCCTGAGAGGAGTTGGTAGTGGCTTTGGCATATGAGATGGGTGATCCTCCTACATCTTCTCTTACTTTCGTCCTTGAATACACCTGCACAGCAATGTAATAATGTAGATTAAGCTTTACTCTTTAGTCAAGTGGTCCAAATAAATAATCAACATTGCATGTACATTATAATGCACATCACTCACATAAGTGAATCCCTATGCACTTAAAGATATAGAGAAAAGCTCAAGTTAAACTTACAGGTCAGAAAAGAGTTTGAAAATATTCCTGGTACATGGACCTAAATATGAAGAATAAAATGAGCAATTACAAATATTACATAATTACATGAATGAATAACTCAATTTTTTCAATTATATTATACTCAATCAATCAACTTTGGTTTTAAAGAATTTCTCAAGAAAACAGTGCTTACTTAATAAAGTGAAATGAAGAGAATGTCAGAAATAGTTTTCTTATTTACCTGGCTAGGGAATGATTCTTGCTGGACCGGCTGGTTCTGCCGCTTGCCCATGCCACTGGGCTGCGATGACCTCGGGCTTCCTGCTGCCTCTGCTGATCCTAGCTGGGCCATACGATTCCTGTAGTACTCCTGGCTTTGAGTATGTCCTGGGTCACTCACTTTCTTCACCTAAAGGGTAGGCCACAGGAAAAAAAAGAAAGCAATTATTTGTAAAGCTAAAGGATAGATTCTACATGCATAGTAAACATTAAGTCGGTAGATCCTGTAAGATCCTACAATCCGACAACGGAACATCGACAAATGATTACAAGAGTGATTAATTTTTAATCAAACTAGTTGATCTTAGTCAAGCCATGCGATTCCTGTAGTACTCCTGGCTTTGGGTATGACCTGTGCTATTGTCAATCACTTTCTTCACCTAAACGGTAGGCCACAGGAAAGAAGAAAGCAATTACAGAAAAGCTAAAGAATGAATTCTAAATACATATAGTATACTACGTTGATAGGTCCCTTAGGATCTTAATAGTTATTATTATTATTATTTATTTGGCGTCACCTGTGCCTGGGAGGCGAAAAGCGAACTGAATCGCTGTGACCCGCAGGTCTCTCCTCCCGATATAACCGATTGGGGGGAATGCAGGTGGACCACTACACCGCGGTTTCCCCCTACTCTTATACGAATAGTGCAATGGGTTCTTAACGTGCAAAGGTGGTGACTCTCCTCTACACGGGGCCTCCATTTAACGTCCTATCCTGTTCTGTAGTTGACTACAGAACCACAATAAAATGGTAATTCTAAACTATGTGTAGTTGAGCTTAGTTGAACCATGCACTTTCTGTAATACTCATCAGGGGTTTGAGTACGTCCTGCGCATTTGTCGGTCATTTTCTTCACCTAAAGGGTAGCACACCAAAGCCGAAGATAAAAATAAAGCAATAATAACAATGAAGCCGATATTTCTATAACCTGTTTCCCACAAGATACAAAGTGCTTTGAGATGCCATCCTTGGTAAGTACAGGAGACGAAATATATACAAACTATCAGGCACAGAGAGCAACAGTATTGGTCTAAATACATTGAATACAGAAGCAATGACAACATATTAGAGTCAACCCTAACTACATGCATGTATAACAGTACACATTATTTGGTAGATCCCTTAGAAACTTGAAATCCTACCGCAGAATCATGTCATATGTAAGGCGCCAGACCTAATTAGGGTTTAGTTTCACAATAAAGGACCACTCAAAAGTAATATAATTTGCTGAAGTAAGATTGTATTTCACTTCCTGGTGCATTGACCCTTTTACCCTGTGCTGCTGGGTAATATTTCTATGTATATGCCAATAAATCAATAAATGAAAATCAAATAATGAAAAATTCTAACAACATTTAGCATTTATGGAGGAAAGGAAAAAATAATTAGAAATATTAGAAATCTCATATGAAAATATAATGGTTTTTTATTTCATGATTTTGACATTAAAACCTCACTGATTTTTATACAACCTATGTCAAATTAATAATGATAATAAAACAAAACACACCCTTATGATTTATTACTCTTGCATATAAATGATATTTATATACTTTCATTGTTATTGTATTAATGTTGATTTCAGTCTTTTGTCTGTGCTATCATGTCGTCGCACGCACCACGAACCGTCCTCTCTGCGCTCTTCGATGCGAAAGTTAAGCGCACTGTATCTATTCCACGAGCCGTCCTCTCTGTTACGTTGCCCGCTGTGGCGTAAATAATTAACTTCAAGAAAATATAAAGATACGGGATGAAACTTTGGAACCTGAACTTTTTAACGAAGACACTGGTAAATAATTTGCTCTCCTTGTAGGTGCACTTATTGCCGGTTTAAAAAAAAACTTTTCTTTAAATGCGTTTTCTGCAAAAGTAACTTTCGCATCGAAGTGCGCAGAGAGGACGGTTCGTGGTGCATGCAATGATGTAATTATTTCTTATACACAATAAACCAATGATTAATTCTCCCTATCACATATGGCCAATACCAAGCAACATTTTTTTTTTTTTAAACAAGTCCACACCTAGTTACCAATAATGCAAATAGCATTTCCATTTATTTGAAAGCAAGATAAAAGAGCATTGTAGATTAAATGCCTTGCTCACGGGCATAGGTGCCGCGGCCGGGGATCGAACCCCGGACTTTCCATGTATAGCCAGGCGCCTTAGACCACTCGGCCACGGCCATCAACCTGCGATACCGATATCTGATCGTTTGCTTTTGGGGTGAACAGTTCCGGTTCCGGCGCAGTGTGATATCACTGATGCTTCGAATGTGCATAACGCCCTGAACTTGTCTTTTCCAAATTCATAAAAATTCTCGAGATCAGTGCCTCTACCCATGCTTCACAGAAAATATATCAAATGAAACCAGTGGCGGACCGTGACCCGGAGGAGACAAGCATTGGGGGGGCACAGCATTGTTCAAAGACTATGCAGTCCCCCCCCCATGCTTTGTCTCCTACGGGTCACGGTCCGCTACTGAATGAAATGTAAAATACCTTTGCAAAATTGTTAACAGTAAGCAAGTGATGTCTTTGGCGCACAATGTGAGTAAAGAAAGTGCATGTTTAGGAGGGAAGTTTACATAACAAGCATTACAAGTAACAAAATAAAAATAAATAGAGCATCGCAGGCAGCCATACACTTACACAGCGTTATAGTTTGAATTGACTCAATTAAGTTACATATTGTTTTGACTAAGCCTTTAAACCTATCTATAGATTATCACACCTGAGGTTTCACGACAGCCATCGTCTTCTCATGCCCCTGGTGACCTTTGACCTTGGACTGACCGTAGCTGATGTTGATGAGAGCAGAGGCGTTGAGACGGTAACCTCGCTTCCCGGTACACCGTAGCTCCAAGGCACCAGGAAACTCCTCATCAAAGACAATATCATATGTGGTGTCCAGGACAGTATTCCCTAATTAGTAAACAGTAGAATTGCAGCAGCATAAAATGAGCATATTACATACACAAATGATCACAACCTTTCAAATATTTTGATTGTTCTTGTTGCCAGTGTAAAAGGTGGGAAGGTACATTCATACATAAACAATGTGGGTTCGTGCTGCAAAAAATTAGATAGGGCTCTTGTTAGCAAGAAATTCCTAAGCAATGGTCTCTATTTCACCAACAATTCATAGTCTATACATTGCACAAAAAAATCATGAACATACAGTCATGTAGGTACCCTTTTACTTTTAATTTGTCTCTGAAGCAGGGATGCCAACCTAGTAAGACAAACTAGAGAGTATTTTGAGAGATGGAAAAGAAATCATCTGGGGTAGAAAAACAAGGATTTTCAATATCCTGCAATAGACAGTAAGGTATAACATAATTTTGGGAAAAGTACTTCTATGAAACTTGCTATATTTTCATTAAAAAAAAAGTTCTTAAAAAGGAACAGTTGGCAGCTCTGTTAAGGCCACCGCACACCTTACGACCCGACTGGTCGCCGACTGGCTTGCGACTGAGTGAGGAGAGATGTGACGTCACAGCGCTTGTCAGGTTCACAGTCGCAGACCGGTCAGAGACAAGTCGCAAGGAAAATCGGAAGGATTTGACATGTCGAATCCTTATGACTGGATCGCAAGCTCAATCCATCCTCCAGCCAATCAGACAGCAGAGTTGCATAACGCGTATTATGATAAACAACGCGCATACGCAGTAGTAAGCGCAATTTCTCAGATGCTATGCCAAAAAGCGCATGCGTGAGTCGCAGATCGGATCGCAAGGTGTGCAGTGTCGAGGCTTATGACTGCCTTGCGACTCATCTCCACTCACTCAGTCGCAAGCCAGTCCACGACCGGTCGGGTCGTAAGGTGTGCGGTGGCCTTAAAAGATATATTTGGGGTTGAGCTCATTCCAAAATATGGACTTGCATAACAGCTTTGAAAACATTCCGCCACCTGTAAAATGTTGGTTGTGTACAGGCTTTAGAGCAAGTTAAATTGTATCTTGTTACCTGTATGAATAGCAGTAACGACCCCTCTGAGCCCTAGGGGTACAGTGAACCCCTCTCGGACGTTGATGACTCTATCAAAGAGCTGATAGGTTGCATCGGGATCGGCAATCAGATTCCCTTGGCCTTCCATAGGCTGAAGAAAAAAATATAACAAAGACATTGCAACAACCTCTTATCTAACAAAATAACAATCAACATACATGTGTTTGTGAATCCGTCCCCCAATTCTATCAATTTTTACTTCAGGAAGTCGAAGTCGAGATAATTTCAGAACATTTTGTCATTGCATTCACAAAGTGTCCCAAAAGGCCAAATCAGATGAATAGGCTAATGGCTATAATTTCCCAAAATATCTTGAATGGTCTCGCTTCACTCCATAAATACTGTACTATCATGGTGCACAAAAATTAGATTCAATCAGTACTTTCAACACCCTCTATAATAAGCTTTAAATGCAATTAAATACAATTTATCTGAGTCAGCTGAAATCCACATGGCACTGTGCATGGAAATGGTAACAAGGGAATATTTCATAAAGCATCTTGTCAGTGCTTTTCACTGACAAAAATGCAATTAACCAATCAGAAGCAGGGATTTCAGTAGCTTATAACATATATTCATAGAAAAAAAGACAGGTAAAACCCCCTTGTCATGAAATTCTCCCCAGAAGGCAGAACATACTCACCCTGTACAGGAGATGGGGTCTGACGGAGAGTTTCACTTTCTTTTTACTTGGCGATTCCTTGATCTGAAAACAAAAATGGGTATAAACAATGTTAGTCAGTCCACATACAGTGCTGCACTCAAGCCGGTCAGGTAGAGAGGGGCCTCACAGAAATTTTCTGCTTGAAAACACACACAGCTGCTCTGATAAAACAAGTTAAAGAGTAGCAAAGTATGGCATCATCAATGTTCTTTCTGTGTATTTGAGCAGTTTCATGACCTTACACCATGCACATGTACATCAACACTCAATGCATGATGAAAAAAAAATCTACCAAATATGGCAGGAATGGGTTCATGTTGGCCAAGGGCATGGCCAATGGAACAGCACTCTTATCCAGACTGCAGGGTGCTCAGGGTGCTAGATGTTGTAACTTCTGAAGGTATTCTTTCACTCTCCCGAATATGACAAGAAGACACTTGTAGAACCGTCTAGTTTGGGTGGTCCTTCCCCAGGACCATCACCTGCCCACAAAAGATCACATGGTGTACCATAAAACTTCTACATACTAGTACATGTAGTTACCAAGAATGCATATAGCATTTCAATTTATTTGAATGTAGGATAAAGAGCACTGTTGATTAAACACCTTGCGCACGGGCATTACTGCCGTGGCTAGGGGTTGATCATGACCCCCGGACTTCCATGTGTCTACTCAGGCGCCTTCGACCACTCGGTCACGTCGCCTCCGCACTTTCCACACTTGATGTTATTCAATGGCTTATGCATGTTTGTATAAACACAGGCAAGGATGGAGCCAGAGGTCAGCCTGGTCCCACTTCATCGACAACTAAATTCCCAGAGACAAAGCCCTGTACCTTCTCAATCTCTTCCTCGATGAGTTTGATGACCGGTGCCTCCAGATCCTTGGACCCTATCTTGCTCTTGGGTGCTTTGGTGGACTCTTGCTTGTCGATCCACGACTTCACCTCCTCCAGACCGTAGACAACCCCGGCAAACATCTCGTCCTCGAACAGCGAATCGTTGAATCCCTTGCCTCTCAAGTGCTGGATCACAGCTGGAAACCTGCAAGATATGATGGTGAATTGCGAATTGGTTATCACCCACTTTGTAAACTTTCCATATGGTCTCATGAATGATTTATGTTTAGATCTGACTCTTGACTTTTTCTGTTTAACATTTAGATCTATAGAAAAATAACATACATAGCCATGCCGGACAGCTATAAACCAACACACAATAATTTGTTTGCACTATGTTGTAGATAGCAAATAGAGTATCTGGCTTGCATAAATAATACTGACACTGTTGGATCATTCATAAAGAAAAATTTTCTCACCCCACATGGTCAACTCCGATTTCACCTACGTCCAGTGTGCCTATCAACCATTCGGACTAAATGCCATTTTGCTCATTTACTATTTTGTCTAATTTCTAATTAGGCTATACCTTTTTAGTCTAATAACGACTTGGATATTTCTTAAGAAAGCAACCTACTTAAGAACTGCCCCCTAAACATGAAATCCTTGTTTTGCACTCGGATGCTCCTGCAATATAAACATCTTGCTGCTCATATTAACAAATTGAAATCTTAAAAATTTCTTAACACTCTTATTGTCTGATGGATTTACATGTACATCAACTTTACCAATAATTTCTTACTTTTTTACTATTTTCATTAAACAAATTTATCATCAGTGTAAATTTTCCTTTCAAAGCTGAACATTAGTTTTGGCAAATTTCATTGTTCTTAACTGGGAGATCACAAAGGGAAATGATATTGAACTAACTCTGTAAGATAGGCATCGAGTATCTCCATGAGCTGAATGGAGTAGATCCATTTGCCTTCGTTGTTGCGTCTTGTGAAACCCGGAACCTCCTGCTCGGACTTGTTGAACTTGAGGTTGAGGCCGACGTTGACACTAGATCCTCGGAAGCCTTCGTCACACCTCCTAAATTGCGTGAAAGAGATTAGACAGAGAATAAAATTTCAAAGGAAACAGGGAAAAAAGCATCAGAAACCATCTCCAATGCCATTCGCCTAAGGCCAGATCCTTTTGAGAAGCAAAAATAAAATTTTCAATGTAAAAATGCCATTATAAAAGAAGGCTGCCCCCACATTTGAAAATGAAGACCTTTTTTGGTTTTGTTTTGTTTTTTTGCTTGTCAATTTTTTTCAGGTACAAAATATCCTTTCTTTGTTTACAGAGGACATTGTGCAAATTTTCTGTAGAAACAAATTGCAACACTCATGGATTTCCATAGTTATGATTGATTGGATTAATCATAACTCTTTGCAAAGACGGGGTCCAGATCTCTCAGAATTAATGCAACTAGTGATGTCACAACAAGTATAGCTTCACACATTTGAATATCATAACTAGTGATGAGATGTACAAAGCACTCATCATGAGCTTGAAATCACATGTGGCCGGGTCAGTCCCATTTAAGGAACCTGGAAGCTCTGGGGTTCTAGATGCTCTTTGATGCAGTCTCTGCTTTATTTTAGACTGCTTGAAGAAGACAGTTAAATACTTTTTAGGAAAACACAGGCATGAAAGTTTTGTAGAAAGGCAAAATAGATTGTATTTTAAAGAGTCTATATCTAGTAATTACCATTTTCTCTTAATACTAAATAATATAGGATTTGCACATATCCACCTTGCTAGGTGCTCAAGGTGCTCTTATATAACCCCCGCTACGCTAGTCTACCGGTTCCAGTGTGCACAACTTTTTGAGGAATCACTTCCTGCCGGTAACCATTTACCTCACCTAGGTTGAGTGCAGCACAATGAGGGTAACTTTCTTGCTGAAGGAAAGCATGCCATAACTTGGAATTGACCCACGTCCTTCAGATGGAATGATGAGTCTTAACCACTAGACCTCATAATAGTTAATAACTTAACTCTTGATAGTTGGCAGCTATGAATAAGGGTGCAACTTGCATGTATTATGTAATGCACAAATTGAGAGGAGGGTATTGGTGCTATACTCACGATGGTCGAGGTCCTCTTGTCACAAACACGGATCCAGTCAGTCTAGATACTTGCATTGATGAGATGCCTAAGCGCTGAGCTACCACGTAACTCTCCAGGTATTGCACTGAGTGGGACTACACAAAATATGGAAATGAAATAACAGAATATGTCATAAAATAAATTTATTCAGAAAAAACATGAAGTTAAATAATACAAGTGGAATGCCTCTGGCCGTCTCACCTGCATCACGCAGTTCAATATAGCAGCAGTGCTGACTTTGAAAACTACTCTAACTCACACAAGATGTTCAGTGATACATGGTTACTATTATGTCCACTTTTTATGAACTAGACCAATAAACTTACAGAGATATGATGGTTATTCAACAAAAAAACCCAACATGGCCAAATTTCATTGACCTTACATGACCTTTGACCTTGATCATGTGACCTGAAACTCGCACAGGATGTTCAGTGATACTTGATTACTCTTATGTCCAAGTTTCATGAATCAGATCCATAAACTTTCAAAGTTATGATGGTAGTTCAACAGATACACCCAATTCGGCCAATGTTCATTGACCTTTGACCTTGGTCATGTGACCTGAAATGCGCACAGGATGTTCAGTGATACTTGATTACTCTAATGTCCAAGTTTCATGAATCAGATCCATAAACTTTCAAAGTTATGATGGTAATTCAACAGATACCCCCAATTCGGCCAAAGTTCATTGACCCTAAATGACCTTTGACCTTAATCATGAGACCTGAAACTTGCACAAAATGTTCAGTGATGCTTGATTACTATTATGTCCAAGTTTCATGAATCAGATCCATAAACTTTCAAAGTTATGATGGGAATTCAACAGATACCCCCAATTCGGCCAAAGTTCATTGACCCTAAATGACCTTTGACCTTGGTCATGTGACATAAAACTCATGCAGGATGTTCAGTGATACTTGATTAACCTTATGTCCAAGTTTCATGAACTAGGTCCATATACTTTCTAAGTTATGACGTCATTTCAAAAACTTAACCTCAGGTTAAGATTTTGATGTTGATTCCTCTAACATGGTCTAAGTTCATTGACCCTAAATGACCTTTGACCTTGGTCATGCGACATGAAACTCTAATAGGATGTTCAGTAATACTTGATTAACCTTATGGCCAAGTTTCATGAACTAGGTCCATATACTTTCTAAGTTATGATGTCATTTCAAAAACTTAACCTCAGGTTAAGATTTGATGTTGATGCCGCCGCTGCCGTCGGAAAAGTGGCGCCTATAGTCTCACTCTGATCAAGTAACGTCAACATCTATTATGCATGTTTGTTCAAAATATTTTGTTAACCATGATGTATATTCAAACATTCATTGATTTCTTGAATATTCACTGAGTTTCCTTTTGTTTACAAAGGACATTATGAAAATTTCCTGAAAAAAATTATGACACTGATGGATTTCCATAGAGTTACAATTGATTGGATGAAAAGTAACTCTTTGTAAGACGGGGCCCTGGTTTGTGACAAAAATCGACCCAACTTGATGAACTTATCCAAATACAATACTATGTATCCAATAGTAGAATAAAAGATTATCCCTTGCCTGCATTAGATGCCTTAACAGTGAGCAGCTACATTTCATATCATATCAAATATGAAAATGCAATATCACATTGCATCAATAAAATAACATACCTTTACATTTGTCAAC
Source organism: Lytechinus variegatus (assembly GCF_018143015.1). Classification (NCBI taxonomy): domain Eukaryota; kingdom Metazoa; phylum Echinodermata; class Echinoidea; order Temnopleuroida; family Toxopneustidae; genus Lytechinus; species Lytechinus variegatus. The sequence goes on from NC_054753.1 coordinate 18,044,676, forward strand.
TAATAGAAAATAAATGGTATCAGCAAGAATATAATATACAATTTTACCAAACGATGGAATAATATTACTTGCATGCATACAAAAGTATTTATTCCAAAATGTTTCTCAAAGAAGTGAAATAAGAATGAGCTTACATTTTGCGATGCTTTGATGTAATCCAGGTTTGGTTCAGTGGGAATTGTAAACAAAACCTGCACTCGTTCCTGATTTGTTTCTTGAACCTGAAAACAAAAATTGACATGGATCAGTATACACAAAGTGTAGAAATTAATCATTAGATTGATTTTTATGATTGATTGCAAAAAATTATCAGTGAAATCAATCACAAAAATATTGCTTTTAGATCAATAGCTATAAAGTTTTGTAATACATAGGTGTCAAACGATCAAAGTTACCTTTCAATTCCAATGGTGACTTTGACCATTAGAACAGTGACCTTTGCTTTTAATATCTATTGTTTGCATGAAACATCAGACTTATCTATCCAACTCTAATTTCTAACCATATTTCATACATATTTCCAAACAATTACATGTAATGTAGGTCAGGAAATGAAAGCAATTCAAAAAATAACATGAAAACTGGAAATATGAATGATAAGAATGGTGGTTTCATGGTTTGATAATGGTGTTGCTTTCCATAGTTGAGAGAGATAGGACCAATTGCAACTCTACGACACCACCCATGGCCACGCAATACAAAGCCTTAGATCAAACTCAGATTCCCACTAGTCTAAATTTACTCGTTGTACTACAAAAATTAAGGGCCCCCATCTTACAAAGGAATGCGATTGACTATGAACGGCCAGCAACGTCAACATCTAAAATGCAAATTTGTTCAAAATATTGTCTAGATATGATGTATATTCATATATTCATTCTGTTGCAGATTCAGTGTGATTCTCTTTCTTCACTAAGGAGATTTGTGCAAATTTCTTGTAGAAAAATTATGGTACGGATGGATTGCCATACAGTTAAGATTGATTCGATCAATCGCAACTCTTTGTAAGACGGGACAAATATCAATCACATTTTTTAGTTTGATATGAATTTATCTCAATGGATCCAATCAATAACTTTGGAAAGCCAGCAACGCTAACATCTAGGAAAGCATACCTGAATTAACAGTTTTCTAATTAAAATGTATTCTCATACATGCATCATTGCCTTTACAAATGAGTATACAGTATTCATCTCAGGTTCCATAGGGATAATGTGTACAATTTTTATATAAAAATCATGACATAGCTGGCTTTCCATAGTTGAGTTTGATTTAAATCTATCGCGATTTCAAAGCTGCCTGAATGTATTGTGAAAAAAATCCTATTTCTTATTTCTTTCTATTTTACTTTCAAGCTTAAACTCATATTTTTCTTTACAAATGAAAACAAAACACCAAAAATCATAATTCTTACAATTTGCAAGAATGCAAGAATCTTTTTTCTAGTAGAAAAACCGAATGTCACTTTCCCCTTAAAAATGCTACTAAATATGATAAAATCCTACTAAACGGCAGCTTTAAAACTCATTGTGAGACATGGCCTTGTTGATTTCCACTCACCTGTCCTTGGCAGCCATAGTGAGGGTTCCCTAGCATGAAACATGGTGCATCGACAGGGTAGAGCTCTGACAAGGTCTTGAACTGGTGGAAGCTGGGATCGTGGACAGCAATGTCCTGTTAGAAAGTAATTCAATTCAATTCAATTCAATTCTTTTATTTCATTTCCATTCAAAACATAATACAAAGTAATATAAAACAATACAAATCAAGTACAATTTTACAGAAGGGCATTCTTACTTCGTAAAAAAACAGTATAATATAGAGCATAAATGGATATGGAAATGAGGGGGATCCACTAAAAAGCAAAGCTTGTAAAATTGTGGATCCCCTTGGAAAAGAAGAAATTATAGTCGACTTACTATATGCGTACATGCATGTATTACAGGAAAGAAAAAGAGAAAAAGAAATCATATTGACGGAAACATAAAAACTGAACAAATGCAAAGCTTTTCACACAAAGAGGTCTTCGTTGTAAAGGATATGTTGTGCAAGTCAGGAAAAAAAACAGAGAGAGAGGTAATGAAAGGGACAGCAAGGTTGAGAACAAAAAAAGGAAATAATTTCTTGTGAGTTAACAAATACTTTCCATAATAACTACGTGGCATGTTTCTCAGGAATAATCTACTGAAAATTATCAATCTTTAATTACTTTCATAATATGACAAAATACAGTTAGCATAGTAAGACTGACAGTTATGTTCAGTCCCATACATGTTTTTTTTGTGTGCAGTGTACATGACTCACAGCAGAAACAAGTCAATTTTTACAGAGCTGCCAACCAGAAAAAAGAAAATTTCAGTATTTTCAAAGCTGAAAATCAGTATTTCAGTAAGGAAATCAGTATTTTTCAAAAAATGCCATAAGACCACACATACAGCTGAAACTTTAGAAATCAGTATTTTACAAGAAACTAACAGTATTCTTCTCACTTTTCAGTACTAAATACTGAAAATCAGTACTACTTGGCAGCTCTCTTTTTAGTATTTTGATTCAAATTCCTAAGAGCAAATGCCTAATCTTTTACAATTACTTCATGAAAGTTTCCACTACTATTCAAAATCAATAAAGGGTTCCTACAACTTTAAAGGTTTGCAACGGATTGCAAAACATGAAAGAACAAATCTGATTGGTTCTTGGTCGAGATTATGAGCAAACAGTCCAGGCAACAAAGAACCTTTCCTGGTGATTGACTGTAACTTATGAGCTGGTCAATCACATATACATGTAGACCTAATGCATATCACATCATCATCCCATAGCGCCCTCCCTCAGAGGATATAGGAATATGTATGAGCAGAGTTGTCAGAGATGTGCCAGGTGCAGATCACCAACGCATGCACGGCAATGGCTTCAGCCTCTCAGATGGCGGCACAGTGACATCAATGCATAAGGTCTATACCATGAAGGGATTCAACACTTACCTTCAGAGTGACTTGATAAGCATAGGGAATAGGAGCCAGGGTCCACTGCTTCTCGACTGTGATATTCCCACCAACGCCACAAACATACCTAAATAAATGAACAATGGACAAAACGATCATTACAACCAATCAAAAATCATAAAGTTGTAATGAACAAATATTGAAGACCCACAGCATTAAAGTTACGATTATGGATTCAAAGTCTATTCGCAAAAAGACCTTTGAAACCAGACCTGCCAACTTCTTGGAATGAGCAACTGTATTCAGTGAGCCTCAAAACTGTATTTAGAAATATTGACCTACAAATGACCTTTGGTCTGGTTACCTGAAATTACATGCATCCAATTACCTTAACTTTTGTAAGTTTTATGAAATAGAATATAGAAAGACAATTTTCTCAACGGGATAAGATCTTCTTTTGTCGGGGGGGAAATCGTATTTTATGGAGATAAATCATAAATGCCATAATTTCTTAAATTCGATTCAGCAAGTTGGCAACTCTGTTATCATGATTATAACCAGTAATATTTACAAAAGACAAAATTTACTGTGTGCAAAGAGAGAACATAATGAGTACAGTGCATAGATATTACCTTCTGCCAAGCATCGGACATGCGTAGAGAATTACTGTGGTCTCCCTAATGTTGACACCCTTTCTCCTGAAGTACCTATAGAAAATAGAAATAATCATAATCAATAAATGCATTCGTTCTGTACGCTACCCCCAACCTGAATTGGGAATGGTCGATAATTGTCATATCACCCTACTCCAGGCTTTACCAACAGACAACTGTAGAAAAAAATGGGGGTAATATTCTTTCCATATTCCATCCTCTGCCTCTACATGTATCTAAGTACAAACATGCAGCAACTTCACATACCAACCAGTTTCTTGATAAATAGAGAATTGATTGGAATACAATTTCTAGGATATAGAAAGTAAAGCTATGATTAGCCCCAGTCTATTTTTTCCTATTTGTTGAATCAATATCCTCTTTGAACCGAGCTATTTGAAAGCTAGCCTTTAATATCTGCTGGAAAATCATTATAGACTCCCCTTTCCTGTGATCAATTATTCACTGTGTGTGTGAGCATCAATGTTGTGGAATGGTCATTCTCATCTACTTTGCTCTCTGAGACCCGGAGACTGTTTCATTAATGAGTCATAACTCCAGCATGACACCATCACCATCACTTCAGATGGAAGAAATGCTGATCTGGCAAAATGCAAATGCATGGAATTTACACATAGAAAGTATACATCTGTTTACAGATGCCTGCTCTTTCCCTATGGTCATTGCACCCCACCCCCCCTTCTGGTTGGATAACATACTTACTCTACAGTCTTTGCGGCCCCCACGCCCCACCCCCCATAAACACGAATGGATACCTACTCTTCCCCTATCGTCTTAGCATCCCTCTTCCACTTTTCAGCATCTTGTGGTTTGAGTTTGATCTCCTGCATAGAGCCTGCACGAGAATCATCTACCAACTCATACCTTAAAGAGATCGAACGCATAATGGGAAAGAAAATAGATCTTCATTGAATAAACATCACCCTTAAAAATCATTATCATACTGACATGTACAAGCACAAAGACTGCATTTTGGGAAAAAAAACTATGGGATGCTTTCCTTGCTCATGTCAAATAATTTCTGTACCATAAACCCTCATTTACACTGACAGATTTTTCATTGAAGTATACAAGAATTGATGCAATAAACCCATTAAAGTACGTAACAATTTGAAATTTTGCAGCTGCCGTTTTGCAGGTCTTTTCCATCCCTTTTTATAGCCATATATAGCCCTTTGAAAATTGGCTAAAAAACAGCATATTTTGTCTATTTACATTTGTCCATGAATAGTTACATTAAACGGCTACAATTTTGAAATATTTTGCTCACTGTGTATACCACTGATATGTACAATAATGATATTTTCATGAGAAAGTGAGAAAGTCAGAACAGATTTAATGGAGAATTTCCATTTTTGTTGAATTTAATTGAATGATCCAGCTCTTACCTAAACACCCCATCTGACACGGCAACTACCTTGACTTCCTTCAGATGAGGCCATTCGGCAAACACAGTTTCTCCGAGTAGTTCTTTAGCAAGCCTTCTAGCATCCTATGGGGTAGATACACAGGACTAATGTGACATCAACTTTCATGCAATGGTACCAAGATAGTAATTTTGAAACTATAACATGCCTATACCATTTCCTTGAAAGAATTTCATGGAGACATCTTTCAACGATTTTCTCTAACGACTGTTATAAGCTCTTGAAAATCTGTACATCAGGGAGCTGTTTCATTGAGCTGTTTCTAAGTTTTGCACGACTGGTGATCCTTTTTTGTGCAGGAAGTTATATTCCCAATGTAGGATGTACATGTAGCTGAGAGCATCTAAGAACATGTTCAGGTCATGTGTAGAGTGACTTTATTATAAATATCTTTACGAAACACCACTCTCACTCTGATCGGCCAAGAGAAAATTAGTCGGTGACATTAAAGACAAGACTGTTCATGAACGTGCGATAGCTCAGACGGTAGAGCAGTGGTTTCGTATTCTGGTGACCCAGGTTTGATTCCCACGTGGTCTGCTCATGCCCTCTGGTAAGGCATTTATATCCTCAATACCTGGGGAGTGTTTCACAAAGATTTAAGTATGACTTAAGTCGCACTTAAATGCCGAAGCGTACAAGATATGCAACGCACGATCATATTGATAGATACGCATTAGTGCACGTCCTCTTGAGACGATCTGACCAATGCGGTCAAGCCTTTCATACCGTACGCAACCCGGCATTTAAGTGCGACTCTAAGTCATACTTAAATCTTTGTGAAACACCCCCCAGGTCCCTTGGAGAGGGCTTTAAGCTGTCGGTCCTTTAATTGCTTGCTTCCAAGCATTCATGCTTTCTTAGCAATCAGGTAAAGAATCACTGCCATCTACCATCTCTCCATGCTGGTGTTTCACAGATAATAAAGTCATTCTTTAAAGCCAATACGCACATGGCATGTAATGCTTAACCTCATGGATAACTTCACAGTAGTATGTGTCGTCTACGCATGAAATGACCAATGCGGTGTTTGCATTATCTACAACATGCAAATCGGAAATAAAGTGTTATTTTTAGTAGAGGATATCTTTGTGAAACACCCTCAAGTATCGGAATAAACGTCTTTTTAATCTGAAATATGCCAACTAGTAACTTTAGGTTAACATATTTTCATTATTTACCAGTTTTTTTTTTCTGATATCGAGAAAAGAAAGCTCTACTCACTGGATCAGGGTCTTTTGCATTGACGCTCAGAATGCAGTTCTCTCCTCGGCTAAGCTGTTGAAAGACCTTCACATCAGCATTACGCACTTTATGCTGAATAAAATACAACCAACCAATTTATTACATGTATTTACAATTCAGGTACAATCAAACAGGTTAAGTCCAACCACTCAGCAATTATTTATGTTCCTCAATTTGACAACCCTTGCTTATTTTTCAAACTCATCTTCATAGCTAAAATATATGGTTATTACAAATTTAGGCAACATATTCTTACATGTATATGCATATTTCCTTATTTTCATGTATGGATAGATTATTAATTTTGTTCCAAGAGAAATGTTTGAAAGCATGTAAGATACATTAAAGTATTATTCTGAACCAAACAAACTATCACAACGGCAATCCGACTTCAGAAATTGAAAGAAAAATAAAATATGGTCTTTGTTCATTTCTTCAAAATGAATATAGCATACTTAGTCAAACTGCATTTTCCCTTTATATCCCTTTACCAGAAGAATTTGTTTCTTAGAAACGCTTGAAAACTTGAAAACAAACATACACTTTTAACATTAAATGCTAATTTTGAATCACACAAACTATCACAACCCATTCCTTTCGAGGCTTAATTTGGCAACACATTCATAAATGTGCATAGAAAAAATAAAATTTTGTAAAATATGAATTTATTAATACATATACATCTACAATGTATATACATATGTGCGTGTGAAATGTACAGTTAATTTCAATTACAATGTCTTAGTGCATTTGCTTCATATGTATCAAATGAGTTAAGAAATAATAATTTGAAAAAGAAAAAATCATCTTACCTCAAAGTCAAGATGATAGAGCGTTGGGAAGCCAGGGAAGTAAACTCCGAGCCTGACATCTTCTAACAAGCCTTTTTTGAGCCTGCTTATCTCTATCTGAAAGGCATCTTTCCTTATCAGCTCACATCTTGAGTGATCAAATATATCAATTAAAGGGATGAATCAACTTGGTCGACCAGCAACATCAACATCTAAACTATACTATTCTATATTACTAGTATACATTCATAATTTTCTTGAAAACTCACCATGATTCTTTTTCTTCACAAAGGGCATTGTGCAAACTTCCTGAAGAAAAATTATGACGTTGATGGATTAATTGATCGGAAAGGATGCAATTTACATGTATGAAGATGATGTAATGTCATTAATCCAGTGACGATTGATCAGGGGCACATAACACAAAGTTTTGCAATCATTGTGGAACACTTCTTACAATTAATTGCACTGCCTGCAATGCACAATGAAAATCAAGCCTGCCATTTAATTGCTTACATATACCTTTGTGATAAGGGTTCCTGAAGGGAATAACACATCTTCAGTCAAATGTCTTCCAAACCTAAACCCTATGGCCCGAATTCAGAAAAAGTGTGTTTTAAAAACCATCAGTTGACTCATGGATTATGCAGATTTCAGGTATAAATTATGCTCATTTACTGCGTACATTAAATAACGTCCAAAGCTGATGCGCGCTTTTGTCACAGTGCGCCAAATCGATGCCTGTTGTTATCCACGCTATTTTATTAATGAGTCCCTTGTTTTGAATTACATGTAATGGCTCCACTCTTCAAACAGTGAACTCATTAATAAAATAGTGCACTTAACCATGGTTAATGGACCTTACGCATCGACATCAACACACCGTCATCTTTGAGGCTGAATCCATTGCCTTGCATGCATTAGTGATCTGCAGCTGGCGCGTCTCTGGCAACTCTGTTTACATGTATGCCTATATCCTCTGAGGGAGGGCGCTATGAGATTATAAGGTCTAATACTACATAAACCAAATAAACTTACTGTGCAACACAGTTGATTATATCAAGGAACTTTCCCTGTAATGATGATATGTAGGTGTTTGGATTGGTGAGGTCTGTGTGTTAACGATTCATTCACCGTTTTGAATAAAATACAAAGAACCTTACTGTGCTACACAGTTGATTATATCAGGGAACTTTCCTGTAATGGTTATGTGTTGGTAAGGTCTGTATGTTTTCGATTAAATCATAGTTTTGAATAAAATACAAACAAACTTACTGTGCAACACAGTTGACTATATCAGGGAAATTTCCCTGTAATGATGATATGTAGGTGTTTGGATTGGTGAGGTCTGTGTGTTAACGATTCATTCACCGTTTTGAATAAAATACAAAGAACCTTACTGTGTGACACAGTTGACTATATCAGGGAACCTTTCCTGTAATGATGATATGTAGGTGTTTGGATTGGTGAGGTCTGTGTGTTAACGATTCATTCACCGTTTTGAATAAAATACAAAGAACCTTACTGTGTGACACAGTTGACTATATCAGGGAACCTTTCCTGGAATGATGATATGTAGGTGTGTGGCTTGGTGAGGTCTGTGTGTTAACGATTCATTCACCGTTTTGAATAAAATACAAAGAACCTTACTGTGTGACACAGTTGACTATATCAGGGAACATTTCCTGTAATGATGATATGTAGGTGTTTGGATTGGTGAGGTCTGTGTGTTAACGATTCATTCAACGTTTTGAATAAAATACAAAGAACCTTACTGTGTGACACAGTTGACTATATCAGGGAACCTTTCCTGTAATGATGATATGTAGGTGTTTGGATTGGTGAGGTCTGTGTGTTAACGATTCATTCAACGTTTTGAATAAAATACAAAGAACCTTACTGTGTGACACAGTTGACTATATCAGGGAACCTTTCCTGTAATGATGATATGTAGGTGTGTGGATTGGTGAGGTCTGTGTGTTAACGATTCATTCAACGTTTTGAATAAAATACAAAGAACCTTACTGTGCGACACAGTTGACTAAATCAGGGAACCTTTCCCTGTAATGGTTGTGTTGGTGAGGTCTGTATGTTTTCGTTTAAATTATAGTTTTGAATAAAATACAAATGACCTTACTGTGCATCACAGTTGATTATATCAGGGAACTTTCCTGTAATGGTTATGTGTTGGTGAGGTCTGTATGTTATCGATTAAATCATAGTTTTGAATAAAATACAAACAAACTAACTGTGCGACACAGTTGACTTTATCAAAGAACTTTCCCTGTAATGATGATATGTAGGTGTGTGAATTGGTGAGATCGATTAATCCACCGTTTTAAATAAAATACTAACAAACTTACTGTGCAACACAGTTGACTATATCAGGGAACTTTCCCTGTAATGATGATACGTAGGTGTGTGGCTTGGTAAGGTCTGTGGTATAGAGAAGATGCTCGCTGTGGCAGTTTCTCTTCCTCTCGTCATCGGTCAGCTTATCTTCGTACATCTTCATCCCTGCCCACAATCGATTCTGTAACAATCAGATAAACAACTAGAAATATCACTAAAGCTGATTAATACCCCTGCCCTAAGCCTTTACCAGGGCAACATGGTTTCTAACACATTGGAAAATGGGTCATAAAAGAATTTACCCCAAAACAAATGATTGTGCAAATTTCATGATCAATGGTAAAAAAACAGAGAAAGTGGTGCTAACATCAAGATTTTTAACTAATTTTTGCGATATATTGTTAGTGTGGTAGAGCAAGTTCCGACACATGTGAAAACCACTAACCCACTTACATGTATTGTACCTGATAGAATGCAGAATAAGTTCAGTGAGAGCTTCAGAAAATGAGGAGAAAACAACCTTTGAATTCACTCTATCACGAGATGTGCACAGTGTGGATCTCAATTAAACTTCAAAGCACACAGCAATTGCAATAATTAGAATTAGATAAGCTAATTAAAGGCAATAGTTCTTGGATTAACATACATGTATATATAATAATATGTATAAATGGTGCAATATGGAAATCTTAAATTAAAGAAAATAAAATGGGAACAATTGTCATCATTTCCCCCAAAATCAATTCAGCATGCACGGATCTAAAGTTCAAAGCACTCAGCAAATCTTGTATCTTGTCTTTAATTCAACTTTACAACTTCAAATTTTGAAAGGATGAAGAGGGAAAATTACACTTTCAGATACACAAAGTTTCTAATATATTCATTCAAAGTCCAAATTTCTATTTTGGCTAATAACAGAGAACCTTTCCCTAGCTATTCATTGTTGGTTGGTCACATTTGGCATTTGATACCTTGTCAAATGTACTGTAATGTTACACTGTGAAAATTGTGCGGTTAATGTTTTGTCAAAGAAAATTGCGAAATACTCAGGCTTGTAGAATAAACTGTAATGAATAGAACGTACCTCGTCAATGAATGGGATAAGCACCACAGCTTCCCACGCTTGGAGTTTACCATTGAGATCCTGTTCAAACTCTACCGGATAGTACTCAATAATGGGAGAATTCTCATTCAACATCAGTGGCTATGAAAAGAAAAACATGAAATAATGGGAAAATTCTTATTCAACATCAGTGGCTATAAAAACAGAAATATAAATAAAGGGAAAATTGTCATATAACATCAGTGGCTATGGAAAATTATATCATAACAATCAAATACATTCTGTAAAAAACTCAAGGCATATGAATGCATGAAAACAACTGGTCATCACTTCCAAAATATGTACAAAACAGACCTTTTTATCCCTAAATATTTCTTTTCATTCATTCATACATATTGATATATTGATTAACTAGCACCCTTTCTCTACATATCAATTATTTTTAATAAAAAACTTTTTCACAGAGATTTCATTGTTTTATTTCATCTTATTCAAACTGAGCACCCATCAATAATCATATTGTTTCCTTTCTTTTTTCAAATCTTGGCAATTTTGTTAACATAGTTTTTGTAAGCATTGGGTTTATTAGCTGTGTTTGTGAAATGCATCTTGAATACAAGTATTCCATTGCTTTGTGTTGCCCATCATATAGTTTCGCAAGAACTTGTTCTCTTCGAACTATTTTTCCATGTTTCTAATCAAATTAGAAAAAAAACTAATATATAATCATATTTACACAATCTCCATATACAAACCAGCAGAAACAAATATTACCCCCAAAAAATTTAGGATGATATTCATTAAGGTTGATGATCTCAAATGGCCAGGGGTATGACAGCTAACAGCTGCTCAAATGGCAAGAATGGTTGACCCTTGCCAAAGTTCAAAGGGAGGTCAAAGTTCACTTACCCAGTACACTTGAGGTAGATGATCTCTACTAGGGGGGGGGGGGGGGGGGGGGGCATGACAGCTAACAGTTACTCAAATGGCAAGAATGGTTGACCATTGTCATAGATCGAAGGGGGGTCAAAGTTCACTTACCCAGTACGCTTGAGGTAGATGATCTCTACTAGCGGGGGGAGGGGGGGGGGGGCATGACAGCTAACAGTTACTCAAATGGCAAGAATGGTTGACCATTGTCATAGATTGAAGGGGGGTCAAAGTTCACTTACCCAGTACGCTTGAGGTAGATGATCTCTACTGGCCGGAGGTAAGACGGCCAACAGCTGCTCAAATGGCAAGAATGGTTGACCTTTGTCAAAGGTCAAAGGGAGGTCAGCAAAGTCCTTCAGATCGGACATGTAAGGTGAATAATGATGAGGGTAGTACCTGTATCCGAAAATGTGAAACAACTCAAGAACTATCTATACATAGTTTTAGACAGACAATTGAATAAGCTTTAAGAAAATGGTTTTAAAATTAAACAAAATGGCATTATCATGAAATTGGTAACCACCATTCACTTTGTGCAGCAGTGTTTTATTCAGTCACATGCACGGTTCTCTATTTCCACCTCCATTCACCTGTCTTTGACTTTGTACACAAGTGCGTGCATACAAATCGACAAGTGGTTCCCGAAACCACATTTTGACCCACAAAATATTGTAAAAAAGTTGAATAAAGCAAGCCCAATGGCTGTTTAAAATTGTAGAAGCATCAGTTGAGGTATACTGCTGATGAATAAGAATGAAGCTGCATAAGAGGACAACAAATATCTGTTCAGCTTTGGTAATTATTCCACTTATTAAAGGGATGTTGAATTTTGCAGAATTAACTGTATTCATAGTGAAACAGTAAAGAGAATAGTTATAATGTAAATTCTAATCACTCTTCCAGACATGCTCAATATAAAAATTAAGAAAATAAAACTTTACGTACAACTCACTGTTGGG